>NC_050459.1:14813219-15129249 GCF_903995425.1 Onychomys torridus
TTGATTCCTTAAATATCCTATACAGATTAAGTTTTTAATAAATGTCCAGCTTTTTAAAAGTAAGGCAGAGGTCTTCAAAAATATATTAACCTGTGGCATTATGAAGTCTGAAAGCAGAACTTAAAAGTTTTAGGTTCAAAATTACACTATGCTTCTGCCAGACAGTTTTCTTGATATTACACTCTGAAATATATTCCATGAATTTGTTTTCAGCAGGGCTCATTCTCTCCCTTATATCTATTCATTCTTAGTGGATGCAATGGGAATATCTAGCTGACTTCATTTCCTAACTGAGACCATACTGGAAGACAGGAGGACAGAGATAAGAGCAAACAGTAGCAAACCAAGTGTAAGAAAAAAGAGATGGGAATTGCCCTAGAGAGGCATGAGAAACTGTCCTGGAGAATCATCCAGTGTCCAGGAAAAAAATCCCTAAGTGCCTCAGCCAGATCTGTATTTTTGTTGATTATACATGATGTCCATGATAATAATAGAATCACATATTTGAATGGAGGAGCTTTATACACTCCAGGAGGCCAGGAAGTTGAGTCACATTGTCCTAATGAAAGATCATTGTTAATGGCTTCCATGAAAATCTTCAAAGTAATTTTGCGAAAATATGTAAGTAAAATGAAACATTTTCATAAATTAGCTAAAGTTTAAGGACAGAAAATCCCAGCTGAAAAGAAGGAAGACCAAAGCACATGCATGAATAGCTTTGAGGGTAAAGCATTAAATTTAATAACACTGTGTAAAAAATAGATCCCATGACTCTCCTTTGCATAGTTTTGAAGGAGTGCAGAGTAAGTCATATTTGTGAGCCAACACAACTCACAGTAACCCATTCAGTAGAAAACTGAGGGCCACTAGCTTTGTGAGACAAGAATCCATGTAAGGCATCCAGACCAGAAATTCACAGAAATAAATAGAAAGCTATCCCAGGATTTCACCTTGTCCACTCCCATTTTGCATTTTCACCTGAAAGGACACCCAATGTTTTTCTCCCTTTAATTAACTGTCCAGTCACCATTTTTCTGAAGATGACTTGATGTCAACCTGAAAGAATCATGAGACCCAGCAAAGTACAATAATTTGGGGGAGGGGAGCTAGGAAGTGAGGTATAATTGCAGGTAGATCAAAGAGAACAAATCACCTCTCTGAATTCCAAGACATGTTAGTTAAGCTTCTCATGATTGAAATTAAATATTCCCTTGCTCTAAGGTCTGTTACTTTCTTTGGAGAATTTCTATGTTGTTCAATGTTTATCTGTGGTTCAGAGCAATGGAGACAAGGAAGGGACAGTAATTCAGAGAGACACATGCAAGGGTTACTGTTAGACCAGACAGACAGCTAGACAGCTAAGAGCATCCTTCAATTTTGAAAACCCAAGCCTCCCTTGCCACAGCAGTCTCCAATGTGTGTGTGTGTGTGTGTGTGTGTGTGTGTGTGTGTGTGTCTGTGTCTCTGTGTGTGTGTGTCTGTGTCTGTGTGTGTGTGTGTGTTTGCCATTTAACTACGTATTGAATTACTTTCCTGAACTTCTTAGGAGTTGCTTGATGGACAATGAAGACCTAACTTTAAAAAGAAAAAAAAAAACGAGGGCTAAAAAGATGACTCAGTGCTTAAGAGCACTGGTTGCTATTCCAGAGCACCTAGCACCCACATGGTGGATAACAACCTTTTGTAACTCCAGTTTCAGTGGATCTGATTTCCTCTTTTGGCCTTTGGTGCACAGACATGCATGCAGGTAAAACACCCAAACACATAAAAAGCAAGTAATTCAGTCATGCAATAATTACAGTCTTCAGAACATCTTAACCCAATCTTAGGAAGGTAAGGCTGAGTTTCTTTTGAATATCCTGTGATTTCTTTCTTCAATGGAGCCCTGCTGTGGATATCACTCTGTGTAAATAAAGTTCTGATTGGCCAGTGGCCAGGCAAGGAAGTATAGGCGGGACAAGAGAGAAGAGAATTCTGGGAAGTAGAAGGCTGGGGAGAGACACCGCCAGCCGCCGCCATGAGAAGCAACATGTAAAGACATTGGTAAGCCACATGCCATGTGGCAAAGTATAGATTAACAGAAATGGGTTAATTTAAGATAGAAGAAGTAGATAACAAGCAGCCTGCTATGGCCATACAGTTTATAAGCAATATAAGTTTCTGTGTGCTTTCTTGGTTGGGTCTGAGGGACTGTGGGACTGGCGGGTGAGAGAGATTTGTCCTGACTGTGGGCCAGGCAGGAAAACTCTAGCAACAGAGCCCTTTTCATTTATCATTGAAATGATGAAGACAACATAGGTAAGAATACAGAAAGAAAAGAGGAAGAGAAGTAAACTAACTCAGAAATGAGATAGCAAAGTTCATTGTTTACATAAAGGTAAGCACCTCCTGCCAGTAATCCTAGAAGGAAGAAGATACCATTGCAAAAACAAAACAAAACAAAAATCCCCAGCTGTATAGATTTGTTAAGATTAAACACCATGATTGATATTATGACCTTTTCACATTTCTTCATGTAATACATGCATTGTACTTTTTTCTGTTACTGTAACAAAATGCCTGAGACTGGGTAATTTGTAGAGCTCATGTTTCTGGAAATGGAAAAATCTAGGCGCACTCTACTAGCATCAGTTCAGTATCAGGCTAGGGACCTGTGGGTTCCATTTGTGATAGAACATGAAAGAGAAAGGAGCTACATCTTGTGGGGTACAGATGGCTTTACAATAAACTGCCCTCAGGGTTACAGACTCTGATGACTCTTTTTACCTCATTATCTTTCAAAGTTGCCACATCCAAACAATGTCATAGTTGATCCTCAGATTAAATAATGGTTTCTTTAACTACAGAGCACATAGGTAGTTACATAGTTAAACAAATATTTGCCACCAGAAAAACTACCTATGAAGTACACAAAATGACAATGGTGGTCATGTCTATCCAGGGGTATACATGGGACATTTAAATTAATTTTGTCCTCTCTTCTAACTTTTTGTTTGAATTCTATTTATTTTTAATCTGGTACAAAAACCGAGAAAAACTTCTGAATTGTGTAAGAACGGTCAGGTAGTATATTAAGCATAACTAAATAATGCTTTTAAAATATCATTTATTTGTGAAATATAAAACAATGAGAAGAAAACAATAAAAAATGAAATGTGCTTGTTTAACCCCTGTAGTAGTTGAAGAAAAATGCCCCATAGGCTCAAAGAGATTGGCAGTATTAGGAGGTATGGCCTAGCTGGAGGTGTGGCCTTGTTGGGGGTGGTATGTCACTGGGGAAGGGCTTTGAGGCTTCAGAAGTTCAAGCCTCGCCAGAATGCCACTGTTATGTCTTGCTTGCTTTCTGTGGATCCAGATATAGAACTCTGAGCTACCTCTGGAACAGCACCATGTCTGCCCATGTGCTATTATGCTTCCTGCCATGATGACAATGGACTAAAACCCTGGCTATAAGCCAGCACCAATTAAATGGTTTCCTATTTATATAAAAATATTTATATGGTTTTATATAAATATAGTAAAATATGTATGTAGTTGCCATAATCATGGCATATCTTCAGAGCAATAGAAACCCTAACTGAGACAGAAGTTAAGACCAGGATTAGGGTATTGGTGTGATAGGCCTGACTATGCCTTTGATGGAGGAATGTGGAATTTGGGAGTTTGGATTAGAAAAGCAGTTGAACACTTTAATTGGGGTTTAATGGGACATACTAGTAGGATCATGGAAATAGTGATTTTAACTGTGGGGGCCTGGCTCAAGAGGTTGCAGAGGAGGTATTACTAGGTGGCCTAGAGATTATTCTTCTGATATTTTCATGAAGAATGTGGAGGCTTTTTTGTCCATGTCTGAAAAGTCTGCCTGAGGCTAAATTGAAGAGTTTTAGATTAATTGCAGAGACAATTTCAAAACAGGCTAGTATTGACTCTGTCGTGTAGTTATTAGTGTTCACTCTTAGGAAGATCTATAATGTAAAATAGCAAGCTGAGCAAAGAAAAATACAAAATGTATTTATATATAAATATATGTTTTTGTTTAGTGTCTGAGATAGTAAAGGAGAAAATACATATCTGCAGAAAAGATTTTAAAAAGGACACCAGGAGGTGTGATGGAGCTAAATCCTGTATTCAAGGAGATAAACAGATTATAGAAAAGCCTAATGTTGAATGGAATAAAGGGAGTAATGAACTCAGAGCAAACCCCACCCAGCTAAACTTCCAAGTTGTGAAACGGAATTAAAGAAAATCTTAGGTCCAGGCATGGTAGTGAACACCTTTAATCTCAGCACTCAAAAGGCAGAGTCTGACTGATCTTCAAGTTCCAGGCCAGCTGGAATAAAGAGTGATTTTCAGGACATCCAAGCTTAGGCAGTGAAGGAAACTATCAAAACCAGAAAGCTGGTTAAAATGTATTTGAACAAGGCAGCAATGTCCCAGTCCCCACAAACATCAGAATTCATGTGGTTCTCACTTTAGAGTCAAGGATACAGGAAAGGGGTTATAGAACCTCTGTGACTAAGGAAAACTGCTGAGACCAGGCACAGTTCAGGGGTGTCCCTGCATGAAGGCCTAAAGAGGCCACAACATGAAGCTGTGAAGGAGAAGCCTAAATTGCCTTAGAGACCCTACAGTGTTGGGTATGCCAGAGCCATGGGATACTTGCTGAAGAGAGATGCTAACATGGAGTGAAAGCCACCCATGAGAAAGAAGTGTGCTGCAGTCAACAAAGCCATACAATGTTAGAGATCTGAAGAGCATTTCAACATCTGACATGAAGATGTAGAGTTTGGAGTTTGCCCAGATGGTTTTTGGTCTTCCTTTGTTCCAGCATTTCCTCACTGTGCTCTCTTTTCTCACTTCTAGAATTGTAATGTATGTTCTGTGTCATTATATGTTGAAAGTATAAAATCTGCTTTTCATTTTGATTTTACAAGGGGTTACAGCTAAGAGATTGCCATGAGCCTGGGAATTTGTGTGTTAACACAAAATACATAAGAATTGATTTGCCGCCGGGCGGTGGTGGCGCACGCCTTTAATCCCAGCACTGGGGAGGCAGAGGCAGGCGGATCTCTGTGAGTTCGAGGCCAACCTGGGCTACAGAGTGAGTTCCAGGAAAGGCGCAAAGCTACACAGAGAAACCCTATCTCGGAAAAAAAAAAAAAAAAAAAAAAAAAAAAAAAAGAATTGATTTGCCTGAACTAGATCGTTTGGGGAAGCTTTGAACACATGTCATTGAACACATTCCTTGGGAATAAAATGCACTTTCCATAACATGGAATAAAACAGGGGAGTGTCTTCCTAAGAGTTAAAGCTGAAACTATACATGGCTTTGATTTACACAAGTCTTAAATGTCTTCAATTTTTTTAAAGACTACACTGATATGAAAGACAGTTTTCCTAACTTGGAATTAGGTAATAATTATTGAGGAATGTATAAGCAACTGAAAAGAAAGCCTTGTAATGGAAATCAATGTTCAGCTACATAAGCTAGTGTAACCTCCATGTCTCGCAAACACTCTGCATTTGAAAATGCAGATTTATGATATTCAAATAATTGGCCCTCCCTCACATGAATTGAAAAAGATATGAGATATAGAAAGCATATACTTATAACATAAAAAACTAGTATTTTACTTTTTAATAATGTTCAGAAAAAGAATGTAAATCGGGCTATCGCTCAGAGCTAAACATCCATCACTTCCTCCATGTGCCACATCTGACTGATGCTTCCCCCACTAATCCAACGACAAACCCATTAGAATTCAGAAATAAATCCACTGTGTGATGCCAATAAAAGAATCACTCATGAGAAAAAAAAGGTAGGAATTTGCTCTGTTCTGATGCGAAATACAATACATACGTTTACCATGGTAAGTCTTTTGCAAAAACATTAGTCACATTTATGGAAACATTCCAACACATTTATAGGTGAAATAAGTTATTTTTAACTACTGCATGATTTTCACCTCTATATACCACCAACTTCATTAGGTCTTGTTATTCCCAGTGGAATGAAGTGTACCGTTCTCTTATTAATTCAGTGGTTTTTTTTTTTTTAAATTGCACAATGATAGCAATGCTAAGGCAAAAACAGTGTCCAAGAAACTTTAAAATGTCTGAAAAAGATTCTATCATCAAGCAACTATTAAAAGATATGAGTTTAATTTTAAGCTGAGTATATAACATTACAACTTGTTAGAACTTGCATGTGCACAATTGGAACTGGATTTTGAACACAAATATGTATCATACAATGCCCTCATTGCATCCTTGAGTTTTGTTCTTAGTATTTAAGAAGACTTCTTTATTGCTTTAGAAGCAAATGTTTAATAAATCAACTATTTCTCCTTACCCCCTCTAAACCCTCAGGCTCATTCAAAGTCCTCAATGTGTACTTAGCACTGTCTGCATTTTGATGAAGCAGGAAATGAGTCCATGTCTGTGTTCACATATATTGCATCCCTCTTGGGCTTCACTTCAAATAATGATTCTAGGTGCCTGATGAGAGACATAAGGAAAAGCTAATATTCACTTGCATGGTCTTCTGGGTCATGGAAATATGAAGTCCAGTATGGTGAATCTCAGAGGTACACATTCTACTTGAGCAGTGAGACCTAGTATACCATGGAGCTATTTAAATTTTATACTTTGGTCAATTCATAGCCTCTTGAATGTGCCTTAATCTTACAAAAGATAAACTGAGTGTTATTAAGATCACTCATATACAATTATTGAATTATCCTTGCTAATGAAAACCCTTATTAAAGGTGGATTGTATGAGGCTTAGTGTATAGGGGCTTGGTGAGTCACACTGATCTTTGTCCAGACAGATTCCAATAAAGTCTGCCAGGAAAGAATCTGATATGTTTGAGCTAGTCCCTTATCAACTCTTCATTTGTTTGTGTATTATTAATTAACTCGACTCTTTCCTCATGGTTATATTCATCCAACATCATCCTACATGCTCAAATGACAAAGACAAATGGCCCCACATTCCTACCAAAGAGAAGTTCAACAGTGTGGCATCACAGTGGAAAACAAGGTCAAATCACTCAGGATGACTCGAGAAGGGCCCAAGACTACAAAGAATAACCAACAGTTTTCCCATTCTGAGACAACAAAGATTCTTGTCAGAGTGTTCTCATGTAAAGACAAAATCTGCTAGGATTCTAAGAACCCATAATTCCCCACACAAATGAAGAAGAATCTGATGCTTCTGTGAATCCTAAGAAAAGATGATTGCCTTAGACTGGATTCTACTGTGACCACCAAGAGCAGAACCAGGTGGTAGTGTAGATGGCATGTCCAATATAAGACATTACTTTGATTTCAAATAGTGTCAGTTTATCAAGGGAAGAGACCAGGTAATGGAACAGTGGCTTTTGTGTCACTGGTGATGCTGGTGTTAATGGGCTTCAAAGGGCAGGTGTCTTCTGACTACTAGGCTACTAGGTATGCAAAGTTAAGCCGTCTGTAAAATGGACTTTTTTGCCTTGATGATCTCTCACCTGCTTAAGAGGACCTGGAGAATGTTGCTAGAGTTAAATTAAATTAATACTAAATCTTGGATCAAAATGGTATAGACAAGTTGACTAATTTTCTTCTTGTAATACATCAGAACACTCCAAATTTAGATTATTTCATTTAATGCCTTTTAAAACGAAGTTTAAAGAGGGAGTTTTTTGCTTTCAATGGTATGAAGAGTTATCTAAAATAAATACTCAGAAACAATCCTATATGTTTAATACAAATTGCTGAAGTAATTGAAAAGCTATGCCTGGGAGCAGTCATCAAAGAAACCAGATTGTGGGAATGGGAATGTGAACAGTGACCCAGAGCTGTGGTTCTTGACTGTGGTGTGGGAGGGTGGTGCTAAACAGGTACACACACACACACACACACACACACACACACACACACACACACACACATGCGCACTGAAGATATCTGTCTATGTCTAGAAGCTTTGGTTTTCTAAGATGTGGGAATAATTTCCAACCATCAGTGACAAACATGTGAATGAATGAAGGGGTGAAAGTAGCCATAAATCAACTATCATTCTGTGTTTTTCATACTAATATTTTAGAACTACTTTTCCTATTATAAATCATCTAATAAAATTTACCTTAAAATGAGATTTTCCTCAAGACATGCCATCCATGTGAAATCTCTTTAAAAACAACATACCACTTCTACCAAGATTTAGAAAAGCTAGACATGTCACTAAACTAATTTTAATTTTAATTAATTTAAAATGTAAAGGAAATACTTTCCAAAAATATAATGTTTCAAGGGTGGGGAAGCCATACATTAAAATCAATTCTTTGTTATCAGATCTCAGATCTCAGTACCATAAAACTGAAGCAGTTAATACACAGAAAAAACTAATTTAATGAGGAATAGTGGTCCCTTTATCATGAAAAATTTTGCTATAATTTAAAATTTGAAAGTAACTCTGAAGAGTTGACTAATTCTTCAGTGTTTAAAAGTCATCAAAAGAATTTTGTTTCTCAGTGACTTCATCTCAACCCCATAATCTTCCTCATAATTCCTACTAGACATCCTTGGAAATTCTCTGTGATCACACATCTCTAAAGTAGTAGAAATACATGCAAATCAGGATTTTTCTCATGTCCATTTACATGCTTTATTTTTCTTCATAATTATTTCTTTGATACACACACATACACTAGATGTTCATATTTTAATCTTTTAAAATTAAATATTACATTTTAAGATGGAAACATACTGAGTTTAACATTTTGAAAGTAAAACCTACATCTTTCCTGATATTTCCAACATTTCTTTAATTTTTAAAATGAATCTCTGTCTATAAGCATCACATTTTTTAAAATGTAACAATTACTACTATTCAACATTCAATGTCCAGGAGGAAATCAGTCATTTTCCACTTAATGTTTATTTACTTAGTATTATTAACCAGGAGTTTAATATTGTCTGGTCTCACAGTCAACTGGGCTTGAGTTAATTGAATAATTTTAATTAGAGGAACTAAATCCATCCATCTAAAGTTAGAGATAACCCCAAAGGCAGTCCATGCTCAAAACAGTTAACTAAAATTAACATTTGAAGTAGTCACATACTCAATAGGATTGCAAGGAAATTAGTTCAAAGGTTAATAATGGTGTCTCAAGATACAGTGACAAACTTAAAGTTGCTTTCCGTTAAGGTTATTACTCAAATTAATTGACTCCAGTATCCAAGCATAGAAAAACCAGAGACCTAATTATAAGGGAGAACAATTCATATTCTACGGGTTAATATTTTCAGTGCATAAAAAAATCCAGAAATATGCACCTGAGGCCCTGGAGTTTACATGTGTTATGTGGCCTCCAGGGGAGCTCAGATACAATCCACATACAAATCAAAGTTTATTATATATATTGAAAGTTCCAATTTCAAATTTCTTCTGACTTATAATCTAAGTTTGCAAAAAGCTGAAATGTAATTAAGAAATAAAATACTGTAGACTGTGTGGTCTGCATGGTCACTGCTGATGAATGTTGTGAGCCCGCAACACGGAGTGAGTATCAAACCTCAGGACACGGCTTCCACTGAAGTCATTAATCAATGCATTTGCTCTGTCTGCCTGCCTGCCTGCCTATAATAATAGATGGCACAGAGCACATTCCAGCTTCCAGGTGGAAGATTAATGCAGTTGAAATTTACCCCTTGGACCAAAAGTAGATGGGGCATCTAAATGTAATACCAAGTTACACCAGGAAAGCTCATGACCTCCCAGTGACATAGTTAGAATGAGAGAGGAAGGAAGCTGCATGAGGGACACCTATTGAAGGAGGAGAGGAAGGCAGGCATTCACTTACTGACCAACACTTGGGTCCTGACAGCGCTCTGCTTTGCCCAGTCTGGTAGAGTTCTACATGGTTCAACTTAATTTTCTCTCCTTTGTCAAGAATGTAAGATGCACATGAGTGGGTGAGTGACATCATTTTAATAAGCAAGTACCAATGTATGGATTCTACACGGGCAGAACCGTGTCCTGTTACTCTACAAGAATTCAGCATTAATTGGCAAACTGTCATTAGTAGCCACCATTCACAGCTGTTGAGACAGGTAGTTTTGTCAGTGAGCAGGAAGGGATCTCACTCATTAGACAGTGCACTTAGTGTGACACATCAGTAGGTGCTTGGAAGGTGAAAGAGGGCTGTGCAAAGTCAAGTCGTTGCTGTGTATAAAATGGTATGCAGCCATGTGTTGAAGTTTTTAATAGGAAGGCATATCTATTTTTGTCTTCTTGCTGTGTGCATTTATACACCAATATTTGACATTAAAAGCACTGACTGATAAAAGCATCAACTTGAAATTTTTCAGACTGAATGTTCTTAGATGAAAATAGAAAAAAATATAGTGGATATACTTCAGTTTCATTTTTTCAACTTAATCACCTATTATGTTCTTATTAACTCACTGTTATTTGATATGCATATAATTTATGAATTTAGTTTTGAAGTACATATCTTAAAAATATTTAAGTACCTGAAGTTTGGCTCAATGGCTAAAGGAATTTGCTGCCAAACTTAAGGATATGAGTTCAATTCCCAGTCCAGAAAGGTGTCCTTTGACCTCCACATATGTGCCATGGCATGTATGTGCACACACACACACACACACACACACACACACACACACACACACATGTATATACCCTCATACACAGGAAGAAAGAGAAAGAGGAAGAAATAGTAAATGAATGTGGTAAAAGACTTCAAAATACAAAGTATGTACTGTGATGTCAGTAAAATTCCTAATTATTAAGGTGGACATTTTGGGTATTTGACATTTGACCCATGTGACTGCAATATGGGACATCTGTATGGCTTTCATACATCCCCAAATTTCTCCCCAATTTAGGTGGCATGAATTGTGAGTTGTATGACTTCAGAGCAGTCATCCATGTTTAAATATCCTCTGTGAAGATTATTTTTGGTTTATCTCTGTTTCCACACGAGGTTATAAGTTCCTTTTCCTTAGGAATTGCAACTGTGGGACAATGTATTTTTCACTGCTCTATGGGATGGCATTTCAATGTCAACTGTTTTCTACTTTAAAATATAAGGACCAAAGCCCTTAGGGACATCCATGAGCAGACTTTGGTGAACTTGGTTCTCATTACTCTTGGGTAAACCCCATCAAATAGAATTATGAAGCTGCATGAGAATTTAAAGTTTTCCAAAGTCTTACATGAGTTGACATTTGTGCCAACGTCTTAGTCCCTATGTGCTTTCTAGTCTTGCCAATATTTGGCTGGCTCAGACTTTTTCAATTTCACTCTTTAGTCTATGAATAGTTTGGTTTTGCTTTTGTGTCCTTCATAAATGTATGGTATTGAGTGTATTTGATAGGTACATTACAATGGTTTCTCTTTTTTTTTCTTCCTCATTCTGCTGGCAATAACTGTCAGTTCAATGTTTAATGAAAGTTAAAACCATCAATAATCATGCAAATTCCTGACTCTGGGGGAAGACTGATCCATATTTCAATAGAAGTCTGATTTTTCTATGTTAAATGCATCTGCTTAAGGGAAATATTTTTTCCTTTCCCAGTTTATTGAGAATTTTCATTTTAATCCCAAATGACTGCTGAATTCTAGCAAATCCATTTTTACTGTTGTTGAGACCAACACCATTTTGAACTTTGATATTTTTATGACAAAACAAGATTGTGCAAGTTGACTATGAGTCATCTAAGATTCAATCAACCAGAATTTTCTCTTTTCACTGTAAGAACTGAAAGTTGAAGTCATATTAATTTCCAGAAACACAAGTTTATTTTATCAACTCTACCATTTGAATTAATTGTAAGCATTGAGATTTAACACCTCAATACTGGAGGGAAGCCTTCCTGAAACTTAGCTACAGTGCAGGTTAAAGGTGTGGACCTCCAAACTATCATTCTGTCTAAGACTCTAACATCATGCATATAAGATCAGAGGTCCACAAGGACATGCTCACTGACTGCAGGCTCACTACAAAGTTAGTGGCTTGTTTTGGCATCCTAATTTTCACAGTTCACCAGAAAGACACTTAAAACTCTGGAAAGTATTTGACCCATGGATCCATTTCTTTCAGCACAGGATTAGATTCAGAAGCAATCAATGAGGACTTATAGAGTGGAACCTTCTAGAGTCTCCCCAAAATGGAGGATCTTTGGCTTCAAAAGTAGTTACCTTCCAGATATTGATGTATGACAAAATATACTCAAAAAGTCATCACTGTGGAAGCCCAAGTGGGCCACTTTATCCAAAGTTTCTATTTAGACCTTCTTACACACCCATGATTGATTGAATAGTCTACAATGGTACACAGTTTGGCTGCAGAAGCTTCACTTCCCACTGTCCAGACTGATATCAAGTCATATGAAAAAAGCTACAACTGTGCAATTGCAAGGGTCTATATGCAATTGCCAGACCTACCTTAAGAATAAAGGGTTGTCAGTCCTACCCTAAGTGTCATTGCTAACATGAACCATCAGTTACACTATGAGCTACATCTTGATGATAAAATACCCATTGTGGGTCAAAGATAGTGAAAGTTAACATTGAGTCTTCTGAGAAATATGCAGGTTTAAAGCTCCATCTCAGATACTGGGATTTAGGACCACCTTCTATTTATTTCTTACTCAGAGAGCATCTTTAATTGTTACTGTGGTTTATCTCCACCCTGCTTTCTCCTCCCTCAAATGTCTAGCAGGGTGGTAACTTTAATTCTACTTAATGAAGTAACAGCTAGCTATTGCTCAGGTAAAGAAAGCAGAACATGACCTTGGCTTCACATGAGAATCTTTTGATCATTTTCGGAATGTGATTAACTACTATGAGACTAACTCACTTTGGGATAATGTAGTTGTAGTATTTACACATTGAAAGCATTGAAGAAGTGGAAGAATATTGCTTATTTATTCTTTTACAATTAATACATATAATATTTTTAATCAAAGATCCACTACACTGTGCTTGAATCTCCACTCTTTCCCCTTGTCTTCCTAAGCCTTTTCTACTTTTCTGTCCTTTGTGGTAATGAGAGAGACCCCATACATTTAATTGATACATATCAAATAACTTTTAAAAGTTTTATTTACTTTCGTGTGTATAAATTTTTTGTTTGCATACCTAGTGCCCAAGAAGTTCAAAATAAAGCATCAGATCTCTTGGATAGTTGTGAGCCACCATGTGGGTGCTAGGAACTGAACATGGACTCTCTGTAAGAGGAACATGTGATCTTAAACACTAAGATATCTCTCCAGCCCTTCACACTGCTTTTAAATCTTTGCCAATGAGCCATTTGTCTTCAAAGTAATACCTCTTCCATCACTGCATAAAAAGTAATTAGAAATCATATTTATTTTAATTTGCCTTCATCATATAATTGCAACTATTGATCAGATCATTATGCAAAACTTGTGAGAAAAGTCACAGTCTAGGCACTTATTATAATTGAAATACTTTCTTGGCAAAGATGAAGTATCAATTTTATTTTTGAAATACTGAAATTTTATTTCATTCTTGCATTTATTTTGAGACACCATACTTCAAAGCCGAACTCTGACCTAAATTCCTCATATTACTTATGAAAGATCTACAGCATAATGAGTACTAAAGGTAATTAATATAGTGCCCTTGAAGATGAGTGAGTGTGTGGTATCTAGAAAACACAAGTGCCCATGTAAGGAGTATGTATGGAAATGTGGAGAGAGAAATACCATGGAAATACTTTCAGAAGAAGAAGAATCATCAAAATACACGATCAGAGAAAAGTAACTTAAATCAAAGTAACTCTACCATGTATTTCATCTCATTTGATACCATTAATTGATTAGTCAAATTTTTAACAATCTCTTAAAGTCGGCTAAAATTGGAGTGACAACAGGCACAGTCATAAATGGATGTCAGGAAAAACCAATAGTAAATGCACTATGGATAATTTGCTCCAAATGTATCCTGTGATTGGATGTACAGAATCAGAGTGGAAATCAGAGTTCACTGCAGGGTGAAATTTTCTGGGTTTCTTTTTATATTTAAAAGATGACATTATTTGAAGAGTAATAGAAAGGAATCAGCAATAGTAAGCTAGAAAATGTGTTGGAAGGTGTGGTAACTCATTAAGCTCTGGTTGACATGGTGGAATTCTGGGAGCTATCTCACTATACCCTGGCATGGACACATTATGTACAATTTCCAAAGCCTGTAACCCTGCTCCTTCTGGTTTTGCTTGCATGTATTAGAAACAAGTCCATAAAAGCTGAATCTGTGGTTGTCATTACAGTCTTTCCTACTCTTTGCTTTGGACACTTGACAAGGAAGCATTCCTACAAATTTTTAATGGTGAAATACTTAATATAAATGAAATGATACCTTATTACCAAAGAACACAGTAAAAGACAGCCAAAATTCAAGAGTGTTTATGACTGGGAAGACAAATCAAGGGTACTACGACAGGGCCAGGTTTATCCTGGGTATCTCCACAAGGTAGTTGGGAACTTGCACCAAGCTTTCTGCCCAATAGCCCATTAGTCTGTCTTCCAAACTCACATCTTACATTCTTTCCAGCCTAAGCTCTCTCATGACTATCTGACTTCCCTGTTGTGTATCCCATTGCTACAATTTCAATTTCTCTTATGATTTGTAACTGTTTACACAAGACCCCTTTCAAGATCCTGAAAAAGAGAAGAATGAATGTCACATAAGTGTGGTGACACCAACAAACTCCCTGCTGGCCTATTTGGCTAAGCAAAACCTTTAACAAGAATGTTCCTGGGGCCAGTGAAGAAAGTACTTAGCCTCCCTATATACTATGGTGGCTATAAATTTTGTCTATGGTATCATAATTGTGACATCTATTTTCCTTTACTATTTACCAGTTCCTTCATTGAACAAACTACCTGCTACCCTACCTCATGTCTTTGAAGGATTGGAGTAGGAAGGATAGGACTTCTATAATTATTTTGAACATTAAAGATCAACATATAACGGACCTGCTATTGGAATGCAAATATTCTCTAAAGATGAGGTGTGATAATGTCTACCATTATGATAATAATGATCCTATTTGATGTCAGGTAAATAAGTGAACATCAGCTAAGAAAATAATATGCACTGTGAGATATTTAATATAGTCACTGTTAGTCAAAGAGCACAGGAGAGAAATTGCTGAAATGAACAGTGACGTCAAGACTATGACAGCAAAGCCAAGGAGCTCTGAACAGGAGCAAGTTGTCCTGAGTGTCTCCTCATGGCAGTCATAAACGATGATTTACAAGAAGTCTTCCACCTTAGAGCCCATTGGCTTCACATCTAAGCTCCACCCAGGTTCTTTGTCAGTTGTCAGCTTGACTGGATTTGGAATGACATATAGACATATCTCTGGGTGTGTTTGTGAGGATATTTCAAGAGAGGTTAAAAGGAAGTGGGAAGACCCACCCATGGGTAGGTGTTACCATCTATGGACTAGGATCTCAGACTAAATAAAATAAAAGGAGTAAACCAGCTGAGCAACAGCCTTTATCCCTCTCTGTTTCCTGATTATAACTCAAGGTTTCTGATGTCAGGCTTCTCATGCAATGATTAACTACATTCTCAAACCCTGAGCCAGAAAAAAAAACTTCTTTCTTTAAGTTGCTTTTTGGGGATTTGGTCTTGGCCGTATAAAAGTGGCCAATAATGCACATGAATACATTTGAAACAGCAACTTTCAAATTTGAGAAAGAATTTGCTAACCTAGTGTTTTACAAAAATTATCTTTAAGACTTTTTTTCAAGATAAGTAAGTAGACATTCAGGTAGCTTGGGTAGAATGTAAAGTACATTTGGTGTCACAGGGTCAAACTAGTTGGAATCAGAGCAATTAAAGTACCTGCTAAGTTCACTCTAAGTGAAAATGTCAAAAATTATAAAGTTATTTCATAAACTTCTGTATGCATGCTTAATTATACACCACTTATCATTATGAAGGACAAGTAACTTATTGAGATTTTAAATAAAATTAAATAATATCTAATATACCCAATGGGCCTTTATAAATTAAGATATGATACATGCTTGTATCTCACAAATAGTAATCCATTAAGTGATATTTCTACAGTTTTCTCACAATTTCTTAAAACAGAGACCAGAATGAAGAATAATAAAATTCTCTCCATAATAATTTTAACAACATCAGAAATGAGGAATCAAATGTTTTCCTTTTTTTTTTTTTTTTTGTATTTAGCTGGAAGAAAAGCTTCAATCTATTACTCAATTTAATTCCTCAGGTGTTGTCTAGAAATCATTTTGTTCTAAACCAGGCAAACTTCAACCATATCAAAATCACAAAATAATAATAATGATTATGAGATCGACACCAAAGCAAACAAAGCATGAACAGACCCTTTGGGTCTGCTGGGATCAAGAATTCCTACAGAGAGAGCCACAGCACTAGCAATCATGTGGCTCATTCCCAAGCTAGAGCATGCATTGTTCATACTGAAAAAAAGTGGAGGGGGGTTAAGTGAGGGATGTGTTAACTCCTCAACCTTAAAGCAACCCAGGAATATGACCCTGATTGCTTCTTAATGCTAGAGTACTTCAAACCCATATTTTAAATCAAAAGCGAGTCAATGAGCAAAAAAGCCATGTGTATGAATGCATGAGTGAGTGAGTGTGTGTGTGTGTGTGTGTGTGTGTGTGTGAGAGAGAGAGAGAGAGAGAGAGAGAGAGAGAGAGAGAAGGGGAGAGAGAGGGAGGGAAAGAGACAGAGACAGACAGACAGACAGACAGACAGACAGACAGACAGACATTTATTAGCTCAAGTGCAGCAGGCCTTGAGTTCAAAGGCCAGGATCTTAGCCACAGGTTCTACATTTAATCTGGAGGCAGAATTTGACCTTTTCATGGAAAATTTGTCATGGCCCTTGAAACCTTATCTGAAGACTCTATTACACCTCATGTGAGAAAGAAAGATCAATGTCCACCAGGTTCCTGTGTGTTAGGGAAAGTGGACAGAAGCAAACATAGAGCCTTTGCCTTTTGACGTGTGAGAAACTGGGAATATCCCATGACTATGAGGCTAATACGATGACTGATGGAGGTCATTGAATTATTTCAAAATCTATTGTTTCCATTCCCTGGAAGTGGAAAGCTCTAATTACCAAGAGACTCAACCACTGCTTTCTGGATTCTCAATAGATAAGGCTTGCCCCAAATCAGGAAAGTTATAGAAACACAAATGCAATAGGCTTGGCACAAAATTTTTACTGTATTATATTATATTTCATGGAGTTTATTTCTTCATGTGAATTACAGATATCATAGCTGTATCATTTTCAATCAATCTTTATTTTTGATAACAACAGGATACAAGGACCAGAGGAGCTCATTTGTCACTATTGTGTCCACAGTGTTTATCTGTAGAGGAATTCTGAAATGAGGAGCCATTGTACCTAAGTATTAAGGCATTTTTTTTACATTTATTAACATTTATGCATTTCCTTACTTACGAGAGGGGAAATTTTATACTCTCATCTCACATAAACAAGGGCACTTACTTCCACACACCCTTGTGAATGGTGCATTTTGTTAAATTTTGTGAACTTTTATCAATTTGAAAGTTAACAAGAACTTGTTATAGTTTTAAATTTATGTCATAATGAACATAATCAAAATTTCATACATTTAAAATATTTACCTATGAAATATTTGTTCACTTCCATTGCCTGTTTTTCTACATTTTTCTCTTTCACTTCTTACATATTAAAAAAAAGCTATAATGTACACTGATTAGGTAGGATCTTTATGTATAAGACCACATGCGCATTTTCTCAATTTGTTATGACTTTTTATTTTATACGTGGCATTTTCCTATATCCCTCATTCTTCATAGATTGTGAAATCTCAGTTTTCAAAGAGCATCTCAGCTTTGATTAACAAGTTCTCAGTTGGTTATTACAAAAGAATTATCCCATAATAGCATAGAGTGGGTTTTCAGTTTTAAGCCTAAATATTTACAGTAGATAAAGTGAAACTCTGATCAGGCCTGAAAAAGTGATGTATTCATACAACAACAACAACTTAGAACAACAAATACAACTCAAAACTTCCAGGAGCTAGTCACAGTTTGAAAGACAGACTGGGGGAAGTGTTATGGAGGAAAAGAGACCCCATGGAATGGCAAGTTGACCCAGGTCCATAGACGCCTCTTGCAAAGAAGGGCCATAGCTGCCTTTAAGGAGATGAACTAAGAGCAACTTATTCCATCTTTGATTAGGGTTGGAGGTGGATAACATGGATATTTGAAGTAACTTAAAGCCATGGGTGGAGCCAGGTAGCACGGAGCACTGGGAAGGGTTGCCTAAGCCACCACCTGTCAGGAAGAAGTCAAGTTTGCACAGTAGGAAAGAGGTAAGGGCATGTCTCCTAAGAAGCACATCCCTCCTCCACTCAAGCTCCACTCACTCTTAGGCATCAAGTGCAGTTGATAATCAGAGATAGGAGCTGATGACAATCTTAAAAATGAGCAGTTATGGTTCTTTTCCTTGGCCAGGACATAAAATATCCTTGGTTCTTTTGGCAGTTCTGTCCTGCCCAAAGGCCAGAAGTATTAAGGAACAAACATATGCTTTTCCACTGGTTTCTCACCACCTTTTTTGTCCTTCTGCTTCTCCTTAGTGAGCAGAACCGCCAGGAAACTGTGTAGGAGGCTGTGATGCAACTCTCTTCCAAACAGGAATGCAGAGAAATAGGAACACCTCCGGGAGGGTCAACTAGAGTGGCCAGCTGGCCCCTGTATCTCAGTCCGGTAAGGTCTTACAAACAACTGGATGACTGGCCTTGTGGTGGGGGACATACTGCTATGTAGATGATCTACTGGTTCCTTCCTCTTAATCTCTCCCATTGTACCAGTAATGACCTTCCTACAATTCACTACCTCATTGTGTATTAAATTCATTCTTTGAGTATGGGGGAGAAAAGACCCAGAAGACACTGCCTCTGGCTCTGGTGGCTGTGGATAGCCACCAAAGAACTTCCCAAGTTATTGCTCACCTGAGTCATGTTTGTCTCAAAGACTTCTCCTATTTCTGCTTTTCCCTATAACACTGAGAGAGCCAGCACTTCACTGAAGCCACAGAAAACTTCAGAAGGTTTCAATATAATAATAGCAAAGGATAGAATTAAAGCCCCGGGGAGGGAAAACTTATACAACAATTTTCATAGTAATTTTGTTCATAACAGAAACAAAACTGGAAATAACATGATTGTCAATCAATGCAAGAAAGCATGGACAAGCTGATATGGTCATAATAAGGAAACAAATTTACAATAGCTAGACATGATGAAATATGGATGCCTGTGATGTCACACAGGAACTTTGATGGCCATGAGGAGCAACCCTTCAGAAGATGACTTTCTGTGTCACATTATCGGTAAGAATTTTAGAACAACAAAAGTGATGTGTGACTGAAAAACAAACAAAAAAGTAGTAGCTTTTGGCAAGTGAGGGTTAATATTTACCCAAGAGAATAGTGGAGCATGCGTGGTGGCTAGGCATGCCCCATGTCCAAAAGAGGTTGCATTCTTGAGGTGCACGTGTGTGTGTGAACCCAGCCAGTAGACACCAAGCTTGTGTGCATCTAACCTATACTCATTTTACATGAGAAAAACACATAGTTAATGTTGTGCACGCTGAGAATGTGAGAACAGAGTGGGCTGATATCTTAATTTACTTAGAAATGATTAAAATGAAGATGATTAATGAGTAGCCAGAAGGTATAGAAAACTGGATAGGCAGAAATACTAAAAACAAATATAATAACTGCTCATGACAGAATCTAAGCAGGGAGTGAAGCCTAAGCGTTTAGGGAAGAAATGATACCAATTTCACCACCATGTTTCCTGAAAGCACAGGTGACAACTTATAGTCTAAAGACAGGAGAACATTGCTGTCATGATTTGTAAAGGTATTTTTCAAATGCAAATACTAAATCTCCCCACAAACACAGGTGAAAAATTCCTAACAATGTGTCAGCAAATCACAGGGATGAAGCCAGACAGCATTGGCACATGCCTTTAATTCCAGCGCTCAGAAGCAAAGGCAGGTGGATCTCTGTGAGTTCGAGGCCAGCCTGGTCTACAAAGTAAAATTCAGGACAGGCTCCAAAACTACACAGAGAAACCATATCTTGAAAAACCCAAAAAAATGAAATGAAAAGTGAAAGTCATAGGGATGAGTGAGAAATCAGAATCAGAAGACAAACAGACATGCTATTCTAATGGTTCTCAACCTGTAGGTTTTGACCCCTCTGGGAAGTCACATATCCAGATATCCTGCATATAAGATATTTACATTGTGATTCATAACAGTAGCAAAATCACAGTTATGTAATAGCAACAAAAAAATTTTTATGATTGGGGATCCACTATAGCATGAAGAACTGTATTAAAGGGTTGCAGCATTAGAAAGGCTGAGAACCACTGCTGTAGCCTAAGGGGAGATTCCTATGCACAGGAAATAAAATACATGAATTAATGAGTTACTTTTAAAAATTAATGTGTGGCTTTGGTGAAATGGTACAAAAATGGAAACTTTTGAATATAAGAGTCAGATTTTTTTTTAATTAAGTTAGTTCTCAGACAACTTCATACATGTGTAGAATGCATGGTAATTATTCTCTTCCCACCCTGTTCTCTCTAGTCTCCCTCCCACCCTCCCACCTTCCCACCCTCATCAAATCCTCCTCTTCCCTACCAGTCCCTCTCCCAGACTCATGACTTCCAAGGGTGGTGTGTGTGTGTGTGTGTGTGTGTGTGTGTGTGTGTGTGTGTGTGTGACTGATTTAGTTGAACCAGGGTCATCTGTGTGATCACTGGATTGAAGCTGTGTACTGCAAGCTGGTGGTGTCACAAGAGGGTACAAGTATCAGATTTTTAATTATCACAAATGTTTTGGGAATCAATGTATACAGAAATACTTACACATATATACTTGTGTGTAAAAATGAATTGTTGTGATGACAAATATACATTTTTTATGAAGTAAAACTAAAACCGCTTCTGTTCATCCATTGTCAAGGGAACATTGCACACCATGAATTCATTTTGTGACTTTCAACATTAACTCAAAATTCAAAGAAATCTTCTCGTGATTGTTAAGAATAAGACTATTTCTTTACAGGCTAGGAACAGATAGAAAAAGAAAGGGGAGGTGTCCTGTCATTCCATAGAAATTTCTTTATAGACATAAGAACAGAAAATCCCACAATATTAAGCAGTTAACAAAAACCTAATGTACATCAGAAGTAATTCAACAGGGGATTACAAAGACAGAAAGAAACATTACTGTTCTCTGAAGACATTGAGCTGAAAACCCCACATGATTGTTCTCGGTCTATGCCACAACCAGTCTTTTAGTCAGAGGGCTTGAGAGCATGTGTGTCAGAAGCTCCACCCTAGGCTCCAGCATTTGGGTGTAATTAGCTCCTCTTGACTGATCGCTAAATGATTTTGTCTAAGTGGAAAGCAAACTTCTATATTTATAGAAGGTGTAACTGGAAACACTCTTCATGGTCCCTCTCTCATCCTCCCAAAGAAACAGGCAGACATGGTCTTCCTTAATCATGACCCTTTGGTTCCCTAGAAGATGATGGCACAGAGACAGTCTGATAAAGATTCATGTATCAATTGGACACAGAAAAATTCAATTACATATTTTCTTTAAAAAAAAAAAGTGTTCCTAAGTAGGTGACAGAGACCCCTTCCCCATTTTCTTTCTTGTCTAACATCTATATTTGGGGTGTTGTTTCATTACATTGACACAGACTATCTCAAAGCCCAGGTTGGCCTTCAACTTGACACATGTGTGACCTGGAATACCTGAGCCTCTGGTTTCCACCTCTGGGTACTGGGATTACAGGAGTGGCTTGGTTTGTGCTTAGGATATATTTGCCTGCTTTATTGGCTAAGTGCACTTCCAACTGAACCACTTCCCTAGCCCTATTTGTGTTCACTCCTTGTCAAGGTCATGATCAATAGTAAAAGTTCTGAACACATATTGACTCCTGCGAGTCATCCTTATAGTGTAAGGTTTCTCTTAAGGCTATCTCTTCTTATGGTTATAAACCTTCAACCACCTCAATCTAATGAAACTGAGCAAAATAGAAAGTAAACCCAAAATTTAATAGATCTTTTAATATCCATGATCCTGTGAGAATAACCAGATTTATTAAACATCTATAATTAAAATTTCTTTCTCATATTTTCTATTTCAACCACCTGATTTTCTCAGAGAAGTGCAGGTTAAGTTTAGAAACACTGATTTCCTAAATAATGAGCATCTTATGCGAAGAAGCCAAATGTTTAATTGACCCCAGAATAGGAAAAATAAAAGGTCAGAATCAAGTCGACAGTTGATACAGTTGGATAAAAAAACATAGAAACCTGGAGTTTAATTTTTCCTTGCAGGAAGCCACTCCTACATACCACTGTATAGGTATCCTGTCTTAAGGCATGCTGAACATGTACAGTGAACACATCAGTTCTGACTTTAAAGAGAACCAGAGTGAATATCACTGATAGCATGAACAGTGTGGACTTGTCCTGCAGCTATGGACAAAGTGTCTCTTGTCATGTGTGAATTCATATGTGTGCAGATGGCTCAAAGTGAAGTCATGTGTGTGCAAATGGCTCTTATCTAAGGCTTCTGATAGCAGTTGAGAATCACACCTGCCTCCACAGAGGCTGAAGAGAGACCTAAGCCTACATCCACAGAGCTGGAGACCCATCCCTGCATCCACAGAGGCTATGCAGAAAAGGTAAAAGCTTGAAGCTCAAGAAGCAGTAACTGCAAATTTACTAAAAGAGGGAGGATAAGAGAGTGCAAAGGTTGATCCACAGGGACAGAAATAAGTTTTCTTACTCTGGTGCCTAACAAGGTGATAACAGAGTGATAGCACTCTGAACTTCATAAAAAGGTTAAATTTGGGAGTGAAGGTTTTACATCACAAAGAAATGAGAAATACTTGAGATATGTGTAGCTGGATGCTTTTCTGTGTCCCAACTGGTCCCATAGTGGTGTATCAAATAATCACTCAGAGGCTTATATTAATTATAAATGTTTGGCCAATGGCTCAGGCTTATTACTAGCTAGCTCTTAGAACTTAAATTAACCCATTTCTATTCACCTATATTTTGCCATGTGGCTGTGGCAATACTGGTCTGCTGGCATCTTGCTCCTTGGGAGGCTAGATGGCATCTCCTCAACTCCACACTTCTTTTTCTTGTCTTCAGTTTGACTTCCCCGCCTAGCTATATTCTGCCCTGCCCTAGGCCAAAGCAACTTTATTCATCAACCAATAAAAGCAACACATTCACAGTGTACAAAAAGACATCCCACATCATATATGCTTATCCTGATTTCAATAATAGCTGAATTCTGTATCTACGGAAATAGTACCTGGTTCCCCATTAGTATCTGCCATTTTTGCATCACCTACAAAAGTGAATTTTACAACTAGCTATGCTCCTTTATGTAAATAAGATAAAAGAATATTCTAATTTCATAATATCCAGTTAGTACATATTGTAGAACTCCATGCTGATATTCTGTATGTTCATAAGATACATCTATGTATATGACATACAGATGTATATAAACATGTATATATGCCAGTGGGTGAATTCATTAGTGTGTAAGACATCTATAAATGAATACACCAAACTATATTTAATTAAGATTAGGGGAATTCCAAAAGAAGAATTTGGCAGACAGAGCTGAGAAAGAATGGAGCCTTTAATCCCATCTCCCTAGAGGCAGAAGAAGGCAGATCTCTGTGAGTTCCAGGACAGCCAGAACCACAAAGATAGAGACCTTGCCTAAAAAAAAAAATAAAAAAAATAAAAAAAAAAGATTTGAGTCACATGCTGTGTATTTGTATATTGTTAATTTAAAATGGTAATAAAGTTCAAAATAAGAATAAGAATAAAAACATACATTCTCACTCTTCCCAGTTGCTGACAGCATTCAACATGTCAGAAATTCCAAAAGGCATAGTGAAGAAAATTAAAAGGGTTAAATTAACACACATAATTTTCCAGGCCCCTATCCACCTGACAGATGCCGTCTAAATGGAACCACGGATGTGGTTCCAGCTACACCTGGGATGCCCTGGAATGATTGTTAGAAAGGTAATCAATCATCCCACATTAGTCGGGGTGTAATTAGCACATATTCATTAGGTGCTGATTCCTGGGACAGGTGATCCTTTTTCCACAAAAGAGTTGACAAATACCCCGCAGCCCCCTCTCTCTGGATTGTCTTCAGCTTTGATGCCAGATCCGATGGCCACACTGAACAGCACTTAGGGAGATGCTGCATTTAAAGGTACATCTTCCCCAAAAACATAACTGGTCTCTTACTTGTACCTAAAAAGCTGAGTGAAATCGGAGCAGAGCTGTTTTTCCTTACATGGAACTTATTGAAAAATGTATTTTGATTTGCTGGATAATGGATGAACTGGCCACTAACAAAATTTTTATTTGAGAGAGCCACCTGGCATGTGACTTTGATGTATGGATCCTTGTGGCCTTGCATATTCAGGACAGTCTGCTCCTGCTGCCGCACCGGGGTCAGCTGACTGCAGTCAGCTCCTTATAATTCATAATCCAGAGATATTTGCAGATTGATTCTACAGGTGCGAGCAATTAATTGCAGATATTATTTTGGAATATTCAAAGACAGATTGTAAAAAAATAGATTCCTTATCCACATCAAATTGACTTGACATGCAGTGATTAAAATTTATGGTGAGCTTTCCAGTTACGAGGGAAAAAATTAAGAATTTTTTTTCTTATTCTACAAGGACAAGGAGCTCTAGGCACTGTTATGAACTTAATATGTGTGCTTGTGTCTTTGCATGTGTGTTTGTTTGTACATGTGTGTCTATACATACACATGTGTGTGCATACAAGTGGATATGCCTCTGTTCATATATGTGCATGTATCTATGATGTATGCATGTGTATGTGAAATCATGGAGAATGTACAAGCTTGTTTACATGCATAGGTGTGTATGTATGTATGTGTGAATATATGTATGTATCACACAACTGTCTTTGTACATGTGCCTGTGTAGGGTGTGCAAGCTTATTGCACACATGTTGAGTTTATGTGCATGTGCACATGTGTGGTTGTGTGATGTGTACATATGTGTATATGTGTACATGGGTTTGCACATGTATATGTGTGAATGTGTGTGGTGTGTGTGTACATGTGTGTACGGGCCTATGTTTGTGTATGTGACAGGTGTTTAGGGTATATGTATATATGTTTATGTGATTATATGTGTAATTATGTCTGCCTGGCTTTGTGTGTGTATATTTCTATGTGTATGCATTTGTTCACGTGTGTATGTCAGAGTATGTACATGTGCTTGTGTGCATGTATATGTGGGGAAACCCATTTATATGTGTGTGAGTGTGTCTGTCTGAAATTGTGTGTGTGTGTGTGTGTGTGTATGTGTGCATTTGTGTCCTTTGTGTTTGTATGCGCATATGTATATGTCAGAATGTATGCTTGTATTTGTGTATATGTATATGTGGGGGGATGCATTTATGTATGTGCTGTGTTAATATTTGCATATGTGTGTATGTGTGTGATATATGTGCATGTCTTTGTATGCAAGTGTGTGTGCATATGATGTGCCCATGTGTGCACTCGCATAAGAATACATGGTTTAGAAAGAAAGAATTTGTGGTGATTAGTATTGATCTTTATCCGGGGCGTATTATATGAAAAGAAACAAAGGAGTGAAATAAAAGACAGCGTCAGGGGTTGGGACTTAGCTCGGGAAGAGAGTGATTGCCTAGCGTGTCTATGTCCCTGGCCTTGTACCACAGATGGGGAAACAATTACACCAGAGGGTAGAAGTCACAGACAGAGATCACCTTCCAGAGTGTCCCTTCTCACTGGTGATCTGATCTCTGAAGTCATCAGTGTCGTCACAGCTTTCATCTCAGATCAGGATCCACCATGGCTTCCACCCAAGTGAGCCAACAGTGCACGTTGAAGCAGATGTTGTCTGTAAGTAAGTCCTGAAGTCTGCTGCACATCTCCCCAAAGGTGAAATTAAAGCCATAGTTGGATAGTGCCTAGTCATAGGAGGGAGCTCACTGTTTTATTTTATATTCTATGTGAAAATAACAAGGATCAGAGAGGAACCTTGCAAGAAGATCCAGCACCGCAAAGGACAGACTGAACCCCTGTCAATGTGTGGCAGGAGGCAGGAAAGAGAAAGACACCACAGACAGCAGTGGGAAAGGTGGCTCTGCCGAGTGGTGAGCCCCAAATGCAGACTCAGGTGAACTGTTTCCAGGAGTGGGCAGTAGAAGACTGCAGATACCCAGGACTGCAGCCCCCTGCCCATCCATAGCACAAAGCCTCTGCTCCTCTCTGCCTCCCTCACCCACTAAAGGATCCTTGAAGGAGAGGACACTTGTCAGCAGAGTCTGGCTTCACCTGGTAAGGGATGTTGGCACTGCTAAACCACAGGAGTGGTGTTGGCACTGCTAAACCACAGGCATTAGTTCTCACCTCAGAAGGGAGCCACATTACAGTTTTTACATTTGAATTGTAAATAAAACCCGTGCCCAGGCCACAACCTCTCAGAGCCTTCCTATCATGCAAAATCAGAATATTAAATGTTGGCGCTGAGGTCCTTATGCGAAGGAGTTGGTGTGAGGATGAAATGCTACCGTTTAAATAGAGCACTTTGCAAATTGATGAGTGCTCTGCCAAAGGAAGCGCTTATTATCATCAGGGATCCAAATAGAGATGAAAAATTTAAATTGTCTGGCTCCAAGATGGTAAAAAACCTGGATAAAACAACTTTAAAAATTGAATTCAGCTTCTTTCTGGCTCAAAAGTAATTTTAATAAGTACTAGAAAACTAACCTAGAGGAGAAAAAAAAAAAAACCCTAAACAACATTAAAAAAAAAAAAAACCTTCCAAACATAACCCTTCTCCAAATTTAGGTTTAGTTCTGGTCATAGAGTCCTTGGACTGGCAGTTTGAAATGTTTAGTACACACTGAGGGCTGAAACCTGCTTATAATCATGCACCTGTGCAGGCTGATCTTCGTTGTCAGCTTGATGGGGTTTGGAATCGTTAAAATATTAACCCTGCATGGGCCTAGGAAGATTATCCTGGAGGGAATCTCCTGAGGGGTGAAGGTCCTTTCCCCAAGGTTAGACAGAACCTTCAGGAGATGCTCAGTGTGAAGAAAGGTGATAGTCTTTGCTTCTAACTGATGAGCACATCTGCCCCATTGTTACATCTGCTGCCTCCATCACCATTCACTGATGTTAGACTTCAGCTTCTTTGGACTTCAGACCTGGACTAAGACCAGTCCTTTTCTAGGATGCTCCACGTTTCTGTATTAGGACTGAAAATATATCTAACCTTGTAGACTAAATGGGCTATAAACATCTCTTGGAAGTAGGCAGCCATTGTTAGGCTACCCACATCTTACCATGTAAGCCAGTCCAATAAACAGCTTTGCATAATACATATACATACAAACATATATACATACACACACATATCCATTTTGCCATCCCTTCTCAATAGAGAACCCCAACACCCATCAAAGTTCAGTGATGCCATTTCTCTCCCCTTGCTTCTGCTCTGTATCACTTTTACCCCCAAAGCATTTAATATGGCAAAATAAACAAAAGTAGACATACATATTACCATCCTCCCCTGGACAGTGTGAGGACTGCTCTATTTAGGGCTGGTTCCTCCCTAGTCAGTCCACATGCTCTTCCAATACCATTTGTATTTTGTTTTCAGTAATGTCTTGATCATATAAGTCTGGATCATAGCCATTCTTACTACCAGCAGTAGTACTCTGATGGGCATGGCCATGAGTCTGTAATGTTTAAGTGAATTGGCTTCATCCCAACACAAAGCTCAGCCACCAATCAAACCACCTGGGGGTGAGGTGGGAATGCTGGGGATTCAGACATACTTTGTGATGCTCAGCTGGACACAAGAATGAATGTGAAACAGAAGGAAACTGTAAGTAGTGGCTGCCAAAATCTATGCATCCACAGCGACAATGTAACACTAGATGATGGCCACCCATGCCTGGCCATCCACATTAAAGCAGTGAAGCTTCCAGATCTTATTTTAGGGGAAAACAGTATGGATGGTGGACTTTTTCCCCCTCAGATTTCACTCATGATCCCAAATCGAGACTTCAGACACAGAGGAGAGTTGGCCAAGACATGGGAATTTTTAGTGCGGAAACATGAAGAATTCTAGAAACATCAGGAATATGAGTGACTATGCTTGGAATAAAATGCAAGCAGAGTGTCTCAGGGAGGCTTGCTTTGGGGTATAGTTCCCGAAATATGGACACTCAGAGCTAACTGCAGAGAATATGGAATGTGGGTACTTTAGACTCAGTCTTACGAAGAACTATCTCCAGAATTTCTTGATATTTAAACCTTAGAAGTATCTTGTGGGGCATGATAGTGCATGCTTTTAACTCACCATCTTGAAAGGTACCAAAGGGTCACCAGAAGGTCAAGGCTAGCCTGATTTACAGAATGAAGTTCATGCTGGACACCTACATAGCAGGGTGTGTTGTTAAAAAAAGAAAAAAGTATCTTGTACCCGCACTCCACTTCTGGGTTCCCTTTGGATAGCAACAGCACACAAACCATCACTACTGTTATGGGATGCACTCAGTGGCATGCAGGAGACTGGGGATGATGAGCATTAAAGCTCTGTTCTTAGTCACAATGTCTTAACTGCCCTCAGAAGTTCAGACCCAGGGATTTTTGACTCATATTTTCTTCACAATGTGCCTGATTGCCAAGTTTTCTTGTGAAGCAAAGAAAACTTAAGAGTTTATTCATGTGTCCTTGAAGTGGCTTCAAGCTAAGAGGAAATTCCATCCTGTACAGGATGGCAGGATGGAACGTCCTCCTTTAAATGGTAGAAGGTTTTGTGAGGTTCTTTCAGATGGGCACAGCCCTCTCAGCATCATGTTTACATCAACTCAACGGAAGCTCTGAGACTTTTGAAGACTTGGCTCTGCCTCATCCTCCTCTCAGGGAACTTAAACATGTAAGGCAAGTGTCTACACAGTCAGACTCCAGGTATCCGGAGTGAAGTGTTTATACAAGCAGATGTCAGACTCCTCAGTTCTCATAGAGGCAAGGACATAGAAACGAGCCGTGTGAAGTCATAACTGTCCTGGAATATTTTATGTGCAATCTGATTATCTCGTTACAATGACCACACTAGCTCCAATGTTTTTATGAGAAGGGATTTTGACGATATCTGGAAACTAGTAACTAATAGTAGATGAGAGACTAGGAAAGCTGGATGTACAATAGAGATGGCTTATTAAATAACTTGAACAAGTCATTAACATGTGATTTCAGTTCCATAATCTCACAAGGTTATCCAGCCTGTGACCTACATGTCACATTGAGCTCAGATATCTGTAAATGTGGCCCAACACAATAGTAAACTTACTTAAAATATTATGAGATTTTGTGATTTAATAAAAGAAGAAATGACTGTTTGGAGGGTTCTAGGGATCTTACTGTTAAAGTCAGTGTCAGGTTCCAGTGTCACAGGAAAAATGTAGTGGGTAGCTGTTCCAGCTTTGACCTTGAAGCACTGTCTGCAGTGAGACAGCAAGTAACTGCCACACCTGCCTATGACTTGCTCCCTGGGCGTAACTGAGAGGAGACCCTTTAAGACCTGAAATACATCCCTGACAGCTCTCTTGGATCTTCATGATCCTGGACGCTGAATTGCAGACCAAGTCAGAGTTCTCCAGAGAACCATGCTGGACTGCACCTCATCTCTCCCAGATCCTGTAATTGAACCCTTATTGGCTGTAAGTTACCCCTGAAATGAACCTCTTTTAATTACTAGATAAACTACATAGAATTGCCTCATTAATTGCCACTGTAGATGAACATGCCTGTGAGTCTCCATGTACTAGGCAGTTTCCATCATACTCTGTACCTCATGCATTGGAAATCACTGTGCTTGGACAGTTTGAATATCAGTTGTGGGTTTGGTGTGAGCCAACAGAAACATAAGCAGTAAATTAACATTGATTTATGAAAATTGTCCCAATATTGACTTGCACTGGTTTCCACCCACATATCATTGATCGATAGAAACACATTATTCAACAACAAAACATTTCGTTAATTTTCTGAAAGTTTTAAATTTATGACCTGCTATTTTCAAGGGATGCAAGGTTTATGGGAAGAAGATCAAAGGTCAGTCAATCATCGTGTGAGGTTCATGGCATGTTTTCCTAGAGATGAGTTTGGTGGAGTGTAGCATGAATCTTAAATGGTCTTATTAATAAAAACAAACCTGGAGCCAGGTATTAGGGTGAATGCTGGAAGATCAGAGAAGCAGAACAAGCCAGAGCCACCTCACCTTGCCAATTCCTCAGCTGATCCTGGTTCCTCAGACTGGAAGCCTCTGAGTCCTCATTCAGAATGAATCTCAGCTGAACTGTGCTGCCCCAAAGCCTAAAAGTTTAACCAGCTAGTTCCTGGTCCTCATACCTTATATACCGTTCTGCTTTCTGCCACTACTTCCTTGAATTAAAGGTGTGTGTCACCATGCCTGGCTGTTTCCAGTACGGCCTTGAACTCACGGAGATCCAGATGGATTTCTGCCTCCAGAAGGCTAGTATTAAAGGTGTGAGTACCACCATTTTCTGGCCTCTATGTCTGTCTGGTGGCTGTTCTGTTCTCTGACCCCAGATAAATTTATTAGGCTGCATGATATATTGGGGAACACAATAATATCACCACAGCGGAAAAATGAGACACTCATTTAGCCACAGAAAAGGCTTACAAGGCTGAGCACACATTCTGTGAGAGAACAGCTGTGAGTACAATCACAACCTCAGAATCCACCCAGAATATACCCACATTTTGTATAGTGACCAGTTGTCACAATGTTTTCCATTGTGGGAGCCATGACTCATGCAGTCTCTGCTTGAGTGAAGCATGGCTCTTTCTGGTCATATTAGTTACTCCTCTAGCCCCAAATCGACACAGAATGAACACATGGAGAAAAGAACATCCTCAAAATTAGACTGTGACCACATCAAGGTTCTTTGATCTTGAAATCTGGAACTGAGAACTGGGCTAGGAAGTTGTCTCAGTGGATAAAGTCCTTGATGCCCAAGCATGAGGACCTGAGTTCAATTACTGCATCCACATGAAACACATGAAAGTTGCACATGGAGAGAACTATCAAAGGTCAGTGCTAAGGGGAGAGGGGAGGAGATAGGAGGCTCTCTGTGGCCAGCAAGTCTCAATGAGACAGACAGAGAGCTTCAGAATCAGTTAAAGCAATTGTCTCAAGAAATAAGATGGAGGCTCAGCTGGAACAGGCCCCTGCCTCCAAATCTAATGACCTCAGTACCTCAGTTTGATCCCTGGGACCTAAATGGTGGAAAGAGAAACCAAGTACTACAAGTTGTCCACTGGCTTCCACATGTGGGCAGTGACATGTGTGTATGCATGTACACACTAACTAAATAATTGCAATTTAAAAATAAAACCAAAATAAGGCACGTGACATCAATCTCTAGCCTCCACAAGTGCACACACACACACACACACACACACACACACACACACACACAGAGAGAGAGAGAGAGAGAGAGAGAGAGAAACTATCATAAAATAATAAAAATATAATATAAAAGGGTAATTGTTTTTGAGTCAGATTTCTACATGCAATGGTGTAGATGCCAGTTGAAGAGTGCAGAGTGAACAGTGGTCTTCTCTAAGTCTCTGTCATTATGGTTCCCGAACTGTGACCTGGACCCCAGGCTTGCCGCTTTTTCATAATGGGCATCTCCATATCTCATTAGCATTGATGTCTGGAATTCATTCATTCTCAGAAAGATGAGGTAGAGCCATGCTTTTCATTGTGGTGGGGTCCTTATCAAAACAGAATGGCTCCTTTTCTGAATGCATTTTCATAGCCACTTGGATAATTTTAATGTGGTTTTTGATGCACAGAACATTTATGTTGTCAGAACAACAGTTTTACATGATTTGTACAAGAGCTTTTTATGGCTTTTAAAAATGATTCTAAACTCCAAAAGAGGCTTAGCATGACTGATGGGTAAATGGTCCCAGTAGGACAAATTGAATATGAGCAAAAGTAGTTTCACTAGTGAATGCAATTATGATAACTTTCAGAAGGCCTAATCTGCTACTTTTTAATTCAAAACTACAACTGGACAGAAGATTACAACTTATACATAAATTTATATATTTCAAATACAAAGGCAAGGATTGTGCTATAATAACACATTATGTCTGTGGTTTTAGAAATGACACCTGCTTTATTTGATTTGACCTTCACAGTCACCTTGAGATCCATATAGAAAATTTATGTATATCGTCATCCAACTGATGAGGAGGCTAGGGCTCAGGCAGGATATAGATTTGAGCTGAGTTGTATCATCTTTTGATGTATTTAGGGCTACTTACCCATAGAAGAAATTGCACCAGTAAAATGCATGCAATTCCATATTTAAGAGGAGCAGAAGCTTACTCCTCCCAGCAAGATAGCTGAGTGTTGCATCATTTGAAGACATGAATAGATTATATCCATACCTGCTAAGGCAGCTATAACAGAACAAGGAAAAATTCCACCCAAGTCTGATTTGTAGAATCAATGAATTTACTGGACTTTCTAGGGTTCTTACAGAAGCATGGGTGTCTCAGAACCTCTGAAACATCAAAAAGCCCCATCTCATTGTGGGTGATAATTGCAGAGAAGTTACATCTCCTAACTTCCTATGCACTCTAGCACATGCAAAGACCAACTGTAGCTGAGAGCAAGAATGTAGTGATCAACAGAATCCCAGAGTCAACAGGAGCCAACAGAGTCATCTGGAGACCCTCTCCTTTCTGTTCGTGCTGGTAATACACCCTCACCATTATCATAGACCTGGATGTCACTGTAATGCACTGTTTTTATATATAACAAGTATTTCCTTGTTATACTACCAGGTCATACTCATCTATGGGTGGTCATGCTATGCCAGGAAGAAAAAGCTGTACTATCTCAAGATGAATTATTCTACACACCAGGGATAAAGAAATGGCTCAGATGTTAAGAGCACTTACTCTTCATTTATAAAGGACCCAGGTTCAGTTCCCAGCACCTATGCCAGGCAGCTTGCAACTACCTGTAACTCCAATTTAAAGAGATCTGATGCTGCTCTCTTCTGCCCTGTATGGGTGCTTTAAACACCCACATCACATGATATGGAAAGGAAAAAAGAATTGTTCCACACTCCATCATTAACCCTTCTTAATAAATGTTTAGGTGGTGGCTTCTGAGGAAAGCAGGGACTAGAGAAGGGTAAACCATCATTCTCTGTTTCCTGCTTTAAGTTTTTCCTTATAAAATATTATCAATGTCTAAAATAGAGTAAATGATACAGTCTGGCTTAGTGTATGCTGGAGTGCAGAACATTGGACTTCTGGAGACCCTTTGCGAACTGCAGATACTCTGGTGCATCAATCTCACAGAAGCCAGATAATTCTGCGTGGAATCTTTGCTGCTGTTAAGTTTCTTTCTTTCCACAGTTTGAATATGTCCTCATGACAGGCAGTGTGTGACTTCTGAAAAATAGGTCTGCTTTATGGTCTGTGGCTGAGTGAGCAAGCAAGCAGATGGCAAAATCAAAAGGAGACATGAAATCTGAGGACTAAGGTCTGGTTCACTACTGCAGTGTTTAGGTTGCAGATGCTAAAGTTAAAAAACTAAATAGGGGCTCAGGAAGCAAATGTGGGAGGCAGAAGGTGCTTAAGCCACACAAAGTAATAGCCTGGGGATGCTTTGGAAACAGTTTGAAGGTGACACGGAGAATATTGTTTCATGTTGAAAATAATACTGGCATTTTTGTAGAACAGAGGATGTTGAATGGAAGCCACTTTCCATGGTGCAACTTCTGGCTGAGCTCACAGGTACCCTAGGGATGGACAAGAACATGTCAGGTTTGCTTTGCCTGTTTCTGTCACTCAACCTCACTGAGCATTTACTAAGAATGAAATCAGAGGAAATACTCAAAGGCCCCTGGACACAGAAAGGGTGTTGGCAACTCAAGCTGTTGGCATTCATATAGGAGGAAAGCCTGACAGTTGAATGCTATTTTCAGTGAGCTATTTAAAGACCAGGGAAATTCCTGCTCACTAGAAATTTGAGATACCTGTAAATCTAACCCCCAGGAGACTAAAGAATAAAGATTGTGAGTTCACGGGTAACCTAAGATACATGATGTGTTCAAAGCCAGGCTAGGTTACACCATGAGATATTTTCTCCAATAAAAAGTGGGGTTGTGTTGGGGAATGTTCTACTTTTATCCATTTCCCTTTGTATATGACTTGTAGCTAGAGTTTTCCCACCTGGCCCACAGTCTGGGCATATCTCTCTTACCTGCCAGTCCCACAGCCGCTCAAACCCAACCCAGTAAACACACAGAGACTTATATTGCTTACAAGCTGTATGGCTGTGGCAGGCTTCTTGTTATCTACTTTTTCTATCTTAAATTAACCCATTTCTATTAATCTATCCTTTGCCATGTGACTCGTGGCTTACCGGTACCTTACATCTCGCTTGTCATGGCAGTGGCTGGCAGTGTCTCTCTGCCTCTGCCTTCCACTTCCCAGAATTCTCTTCTCTGCTTGTCCCACCTATACTTTCTGCCTGGCTACTGGCCAATCAGTTTTCTATTTATTAACCAATCAGAGCAACACATTTGGCATACAGAACATCCCACAGCAGTGACTATTCAGCAGACATAGGGCAGAATCAGATTGTTACAATAGGATCTTTGTTGTAGAATATTATTTATAAGGTGTGTTACTTTTGTTTATGGTGCATTTGTTTAACACTGTGAAGCTGTGTTGTTGTGCCTGTGTTAAACACCGGATGGTCTAATAAAGAACTGAATAGCCAATAGCGAGGCAGGAGAAAAGACAGATGAGATATTACTCTGGGGTCTCTTCATGATGCTGGTTGTATCCTTTTACTTTTGCTATTGTAACAAATACAACAGACTGGACTGTGTAAGCAACCTAAATTCATTTCAATAATTTTGAATAATGGAAGTCCAAGGTTAGTGTGCTACCAGCTTGCTTCTCCAAGAAGTCTCTTTACTGTGCTTGCAGAAGGCACCTGCTTACATAACTCCAAAGGACACTCCTCTGGATATGTGTATACTTCTTAGTTCTGTCTGCACAACTAACTTCCTTGCCTCACAAGGACATGAATCAGAAAAAATTATGATCAGCCCAAGTGGTATAATTTTAACTTAAATTCAAAGGAACTGTCACTAAATAACTCCATGCTCTTACTAGGCCTGTTATACCTAGATTTTGCAGAGCACAGCTCAACATACAACACTAGAAAAACAATCTACAGAGCATCTTCATGGCTTGATCTGGCAGAGCACTCACCCATTGTAAAAGTCAGATCCCAAAGCATTTTTTCAAAGACAATCATTGGGAATATTTAATGTCACAGCTCTGTGAGGCTGATACCAGTTGGAACACACACAGTATTATAAAGATCTTTCAGAACATATTTATGTAAATAGACTTAATCACACATACTTTGTCACCTCACATCATTGTTGAGGCCATGCACTAGAAACTAACAGCTCAGACAAAGCTCAAACCTGTATGGACACAGAAGATGTCAGCAACAGGCAGAGGCTCTCAGTCAGGAACGGTAGATGCTCATGTTCTAACTGCTTAATGAAACCCCACCTTAGTCATTAGCTGAGGGCATCACTCGCACACCCTGCAGGAGACAGAAGGGCCGACAGATAACAAAACAAGCACCAGTAACAAACCCCAGGAAGGCAAAGCAGATTTCTAGATCTGTCTCCTCACACTGCTAAAAACACAGATTGCAGCTTGGATGAGTGGTGAAAGGCTTTAAACCCAATACATAGGAGACCAAGACAAGCAGATCCCTGTGAGTTCTGAGTTCGAAGCCAGCCTGGTCTATATACAGAGTTCCATGCCAGCCAAGTCTACACAGCAGAAACTTTTTTTTTTCATATCAACCAATCAATTACATAGACCCCAAGAATTATAAGTCATGTGAAGAAACAATAAAGTAAACACATGGAAAGAAACGGGTTAATTATTAATTGTCCCCAAGGAAGCCCAGGCTGGATTTTCTAGACAAAACTTTAAACAAATTATTCTAAATATGTTTGAATACTGATAGAAATTACCTTCAAGAGAATGGTTGGGGCACATGTGAATGCCATCCTACCAAATTGAAACTGACAATAGTGACATGGAATTTAGTTCAAAACACAGAGAAATCTTCCAAAGCACAACTGGATTGGAACTTTAGCAGTATGCCTGGTCTATCCAGAAAAAAGAAAAAAAAACAGTGACTCAGAAAACAAGCTAAAACAAATTGCCCAGTCCAGGAGGAAGAAAGAAGAGGAAAGGAACAAAGGACATGGAACACCATCTGGAATATGACTGGACAGCCTTCCACACAGTCAAGCCATAAGGAAAAGAATTAAATTAAAATAAACAGAACCCACACGCACTGCTAAGAACCAGCAACGTAACCAACCACAGAGCCAAACAGTAACAAAAGCACTGAGGCTGATGTTTGCTCATATTTCGTTTGCATAAAGCAGTGATTGTAAAACTGTATTTATGGGATAATAACACCCACACATGTAATTTTTATGACAATAACACAAAGCAGAGTAATGCACATGGAGCTCTATTGGAACAAGGTTCCTTGTACTGTTAGAGTTAAGTTGTATTACTCAAAACTAGATAGCTTGAAGTTAAGATAGGAACTGTAATCTCCCAGGCAACCATGAAGAAAATAACTCAAGCATCTCCTAAAAAGAATGGCAGGGTAATTAAAAAGTCGATGTAGAAAAGGATCTCTGAAGGAAGAAGGCTACAGCTGAGAATAAAGACAGATATCTGTGTACTCTAAGACCACAATAAGTTTTTCTATTTATTTAATGGGCACAGTCTTGGTAAAATAATGCATATATGCTCATGTGTATATATTGTATCTGTAAATCTGTACATATACACATACACATTTTGGGCATATTTTTATCTATGCTGTGAAGGGTTGAGGCTGAGTGAGTTTTACAAAAATATGCAATTTTTGAACAACACCAATTCTTAAAAAAAAATCCTTTCTTTATTCAAGAACTTAGCATCATGGTTCACTATAAATTGGGCATATACCTCTCCCTACATTTCAGAAAAAAATGTATTTTCCTAAACAGCATGATTGCATTTACTGCAGCTGTGTCATATCATCAAGTCAGATGACTTGAGTAGCCTACACAGCATCTTTTTCTTGCATTTGGTTTGAATCCATAGATCCTTTGAAATTCCCTCTAGTTTTTGGAATACCTTGTTTTGTCTGAATGCTTTTTCTACTGGGGTTTTAACTGGTTTTGCAGTACACTGAATATCATGTGGAAGTTGATATTGAAACAACATTGAGTTCAGCAATTATATACATACAACACACACACACACACACACACACACACACACACACACACACGAGTCATTTAAGTTAATTACAGAATATTTTTCTGTGTATAGAATTCAAAATTCATAGATTTTTTTCTCCTGAGTTCTTTACAGGTGGCCTGGGACTGTCTTTTTGCTTGTGTATTTTCTGATGTAAACTTTAATTGGTCTCCTGGCTCCTGTGACTTTGTATACTTGTAACTGTTTCTTCCACATTCCACTGAGGCCCCTTGTCTTTCCATCATCAGTCAGGCCAGGATGCATGTTGGGGTTTTGTTGTTTCTCTTTTTGGTAACGGTGTATTATTTAACCTCATTAATATTTTGGGGTCTTTGGTCTGTGTTTGAATGTCAATGACTAATTTTCAAATTTTGTGTTTGGTTCTTAAAATGTTTCTTTGGGTTGCTTTCTCTTGTGAATGTTTGCATGTTAAATTACTTGGTACATAGCCCTTGGAGAATGTTTGATTGAGTAGTTCTTGTGTATATTCCTGTGTTTGTATACCTGTGTGAGTAAGTTGCATTGAGACTTTGAATAATTGATTCTACCAAAAAGTCCCATGATGAGCTCAACAAAGGCATTACAGAATCCCACACTATCTCATAGGACATGTTGCTCATTACACTATTAAATTCTTATTCAAACTTGTTATCGTTGGTAATATTTCTCACATTTATATCGTGGTTAAGTGTGGTTCATATGATTGCCTTTGTTCTTCAGATTATAGTTGTTATTGTTTTCAGCTTTTTGATAATGGTCTCGTATATCCTAGGCTGGCTCTGAACTCACTAGGTAGCTGAGGCTAGCCTTGGAATTATCCTTTTCTTTACATCTCTACATCTCTGCATCTCTACACCTGGGTGCTGGGAATACAGGCATGCCCCATCACACACAGATGGACCTACCTTTATTTTGCCCTGTCATTGCCTATGCATTGTGATACTTTTTTAAAATCCAGACAGAAGTAGCAGGGGTGGACGTTGAAGTCAGTTTTATGCTAGAAAGTTTTCCTGTTAAGTTTAGCATTGGGGACACCTCAGTTTGCTTTGGTGGTGAACTGAAGTTAAATGTCATAGTCAGCACATCTGTCTACTATTTCCTGGATGACATCTAGCCCACTGCATTAAACCAGTTTTGTGAGGATCCGGACAAAGTCTGCCTCTTTCAGTTCCTACAAATACATCCCTGTTGTATTTAGGGTTTCTAAATTTCCTTTTTACTGTGTGCTTATGTGAATAGGTACACATGTGGAGGTCAGAGGACAACTTGTATGAAACCGATCACTCTTACCTTCATGTTGGTCCTGGAATTCAAACTCAGGGATTCAAGTGACAAGTGCCTTGGTGACTAGTGCCTTTTCTCATGGAGCCATCTCACTGCCCTCCTCACTCTGCTCTTCTTATCCAGTGACAGTGGCAACAGGTGGAGGCTGTAGTATGAGAAGTAGGTGTTCTCTGACATTTTGATCAGAACTATCAAGGGCATTGGTAGTAATTTATATTTTCCTGGTTTATTGATGTCTGAATAATGAACTTTGGTTATATTTCTTTATTTCCTCTCAATTTCTCGAAGCCATTATTTCTTTCCTTCAGCTGCCTTTGGACCCTTTACTGCTTACGTACACAGCCCACATCTCCTGTTACTCTCTGTTCATTTCCTTTTATTCAACAGTTTAACTAAGCCCTACCTGGTTTAATAGTTTTCCTCTACATCATCATTGAGTTCTAAAAATAAGCTACTTTCCTTAAGTTTTTCTCCTTTAGTTAGCTGTAACTTTTTTCAGTAAATTTCAAGATTTCTGCATGATTTGTGCTATTTTATATCATTTGTTTCTAAATATATCTCTTTGTGTTATGGAAGTAATTTGTCCCATAATTATCCCCTAGGATAATAGGGTTTTCTTTGTATCTAGCCTACTTCAGATACAAGTTTGTATACAAATAGTCACACATCATATCAAAATTTTAAGTAGAGATTCTAGACATATTTCATCTCAGAGAAAGTGCCCGATTCGGTCACCATGAAATGTCACTATGCCCTCATCGAGCTTGCCATTCATATACTCAAATTACCTGTCCATCATCTTCAAATATGAGAAGCTGTGCTTGCTGAAATTGCCGAAGTTGGTGAAGCTCTGTTGGTGTGGGTGTCCACAGAGCCTCCACAGCAATGGAAAAGCCAGAGCATTTACATAACCCTGAGGAGGCCACTTGTTCCACATCCACTGCCATTCCATCATCTATATCTGCAACCAATGGCTTGATTGTTGTAGTTTTCCCATTTTCTAGAATCTTGTGTAAATATAGTTACATGGCATCATTCTGCTTGCTGTATATATTGAGATAACAATGGCAATTGCCTGCCTTACATGAATGCATCCTGCTACGTTAACTGATTTACCTTGAGATGGCTCTATGGGCTTTTCTAATTTGGGGACAGAGTGAAAGAAGGAATTCTAATCAAGTGCCTTTGTGTGCAATTACATACTTGATTCCATCTTTGTTAACACAGGGAGTTGTCAGCCTTCTTAATTTTAGTCTTTTCATTGGTATCTAATATATTATTATGCATTCAACAATGACTTAAATCTGACTTTCTGTGAGTTGTGAGCTGTGTTAAACCTGTGCTGAGCCCTGGATGCCCCAGGGAGCCTTTCTCACACACTAGTCCTGTAGCCACTGGAGGAGATACTGTGCAGGAAAACAAAACAATGCAGGGAGAAAGGGGAAGACTCAATCACATGCAGGCAGCGCCTGTACGTTTGGACTACTCTTCAGACTTTCCATAAAATAAGATAAATAAAACCCTCTCTTAGTCTTTTCCCAGTACCTTGGATTTATTTTTTCTTTCCTTTCCTTGGTCTGTTTCCTTGATTTGTTGCTATTGTGCAAGGCTTCCACCTGGAGAAGAACTGTTTTGCTGTGTGCACCACACGTGGAACTCAGCATGAAGACTGCTAATATGTCATGTTTTCGTTTTGTTTAATTGCAAATGTTGTTCTCACTCAACTGCGGACACTTCCTCCAGGAATGAATGGTTGGTTAAATTAAAATTAATAACTCTCCCCACAAGTCTAACTCTTCGTTCCTGTCGTTCCCACTAGTGAACTCCACAATGTTACCCTCCCTAGAAATGCAACTTCTGGGATAGAGTGTTATGGGAGCCTATGGGGATGTTTCACATTCAAACCACAACATAGACTTTTGGACTCACTAATGGAATTGTTCCATCACAAAATCTGATATTTAACATGCTGGACCCTTTTCTTCTCTATAATATAGTTTCAAATAGTTTCAATTTTTGTGTGTCATTTTAGGATTTTTAAATGAATATATAGCTATATTCTTACTGTATAGTAGTGCTTTTCACCTTAATTTTGCCTTGAATTGTATTAATATTGTTCCTTCTTTGGTGATTACCTGGGTCAAAATTTTCTTTTCCCCATGATCTTTCCATGACATTGTAATTGGCAGTTTCATTGCTAAATACTACATAGTTAGATTTCAAAGTCAAATTGACATGTTTTGTTACTAGGTGTAACAGGCTTTCTTCTGGGCCTCCAACCAGCTCCTAAATCATGACATGGAGACTTAGTATTAGGTATGAATGCTCTGCTTTATCTTATGCTTGTCCCACAAGCTCTTATAACTTAATTTAACCTGTGTCTTTTCATCTATGTTTTGCCTCAGGGCTTTTTACCTTTCTTTCACTCTGTATGTCCTACTCTGTTGTCTAGCTGGCCAGAGGCTGCCTGCCTGGCTGGCCCTAGGGGTCTCTCTCTCTATCTCCCTTATTCTTTTTCTTTCCTCCTACCTATTCTCTCTGCCCTCCAGCCCTGACGATCCCTCTACTGCCTAGCTATTGGCCGTTCAGCTTTTTATTAGACTAATCAAGTACCTTAGGAAGGCAAGGTGAAACAAATGCAACACATCTTTACATAATTAAACAAATGCAGCATAAACAAATGTAACACATCTTCACATAGTTAGAGTAATACTCCACAGCAACTAGGTAAATTCACTTTGTTTATGTTCACAGTTATTGGGGGTCTATATTTAGCTTTAAGCCAGGTTTTTCAACTAAGTTTTGTATGTGTGATAATTCTCAGCCTATTTTCTGGATTAAGTGTGTGTGTGTAACTCTAGCACAATTTCTTAGTATTTTTTATGGTTAAGGGCTCTTTTTATGCTGAAATCATTCTCAGAAAAACATGTGACACCCACACACACAGACACAGACACAGACACACACACACACACACACACACACACACACACACACACACACACACACATATTCATAGATTCTATTTGTAAATAGTATACCACTTTCCGAGATGCCTTGACTTTGGTGATTAATAAAGTTCTGCACATGTTGTATTTCAAATTCTATAACTGTTGCCAAGTAAGTCGTCTGTGATATTGAACATATACTCTGGGCAGCTGCCCAGCCAGTGTGGGTTTTATAAGCTCAAGGCCCCCTGTCCTTTCTGGTCTGCCCATTTGTTCCATTTCCTCTTCTCATTGCAGGCTTAGCACTCTGTGCCTTGGTAAACATGTACTTAAAGTTAATTGGCCTGAAACATACAGCACAGATGAGACTCGAGCCAGCTGCTTTGATGGGAATTACCCAATTGATTTCTTTTCTCATATTTGAATGACTATAGACTTTTGAAATACAATGACTGACAGTATAATAAAATTCCTAAGTGGGTCACCTTATTTTTTCAGCAATTTAAAATGTTTTTCTTCTTCATTAGAAGTAGCTTAACTTGGAGTTGGTTTCATGTTAAGTCTTTAGTTCTATACTGAGAAGAAATAATCACCTGTTGTCAATGGTCTTCCAGTTTTAGAAACATAAGCAAAACCTTCCAGCATAAGCCAAACCAAAATGGAGGGACTGCTTAAATAGAAAATATTTTATATCTTGGTCTTGGATAGGTGACAATGGGAATGTGGGAGTCAACTGCGTATCTTTCCTGAATCTGAACTGCATATTAAATACATTTGATAATGGATGATAGCTCAACACACTCCTTTTTCTGAGGCCTACACAACATTATTGGGAGAGGTTCCTCATGGCCTATCACAAGCTCTGCATCCATCTATTCTATGTGTTTCTTGTGTACAGAATTCTAGCTACATCATTTCCTCCTGTAGACTACAAGGTACAGGTCTTTAACACAGTCACCATTTGGTACATTGAACCAGCTAAACATGGGGATTTTCAGGGTACAGTTTAAATAGACCTACAGAATCAGTCTTTACAATGTTGGAACAGCAGCAATGCTTCCTGTTTCCCGCTCACTGCTCTAATAATCAGCTTTATATTTGACAAGACAAAGAAATGTCACTGCAGCCTATGAGTGTGCTGTGTGTAAAGAGAGGTCAGACAGCAGCAAAAGGATAGATCTTCATTCTCTTGGGCAGCAAGTTTCAACTTGCATCCTCTCTGTTCACATCATCTTATGATATAGGCCATCATACATCTCTCCCAAAGACTGTCTCCCCATAGCCACTCAATACAGTACGTTGACTGGTGTGGTCCATACTGTGTGCAGACTGTGAGTACAGTCAATGCCAACAGCCACTTTAGAACAGCTAGCAATTAGAGTGCTCAGGTTCAGGCTGTGTTTTCAACACAATATGGCAGCAGCACATTTTGCACAGACATGTGTTTAAATTAGTGCGAACACCATTGGATAATGTTTTGATTTAGTTGTGCTCATCAAGATATATGGGAGGGCTGGATCTTGTAGCTCTGACCTATAGATATATGGGAGGGCTGGATCTTGTAGCTCTGACCTATTAGAATAAACTGTTATGTGACTCTTTCCCAATTCACTAGTAGAATGACAGGATCAATTTCATATGAAGAGTTACTCCTCCTTGTCCTAAGAAACAGATATTTTCTTAGTTTCTCCAAATCTGACATTCTTACCTCAAATTTTCATACTGGAACAATTAGCTGTAATTATCCAACACAGAATCCCACAGGCTAAACTAATATGGAATTGTCTAGATCAGGTTGGCCTGTGGAAATACCTATGTAAAGTCAGGGATTATCTTTATTATGTTAACTAACATGGGAGAACCTGCCCATTATGGGTGTTACCATTCCACAGGCAAAGAGTCCTGGACTTTGTGAGTTCAACACTGTCATTGATTATGGCTTTCTGATCTCGGTTGCGATCAATCTGGAACTGTGAGCCAAAAAATTTCTTTCTTCATTAAGTTGAAAGAAATTGAAATGGAAGCTGAGACAGGAGGATTTTAATTTGATTTCAAGGAAAATAAATACTACAAAGCAAAAGGAACATATGTATGTATATTTATTTCAACATATTAATACTATATTATTTATTATATATAGGGGGTAATGTATAGAATAAAGCATGGAAAATTAAGCATTTTTTGTCAGTGTAGGTATTGAAGTATAAGTGATATCAATGACTATCTGCCCCCTTTTTTTCTTTGCTTAGATGAATTTTGGTACATGTACACATATATTCTTGTCATCAGCTCTCCTACCTCAGTCTGACACTCACCTTAGCTTAACTCACATAAAAGAAGAGAAATAAGGTTTCCACAATAAAAGTTGTTTGGACATAAAGAGATTTTACAGCTCTTTTGAAACATTCCCTGATTTTTAGCTGGGCTTCTTAAATGCTTAGCCTTTCTTCTTCAGTTATTTTTCTGCATGAAATTAGAATAGAAATAACACTGAAGCTTTGTGAATAGATAACTAATCTATTACTGTAGAAGGATTCATGATAAGTACTTGGCATCACTACATATATATAATTTTTATTTTAGGGATGTGTTCTTCCCCCTGAATTATTATGCCCTTATCCATAGCAATGAAGTACTATTATAGCTAAGGACAGTTCAGCAAGCACAATAACTAATTTCTAGGTTAGTACCATTGTCTGTATGATAAAAAACAAATTGAGGTCTTATAATAAATATAACATTATGAGAAAAAAGAAATAAAACAAGCAATAAAATCAACCTAAAATATCAAGATTTATAACCCAAAGAAGTCACAGTTAAATTGTTTTAAAATATGATGGCTGAAACCTACCAGCCCTATGTCAATTAAGAACAGACTGATTTAACAAGTACAAAAATATCTATTCATTACCACTCATTAGCCAAGAAGTGCACTTAAGATATGGAAACAACATGGGGAAACAAAATTAAACAGAAAGGGTAGAAAAACAGTGCCCCATCAGCCAGCACAGCTCAGCACAAGAAAGAGGTCCTCAGACTATGAGCACTCTTCCTAGAGAAAAGGAACAGAGTGCCTGGGAGAGAACTCTGTGCAACCATGACCTCAGCCACTTATGTGAAGTTATTCAACCACTCTGGCCCCCAGTTTGCCACCTTTACAAAGACACATATCTAAAAGACTCCATTTAGCTAGGAAGCACTCTGGGGCCCCAAAGCACCCAGTGGGAAGATCTCACAGTTCTTGTGTGCTTCTGTGGATCCGATTTGTCTAAATTTCATGTTGAACCATGAAAGGCATCAAATAAGCCAAACACAGTTGCAAATAAGAACAAAGCAAGACATCACCCTTCCAACTTCAAACTCTCGCAAAGCGACAGTAATCAAAGTAGCAAGACAGAGGTGTAGAAAACAACTAAACAAGCCACTGGACACAAGAGGTGCCCAGAAGCAAACTTCCTGGCAAACAACCAATGGGAAAACACAATGAGGATGGAAAGCAATGTCTTTAGTTTCGAAACACTTTGTTTTTTTTCAGGGCAAGAGAGGCAGCTTGGTGGTCAAAATCATGTGTTCTTCTTGTAGAAGAGCAGGGCTTGATTCCCAGAATGCACATGGTGCTCACAATTGCTAATAACTCTAGTTTCAGGGGATCTAACGCCCTCCTCCTGCCTCTGTGGGCACTGCACACATGTGGTGCCCATACATTCATGGAGGCAAAATACATGTTAAAAATAGAAATGACAGCTTGCAATTATGTGTATTTGTGAGTCTGTGTGTACCATGTGAGTTCCAGTTCCCACAGAAGCCAGAAACTTTGGATACTCTGAAGCTGGAACTACAGATGGTTTGGGATCTGCCCAACATGGGTGCTGGGAACCAAACTGAGGATTAGGAAACAATTTATTCAACAAATGGTGCTGGCAATTCTATGTGCATACAGGCAAAAGAACAAAATCAGGAACTTGCATAGCATATATAAAAGTCACCACTAAACAGGTTAAGTCTTAGACATAATATTTAAAACATCAAAAGAAAAAAGCCTGTGTGTACATTTTCAGGGGGAAAAAAACCCTTTTATTTAGACCTCTTGATATTGGACTTAGCTCCTTGCTAAGACATCAAAGCACAGGACATAGAAGCAAAAGTGAACACATTTTTAAAATTCTGTACACAAAAAGGAAAAATGAAAGTAAAAAAGACAATTTGTGGTGAAGAAAAAGATTCGTGCAACCCACACTCCAGATAACAGATTAATGTTGAAATCTGATGAGGAGCACATTCTAACTCAATACTAAATGTACAAACGTGTTTTTAATGGGCTAAAAGTCCAAGCATATATTTCTTCATAGAATAAATATCAAATGGCCAACGGACCAATGAAATGATGCTAATGTCACTAGGCACCAGGGAAATGCAAGTCCAACAGGAAATGGGCTATCTTATTGCAGCTTTTAGAGGAATCCTTACCAAGACCATAAAGATAATGGCTATTGGTGGGGATGGAATCCCTGTACCATTGCTGGGAGTGTAAATTAGCTATGGGGAATAATTCAAAAAGCTGAAATCCAGGGCTGCCTTACACTCCAGCTCTATGTTGCCCAGTATTTAACCAATAATATTGAAAATAAAATCACAAAATGATATCTGAACTCCTCTATTCTTCCTTGCATTCTTCCAATAATCAAGAAGCTGGGCCAGCAAAATGGCTCAGAGGATAGAGGCACTTGCTACCAAGCCTAATGGCCTTAGTTCTATCCCCAGAATCTACATAGTAGAGAGAATCAACTCTTCCAAGTTGTCCTCTGACCTCCACATACCCACCATGCATGCATACCTACACACAGATACAGACACATACAAAGTAAAAATAATTACCTGTCTACTGGTTGATAAATATTTTAACTTATATAATAGAACACGAATATGTATGAATGAAATCCTGCCCTCTGTAGAAGTATGGATAGACTTGAAGGACATTATTCCAAGTAGAATAAAGCAGACACACTAAGGCCTTTATATATTAGCTCTCAACTAGCAAATTCACAGAAGCAGTGAACAGAATGGTCATCAGCAGGAATTGTGGGGAGGCTGGGTGTGGATAATGTGTTGTCTATGTGAGTAATAAATCTTGGAAATATAAAATGGGTGCTGTTGTGGTGATACTGTGTTCCTCAAAATATTGTGCACCCTAATAAACTTATCTGGGATCAGAGAGCAGAACAGCCACTAGATACAGAGGCTAGAAAATGGTGGCACTCACGCCTTTCATCCTAGCATTCCAGAGGCAGAAATCTGTCTGGATCTCTGTGAGTTCAACACCACATTAGAAACAGCCAGGCATGGTGACACATGTCTTTAATCCTAAGAAGTGAGCTTTTAATCCCAGGAAGTAATGGCAGAAAGCAGAATGGTATATAAGGCATGAAAACCAGGAACTAGCATGGTTAAGCTTTGAGGCTTTTGAGAAGCAATTCAGCTGAGATCCATTTGGATAAGGACTCAGAGGCTTCCAGTATGAGAAACTAGGGTCAGCTGAGGAATTGGCAAGGTGAGGTGGCTGTGGCTTGTTCTGCTTCTCTGGTCTTCTAGCATTCATCCCAATACCTGGCTCTGGGTTTGCTTTTATTAATAAGACCCTCTAAGATTCATGCTACACACTGTGTCTTCTGATGATGACTCTACCAAATTCTTAAAATCTGTAAAGTGATAAATTTTAATTTCAATCTTTCTCATTCCCCCAATAAGAGATGAAAGGTATGATGCCCAACTAGGATAAGGTGGTCATATCACACTCTGTATCTGAGGAACATTATTTTGTACTGAGATGGTATTCTGTCTCTAGCCCATAAGACCAACAGAGAGGGGCATAAACTGCATGTTGTACCATGATCAAGTTGAATGTTGAGCCATACCAACTAACAATAAAATAAAAATCTGTGGATTCAGAGAAGTAATTTAGAGGAGACCCAAGGTAACTGTGGCAATGCAGTGGGGAAAGCCCCCTACTTCAATACAATAGAAAAGTAGTTTGAAGAGACCCATCCACTTTTCAATTCTTATTTCAGCTCCTTAGTCCTTTTTCCCATCCAGCCTTGTCTATTCAGCTTATGTTCTTTTCTATGGAATGAAGTGTGGCTCACAGTCAATTGTTCTTTATTATAATTTTGTTTTTTTTGCTAATAAGTACATTAAATTATCACAGTGAATATATATATAATTTTATATACCCATTCTCTCTCTCTCTCTCTCTCTCTCTCTCTCTCTCTCTCTCTCTCTCTCTCTCTGTGTGTGTGTGTGTGTGTGTGTGTGTATGTGTGTGAGTGTGTGAGTGTGTGTGTGTGTGTGTGTGTGTGTGTGTGTGTAAGGGTACGGACAAAGAAACTTCAATAAGCCTGATGCAATCATAATCTTAGCCCAAACAGGCACTTCTTCGAAAAGCCAGTCCATTCCAATCCATTCCAATACAAAATAGAATATTAAATGCACACGGCCTATAGAGAAAAGTTCCGTCCAGAGAAGCTCAATATATAATGCGTATAAAATATTTAATAACCTTAATAAAGAGTATTTAAAAGACTAAAAAGTACAGAAAAGTGGAGAAGACAAATGTGTAAGAAACTGCCTGAGAGTCAAGAGGGCAGCTGTGATAAGGGCCAGATATTAAGCTCTTAAGAGGAAACTGAAGCTATTATGGGCAACTGAAATTACTCTGCAAAGATTACAATATGTATAAAAAATTATATTGATCAAAAGTCACCTCTCAGTTTTATTGGCTGATGCGGCCTTTATGTAAAGGGCCCCTCTCTCTGGGAGACTCACAAAGGATGCAGCAGCCACTCAGGAAACATGGAGAACGCCCGTGACTATTGGATCTCATATGGACTCAGGTCAAATGGCTACATTGCAGAAAGGAGAAGATGAGGCAGGCACAAGGACAGCAGCATCAGCAACAGCTGTACCAGTGTGAGCAGCAGCTGTGAACCTGGAGAGTAGGCACACTTACATGTTATCCTGAGCCTTCTCTACTAGAATGAGTTCTGAGAGACTCTGGAGGGGATGGAACACATGTCTGTCCCAGGCAACAAGGTACAGCAGCCGCTGGACTTCCCGAAACCAGACAACAGGTGCTCTAAACAATTGCTGGCTAGACAGAGAGATCAAAGACAAGAAAGCAGCCTTAAACAAGGATTTTAATAACATTCAATTCCTGTTCTTGATGAGAATCCTTCATTTAAATCGGAACTTCATACCCAGTCTGTGAAAGGCCATCGCAGCACAAATAAGCAGGTTGTGACACTAGTTTTGCTAATGCTAAAATCAGTGCATGAGTATGTCTGAGAGTCAGGGAAGCAAATAGAGAAATTAGTTAAGAAACCAATAAAATATGAAAATATGTACAGAAGGAAAAGAAAAATACATCCATCTTTATTCGAATGGAAAATTCCCAAAAAGATAACTGCAAAGCAAATACATTAACCACCTCAGGACTCAGAACACAAGTCCCTGTATTCAGTTTCTACTCTATTGCTTTATACCTGGAGTGGTTAAATGGAAATGAAATTGAAACAAAACTGTCACCATTGAGACAGATGAAATATTTGGGGATAAATTTTACAAAATATGAACAGCATTCCTATATTAAAATTTTGCAAGCATAAGATAAATGAGAAAAATTATTGAACAGAAACATATACTGTAGTGAGAAATCAGAAGTCAATGACAGGAGGGCCTCTATTCCATTAGATTTTACTTGGACATTCCCAGCAATCCTGACTTAAAACTACATTTAGATATTATAGTAGACATTACAGAACAAATTCTGAAATGTCCACTGAAAGCACAAGATTCAAAATTGGGCAAGATGATGTAATTCAAGAAATCCACAGATGTCTGGGAAGAAGACTTATTTATTAAGGGGTAAAACAGGGATCACACACTCATGAATACAAAATGAAGCAACACCATTGTCTCTTCATCAAAAGGTAAGGAAAGCTCCAGACCAGTTCGCCAAACCTGTATCTCAGGAAGCCTTCCACCAAGAGAGCTCGCAACCCCTGTGTCTTCCCGTTTAAGAGGTCACATAAGCAGGCAAGAAGCACCACCTCTATCCAGCCAACTGGCCCAAGATCATGGGGGGGGAGTGAATTCCCCCTATAGTGATGTGAAAATTAAGACTGACAGGTGCTCCAGCAAGATGGCTTCACAAGATGAAATTGTTTGCCTTGAAGCTTGATGACCTGAGTTTGAATCCTGGGCCCCACATGGTAGAAAAGAAATAACTCCCTAAAGTTGTCCTCTGACCTCCAAATGGACACCATGTTACATGTCACACACACACACACACACACACACACACACACACACATACACACACACACATCAAATAACTTTTACAAGAATAAAATTAGAGACCTTACACTACCAGATTCTAAGTACTGCCATGTGTTACAATTAATCAAGGCTGGGTGATAATTGAAGAAATGATTTTTATCTATTGCGTATCTGAATAGGAAGAGAGCCACAAACATTCAGTCAGGTGATTTTTGTTAAGGCTGCAAGGATATTCAACAAAGAATGAGAATCCTTTCAAAGGAACAATGATGAAGTGACTAGGCAACCATATGAAAGTGCTATCCAGCTGAGCATTCAAACCACATGATTCAATCGCCTTAAAATGGGTCAGAGGTCTATGGGTAAATCTATAGAATGCCTAGAAAAAAAATCTTACCGGATGTGTGTTTGTCAAACTTTAATTGTGTACAATAAAGTACGCATTCGAAATACAACCACTCTGGATGCATTTGACCTATTCAAAGCAAGCTTTCCAATTTTCAAGCGTGTTAACAATGAGTGAAAGCGACACACTGAGAGAAAGGACTTGCAAAGCACAGAGCTAGAATTCTGCAACCATTGCATGCATTCACAACTCAGGACTAAAAGGGTAAACATTTCAGTAAAATCCAGGCAACACATTTGTACAGACAGCTGACCAGAGGAGGGAAACTAAGCACAACTTAGAATCAGGATGCAAATAGGAAACAAGGCTACCTGCCACAAAACAGCAACCAGAGTTCTAAGACACAGATGGTTAGAAAACTGTGGAGCAGTGTACTGTCAGAAGAAGATGGTTAGTGTGCTGAATAATACAACCATTTGGGAAATAATTTAGAAATTTATTATGAAGTTAAAAATACATTTACCTTATGACATAATGGGATAAAAAACATCTTCTATCTTGAAGGGATACGCTTTAAGAGAGAAAATGTTCTAAAGAGAGGTAAAACATTCTATCCTGTAAGGAGGCACATTAAAACTTAAAAAGTAAACAACACAAAAGTATCAGGAAGTTCCTGAAGCTGACCAAATTCACTACACTTTTTCCTTTCCAAGCCAATACAAATAGTAAGGACTGCTGAAAAATACTCTCAGACTGAAAGAGCCATTTGGAAGGGACCTGCCTTAAAGAGACACATTCCAACCTACAGCTTTGTCTTCAAACCCATACAGTGAACTTTCAATTTTCAATTTTCATGAGCCATCACTGTGCTGGGGTGGGCTTTTGGTGATATAGCTGAATTATTTCTGAGCCTGTAGTGATAGGGCCCCCAAAAGTTAAGAAAAACAGGAAACAGCCACATAATGCTGGTTAATATCCTTGAGTATGAACTCAAATCCACCACATCTTTCCCTCAATATCAAGTTTTTCTGCCTACAGAAAAGGCTTTCACTACTCTCTAGGGAGTGACATTTTATCTCTGGCAGTCACCATCTAGATTGTGTTTTAGAGAAATCACTCAGATCCTCAATGACATCCAGGATTATGAGTAAGTTTTGAGGTTGCTGGAAGAAAACTTCCTAGAAGGTAGATATAATACCCAAATTCTATGGGAGACAAGAAATTATAAAATATAGATGGGAGAGTTCCCATAAACACATCTAATGCAAATGTATGAATACACTGCATGTGTATATCATTATTCCTAGGCCTAAAGTCAGTGCCTTATATATTAAAGAGCAATCACTACTGACATTGTATCCTAGACCAGGAACAGGAAAGGGAACCCATACTGTAGCTCAGATTCTAGTTTTGAAGACTACTCATGGACTACTATTTAGTCTTTAAAAAAAAAGAAAGAAAGAAAGAAAATTTGGGGGCCAGAGAGAAGGCTTGGTAGTTAAAAGCACTTGATAATCTTACAGAGAACTGGGGTTTGGTTCACACACAGGTTTCCTTACCACCATCTGTAACTTCAGTTAAGTGGGATCTGGCACCATTTTCTTTCCTCTGTGGGCAGCTTTGTATATGTGGTACACATACATCTGTACACACACATATGAAGGAGAGAGGGAGGGTGAGTTGGAAGGGAAAGGGAAAAGGGGAAATTCTGCAAGATATAACAATATGGGAGGCTACCTAGAAAACGGGACCCTAGGAAAGACACAGGGATCACCCAATGAAAGAGAAATGGATGAGATCTACATGAACAACCTGGACGACAGTGGGAGTAATGAAGGGCAAGGTTTGAGGGAAAGAAAGCTTAGGGGATCAGGGGATCCCAGCTGGATCAAGAACAGAAAGGGAGAACAAGGAATAACAGACCATGATAAATGAAGACCACATGAGAACAGGAATAGGCAGAGTGCAGGAGAGGTTCTCTGAAATCCACAATGATACATCCTCTGTAGACTGCTGGCAATGGTCAAGAGAAAGCCTGATCTGACCTAGTCTGGTGATCAGACAGCCAAACACCCTAACAGTCGAGCTGGAATTCTCATCCAATAACTGATGGAAATGGATGCAGAGATCCTCAGCCAGGCCCCACGTGGAGCTCCAGGAGAAAGAGGAGGGTCTGTAAGAGCATGAATTGTTGAGACCAAGATTGGAAAAGCATAGGGACAAATAGCCAAACAAATGGAAGCACATGAATTATGAACCAAAGGCTGTGGAGCCCCTGGGTGGATCGGGCCCTCTGGATAAGTGAGACAACCGAATAGCTTGAACTGTTTGGGAGGCATCCAGTCTGTGGGACCAGGATCTGTCCTTAGTGCATGAGCTGGCTGTTTGGAACCTTGGGCTTACACAGGGACACTTTGCTCAGCCTGGAAGGAGGGGACTGGACCTACCTGTACTGAATCCACCAGGTTTAAATGAATTCCCAGGGGAGTCTTGGCCCTGGAGGAGATGGTAATGGAGGGGAGGGGATGGGGGAAGGTGGGGGTGAGGGCAGAAGGGAGGAGGACAGGGGAACCCATGGCTGATGTGTAAAATATTAAAACACAAATATAATAATAATAGTAAAATTAAAAAAGTAAAAAAGAAAAAAAACAATATAGATGAATCATGAGTGCTGTGGGATCTTCTCTATGCTATGAATATATTGCTAAGATTGATTGATAAATAGAATGCTCATGGCCAGTAGCCATGCAGGAAGTATAGGCAGGACTAGCAAAGAGTAGAATTGGGGGAATAGGAAGGAGGAGTCAGAGAGAGAGGTGTCCAACCACTGTGAGAAGAAGCATGATGTAAGACACCAGTAAGTCATGAGCCATGTGGCAAGGTATAGGTTCATTTAAGATATAAGAACTAGATAGCAAGAAGCCTGCCATGGCCATTCAGTTTATAAGTAATATAAGTCTCTGTGTGTTTACTTGGGGGACACTAGTGGGAGAGATTTGCCCTGACTGCTGGCAGGTCAGGAGACAGGAAAACTCCAGCTACACTTGAGGACACCACACTGCCTGATACAATCAGTAACAGTAAGGTAGCTGTTGTACCGTTCTTATATGAAGCATCTAAAACAGCATGATGTTTGGGACTGGGGTGGGGTTGTCTTCAGGGTCTGGAGGAGGCAAAATAAGCAGTTATTAACCATTTCAAGCAGGATGTGAATTAAGCAAGAAGAATAAGTTCTACCCATCATTGGATTTAGAGTTTTAAAAAAACTGTAATAAAAATTTGGACAATTAAAATATAGTAAAAGTATGAATCTCATGTTTACTGTTCTTATCACAGTATGGTAGCGTAAAATAACATAGACATAAAGACCACAAGAAAAGTAAAAGACGTCAGTCATCCAGGGAAAAGTCTCAACATGTAAGGAAGATAACTGGCTTCTAATGTCTCAACGTTAACTCATGAAAGACAAAGATAGAGAACCCAGTAGAATAATGGAAAACTGGAGCAGACAATTCACAAAACCAAAGATGAGTATATGATAAATGTTCCAGTCACTCCTTTACGGAGAAATGCAAATTCAAAACACACAGAGAAAACATTTCTCACCTGCCACATTGGCACACCTTTTTAAACATTGAATGAAAATAGTCTGCTTGCTGGGCTGTCAGGAAAGGGCACTATCAAATATTATTGATGAGATGGCAACTCTCTCAGCACATCTAGAAGGAAACTCCCCAGCACTTAAAGGAACTGAGGCACATAAGAAATGTACACAGGCACTTAGCCTCTGCCTCAGTGATCAACCCTACTTCTGAAAATCTACTCTGGAGGCCCAGAATCAGTGGCACAGAACTGCCAATGGCTGTGGGACTTTGCAGTGCTGCTGGTAGGTAGAGCCACCAGATGCAGCCTGGATTCCCAGTGAGGAGAGTGCATTTGCCTAGCAATAGTCCCTGGGTATATAAGCACACGTTGCTGCTACACAATGGAGAACTATTCAGCTGCTGGAAAATATCGTCATAAGCTGTAATTAAGTCATTTTTGCCTGAATGTGTGTTAAGCAGACCAGGCAAAGCCCAAAGTCCTATAGTACATTATCGTATATGTAACGAAGGAGCTGTGAAAGTTCAGCCATATTTGTAGGAAGGACAAATTAGAAAGTTTACAGAGTGATTTTCTACAGGGTGAAAGAGCAAGGCATAGAATGAGTGATGGAGTAGGAAGCAATCATAAAAGGAAGGAAGAGAGAAGTCTAAATGTAAGGTAGTTTTGACTCGCATCTGTAGAAAAGTTCTGCACATCCTTTGAAGACCCAAACTAAATAGTTAAGAGTGAGTGTGGACTGTAAAAATAAACCACGAATGCTAACAAATCATTATGTCCTAAGGATGGCATTGCTGTGATGAAAGAAAAGGAAAACTTTGGCAGTCTCTTGACGGGAATGTAAAGCTGAATAGAAAAGCAGTTGAGTTCTGAGTTATCTAGTCAGCTGACCTGGGGGAAGGAGTGAGCAATTTTGAAATCATGCTATATTAAGAGCTAAGGATGTTTCTGTTGGATAAGACATTCATTACTAAGAAATTTTTAAAGAACAGAGTGAACAATATAGTAGTTGGAGTCTTCTACAACCATGCAAGTGAAGTACAAAAAGACATGGGCACACAAGCTGGGGGTGGAGGTCTGTATACATAAAACTCTTTTCTGATAAAATGTGAGCCATTATATGCTGGGATTTTCCCTGTCTTATATATAAATAAAAGGTGTAGGTTGACCCAACAGCATCCTCCTCTTTTCAAGGCTTCTGCAAAAACACTGTCTGCTTGTCCATGCTTAAATCTCTCATCTCTCTGTTAAACATATAACAAAAACTTGGCTTCCACCTCTAATTTCTAAAGAGAGAGAGAGAGAGAGAGAGAGAGAGAGAGAGAGAGAGAGAGAATATGAAAAAAAAGAAAACCAAAAAACCACTCAAGCTAACATTCCCAGAACTGGCTATATTCTGTAGTTCAAGATGAATTCCATCTTATTGAATCAACCAGCCAAGCATTCAATGTCTTCATATAGACGTTGAAATAGCTATCCTAACCAAAGGACCTTGAATTCATCATTTTGCCCTTTCTTCACACCTGCCCTAGCAACAGCCTTTACCCTTTGCATACAAGGCAGTTGCATCCCACAGGGGGTTCAGGCTAGTTACATCAGAAGCCTGTCATCTCACAACTCATCAAGAAAGAACTTGGGTCTGGGAGCTTCTAGCAGCAGCATCCCAAATATTCAACTTCTAATTGTCTTCCCTCCACCTGAACAAGTGGAACACTACCTATTTCCTCTCCCTTTGCCAACTTACAAATGTAAGTCAACATTTTAAAGTAAATTTTCTATGAATATAATATAAATTTAGCATGATAGATTCTGGTAGGTGAATACTCTTGTTACTACCACAGGTAAGGGCAAGGGGCTAAAATATCACAAGCTTCCCCAAGCAGGTTTGGCACCTAACATCTCTAGGTGCTCATAAGGGCTACTCTAGATCACCACTACTCATTCTTCTCCTTTCAAGGTTGAACTTTAAATCAATGGAATCATGTAGTAATATATGCTATAATGTACCTTATTAACAAATTGATATGTGTTATTTGAGCTCACTGAAAACCTAACTCAAGAAGCAGGGTTGTCTCTCCCAGTTTCAAACACAAACACAAGCATGTTTGTTTCAAAGTGTCCTCTGGCAAATGGGCTAGTTTTCTCACATGTGCACATCTGTGACAGGGAGGGAAGAGAACGAAGGAAAAAAAAAAAAAACAGCCCAAGAATCAAGACATGTTCTTGAGAACAGCTGGAAGGTGAATCATTTCTAGAAGAGATTACACATGTGTATGCAATAAGATAAAAGTGTCTGCAGAGGGAAGGAGAAGCTGAAGTTGAGCAATGGTAAGTAAGCTCAGTCGAGGGGAGAAACCTCAACCTGGACTTAGGCTGTCTCAGTGCTGCTGGATGTAATGAGTGCTCAAAATGACTTGATAATGCCATCTCTACCTGCTGTCATCTGTTCTTTTGCTTGGAGCCCTCCCCAAAGGGGACACTCAACTGGACTCTCAACTGGAGAATCTTAGCTGACAACTTTAAAGGCATTTGTTGCAAGATATTTGATCACACTTTGAAACCCAAGAATGTGCTAATAAAATCAACCTTGGATCAGGGGGTGGGGCCAGCAACTAGTTGACCAGAGTTAGCCACAGAGAAGACAGGGGAGCAGGGAAGGTGGATAGAGAGACAACATAGGAAGGAGAAGGGAGGGACTTGGAGTTCCATGGTCTTTTGGGTTAGGGATGGCTGGAGAGATGCTTTATTGCTGGCCACAAGGAAGGTCAGCTTGTTGCTTCTCAGCCTCTCTGAACTAGCAGGTTTTCACCCCAACATTTGATTCCAGAGTCTTTCTTGGTAAATAGAATGATAGAGACTTAGTTACAAACTACATTTGGCAACAGTGGCAGAGCCAGTGCTCCAGGAATAAAAATCCCACCATGTCTTGGCCTGAGAGACCAATGCTGACTGCAAGGTCATGGGGCTAAAGATAGTAGTTAAAATGTCAGTAGATACAGGTGCAGCCTCTAAGCCAAAAAACAAAACAAAACAAAACAAAAACCAGGCCTTCCTCATGCATTTCTGATGAGTTCACTACTTATTATATAGCAATCTGAATCATTCAAACTCAAATATATGGCTATCACAGACCATTCTCTGGTCTGTACAGAACCTGTTGTCTAGTTTTGATGTTTATTCCTGAGATTACTGGTGCTGCTTTATTGTAATCAGATGTAGTTCCTTTTCCTTGAGAGGTAGCTTTCTTCATGTGGATACTCTGAAACCTTGCTTTAAATTAACTTTTAACTACAAATGAAGTGTATATACTTTAGTGTATGACTTACACCACATACATTTTGGAACGGCTGAATCACATTGTGTATTTATATAGTATATATTATACAGTTCTGTCCCCACAGAAACTCCTATTGAAATTTAATCCCCATTGCGAGGTAGGAAGAGATGGAAGCTTAATATACCATGATATTTACGAATGGAATATTTGAGAGTGGATTAAGTGAGACTATAAAGGGGATAGAGCCAAGGGGACTGTGGTTTCCTGACAAGACTTGGAGGTGGCTGAGCCAGGACATTCTTACCTTGTGACTCTTAGCATCAAGTAGGGTCTTGTAGAGACTCCACAACATGAAAGGCCCGCTTGGATACACCCTTTCTTCATGAAAAATGACCCAGCTTGTGGCATTCAGTTACAGTAATAAAAGCAGGACAAAGGTGGGGCATATATATATAATATATTTTGATGCAAAAAATATATGTTTGCTTTGGGCATTTTCTAGAATTGGAATACTGGCCCAGTAAGTATGCATAATTTATTGAAATGGCAATTGTTCTTGCAATGGGAATCAGTCTCTCACAGAGGTTCTTGTCCTCATGAATACTTGCTAAGTCCTAAGCTCTTATTTAAGCCATGTTGGTGAGTTTTAATTCCCCTCACTCTAACATTTCAGAGTTTGGAACTTTTACCAATGCACTGCTTACTTGTAAAAATTCCTCCACCCAACATTTCCATGAGGTGATGTGTCACATTTGAGAGCCCATGAGAATTCTTTATAAATCTTGTCTGCCCTTTGTCAAATATGAGTGACTAATATCACTTGTCACTCTGAGTATTTATTTAAACTCATTTAATAAAGTATGTTTGATAAGAAGAATTAGTTGGGTTAAATTTATCAATATTTTCCTTTAGATTAATCTTTTAAAAAATACCTTGTTTGAGAAATCCATATCAAACCTAATTTTGTAAAATGCATGGTTCTGAAATTGATGTTTGCATGTTGCTTGACATGTGAAGCCTTTCCTAACCAACATTCAATCTGACTAGTGCCATTTGTTTAAAAAATTATCTTTTCTATCCTATCCTGCAGTGTGATTCTTGCCGAAAGTGAAATCACATAACACTGGGAAGTTTATCCTATCTGTCCAGTTCTCTACCTATGCCAATACCACAATTTATATGAATCTGCCTTTCTAACAACCTTATTTGGTGTCAGAAGTTCTTCAATTTTGTTCTTACTCGACTTTAGCCTTTAATTGCCATATGAATTTTACAGTACACCAGTGTCAATAAAAAATGATACAAGTTAACAAATGAGCGTGCCAGTCCCTTCTGGGCTTCTCATTGGTGGAATACCTAATATTTAAATCAGTGTGTTGATAAGTGTAGGTCTTATGTAAGATGTTTGATATATTATTGCCTCAAATACAAAAGTTTACCTGTTCCTTTTTGTAAAGTTTTGGGGTTTGTTTTTTTTTTTTTTTTAATCAACTGCATTTTGTATGTTTCTGCTTTTTGAAATTGTACATTCTTGTTAAATGTGTTCACAGTCACTTGCTTTATAGCACAAATAGTATACTTAACCCTTTCTAATTGCTTGTTATAGTTTGAATATGTAATGTCCCCAGCAGGACTGCGTGTTGTACTGGTCCTCAAGTGGTGGTGCTAACTTTTGGGGAAGGGATGGAATGTGAAAGGGGGGTCTCACTAGAGGGAGACCACCACCAGAATCATGCTTCTGAAAGAGCTGCTTGATTCCTTGTCCTTCCCTTCTCTCTGTCCATCTTGAAGTTAGCCTCCAACATATGTTCACACCACTAACATTCTAAGCCTCACCACAGACACAGTCAACACAGCTCTGACCCATGGACTGAGGCCTCTGGAGGTGTGAGTAGTGAATACAGCTTTACCTACTCAGGCTATGTCAGGTGTTTTTCATAAGGACACAAAGTCTGAGAAATACACTCACTATTAATACGTAGACATACAGTTAATAGTGAGGCTGACTTTATGTTAGGTTTATGTAAGCTCTCACACCTACAATTCCGTTACACTATATAGCCTTTGTGGTTTCTAAAAGTTGTACTTTGCTTCTTACTTTCAAACCTCATCACCTCTTATTCCCTTTCCATGTTTTATTTCTCTGGCTTTGTCAGTACCATGCTGGGTATAGGTGGTGAGGGTAGACATTCTTTAAACACAGAACTTAGCAGAACATTTCCTATACTCAGTCATTAAGTGTAAATCATACTATAGTGTCTCTGGTACCATAATAGTTGTAAGATTAAAGGAGTCTTTTCTTCATACTGCATGAATGTATTTTTACCTATAACTGCTGACCTTCAGAATATGGATTTTTGCATTTGATAATATAATTATTGCTTTCTCCTTTATTTATTGAAGAGAATTAATTGATTACCAGGTGTTAAAACATGAAAAATAATTAGAATTATGATTAACGATTTACTTATATTGGCAAATTTAATTAGGCACCATTAAAAAAAATAAATCTATTTTCATGAGAGAAATTAGCTTTTAATTTTGAGGGTTTTTTTTTTTAAATCTTTTTACATCCTTAGCAGATTGTCATGTTCAGACAAACAAAAGGAAATCTAGAAACATCTGCTCTTCCTCCTCTTTCCCTTTTTTCTTTCCTCCTTCTCTTCTTCTACCTCCTCTTTCATCTCTTCTTCCTTCTCTTGCTCTGCCTTCCTCTTCCTTTTTTTCCTTCCTACAAAGGATGGAAGAGTAATTATTCCTCATACTTGTTTGCAAGATGTCAGCAGTGAAGCCACCTAACCTGGGGCTCTCTTTGTAGAAGACATTCAGTTACCTCATCAGTGCCTTGACTAGAGAAATGTCATGGTTCTTCTACTTCTCCTTGAGTTAGTAATCACATGATGAGAAATTAAGAATTTATATAATTTATTCTAAATTATAAGTAGTTGGCCAAATGTCCTCAGTTTCTCATGTCTTCAAGACTGCCAGTCATCATTTGGTAATGTGATGTTGAATTTCATGCATGAGCTAGTGATTATGTTTATCAGAATGTATATGTTTATCCATGTTTACTAAAGATTTTGAACAGTCAACATTATATTCAGTTGCATCTATTTTGCTTCCTGATTTTATTTGACTATTTTCATTACTTTCTTCCATCATACTTTCTGTGTTACCCTTTTTAAAAAATTCTTTAAAAACGCACTTAGATCAGTGACTCCTAGCTTTGCTCTATTGCAGCGGTTCTTGAACCCTTTGAGGGTCACATATCAGATGTTTGCATTCAATTCATAACATAACAAAATTATAGTTATGAATTAGCAATGAAATAATTTTATGCCTGGGGGTCACCACAATAAAAGGAACTGTATTAAAGGGTCATAGCATTAGGAAGGTTGAGAGCCATTGCTCTACAGTATTTAAGTTTAGATGGTAGATTTTCCTTCCACTTCAAAGATTTTTTGTAATCTCTAGAGAGAGTTGATATGTTTTCTTTCTAATTCTATCACAATATTTCTGAGAATCATTGTGGGCTTTCTTTTTTTTCTAGATTTCTCTTACTCACTTAGAATCACATCATTATGAGCAAACAAGATTCAGATTTTCCATATGTACTATGGGAGTTGACACCTCATCACTGAAACAGAATTAAGTTTTGGCTCCTTATTTTTACAGTTGCTTTTCCCTAAGGTATAATTTTTATATTACTAGAAAGCCTATCCAGCAATTTCCCATCTATACTCCCCATTTAATTAATAGGGCATTGAGCACATTTGCCATAGCTAAAGACTATATTTTATATCATTTCTTTTATAAATTTTCTTCTCAATATATTTATCATTTCTCATCAGCAACATTTGTAGAGCACTTGACCTTTGAGTTGGATGCACATTCTATTTCTATCCACATAGTAGGTTTCACAATTAGTCTGATGTTTATTTCCTATCCAAACAATTGTAGCTCTATTCCTCACTTCTGATGAACCCATCATCTTTATTATGTCATACCAACTTTAGCTATTATTTGCTATTGTCAGTGATCTCACTGTACACTGCATGTCTGATTTACACAGTCTCATATAATTCATCATTTTTACTTAAGCCTCCCAACATAGATACAGCACTCTAATTTAAGCCCCTACCCATTTTTACCATGTCATTGTCATAAAAGACTCAAAGTGAGAAACATTTATTTCTGTAAACAATGACAACATTTGCTATAATAATCATCAAGTCTTCCTGTCCATGCCCAGATCCAATGACAGATGTAAATTTGTTAATTGTGAGTTTATATTGCTAGGTGTAGTAAACAAGGAGTTGGTTGGGAAGGTAAAATCCATAGCTTTCCAAGCAGAATCATTCACCATAGCAGAGAATAACAAGAAAGAGCAGAGACAGCTACAATCTTATGTTTGGGTCAGTGAAGAGTGAGCCAGAAATTTAATATACAGATCCCTGATGTCAGAGGTCGGTGTCTGGCTAGTTTTTATTGTCTAGTTGGCACAACCTAGGGTCACCTGGTAAAAGGGAACCTTGACTGAAAAACTGCCTTCATCAAATCTGCTTGTGTCTGTGTCTGTGAGAGACTGTCTGATGGTTGATGTGGGAGGGGGTGGGCCAACTCTACAAGGCCCTACTCCAAGACCCATTGGCCTGGGCTGTAGGAGAAAGCTAACAGGGTGAGCCAAAGAGTAAGCCTCTGAGGAGTATTCCTTATGGTTTCTGCTTCAGTTTCCTGCCTCAAGTTCCTGCCCTGACTTCCCTCAATGATAGGCCACATACTGGAAATAGGAGATGAAGTAAACCTTCTCCTCCCCAAGTTGCTTTATGCCACGGTGTTTATCACAACAAAGGAAAGCCAACTAGAACAGGGGGACTCCCCATCAATTCACTTACTCACTCATGGGGGGGGGGGGGGGGGGTGCGGGGTGCGGGGCGAGAGACTGGGAACTGTGAGAAACAAAGATCATCATCATTGTAATAGCACTGTAGACTCTGTGAAAACAAAGCAGCTATTTTCCAGCTTTTCCATGTCTGGCATTAGCCCAGAAGGTCAAGAACTGACTGATGGATCACAAAGGACTCTTCTTAAAACCTGAGTGAGTGACCTGTCTGTCCTTTGTTTACTCATTAACCACAAGCAGAAGAGTGTGATCTTATTTACCTTCTAGGTATTTTCCTCTGTCTCTTGTTTGCCTTCTTCCTCACCCCAAAATTGTATGAGTTCCTTCCTGCCTTTCATATGCTGTTTGTTTTGAAGCTTATCAGGCACATGACCTTGTAGGCAAGCTTTGGCTCTAGCAATTTTTTTTTTTTTTTTTTTTTACTCTAATCTACCAGTTTGGGCGTGAATGTGTTTTTTTTTTTTTTTTTTTTTTTTTTTTTTTTTTTTTAGCAGAGTTTGGGTATGGGAAAGTGCTGGACTTGGGGCATTAGCAGGAGTCCAGTGGTTTTCATTCATTTGTGGTCTGATCAAAGCTTGCTCCAGGCATGGGTAGGTGAGGTCCCACAGGCTTAAGATGTTTAAACACAGCCTTTGATGTTGGGTGACCTCTGTAGACACATATATGATCTATGCATTTCTACAGAACAGGTATAGGAAATAGTAATTTGTTGTATTAACTTACAGTTCACTGATGATTTATATTGGTGAGAAAAATATATATTTTTCATTTATTTGTCATCTAGGAATGGTGTTTGTAATATTTTCCATGTTTATCTGTTTAATTCTCTCAAAGAAACAAACATATTGAAGCCAAATTTAACTTAGCATCCCATTCTGCCATACTTATAGTTCTTTAAAGACTGGTTGAAATTTGACTTGTTAGCAAATTAAATGCCTTATCCTTTCCCTGCCCCATCTATGTCAGCTTTGTTAGTTATTTGGCACTCTTACCCTGCGAGGAAACGTCCGAAACACGACAGATCCACAGAAGAGTTTTTATTAAGATAGAAGAGAAAGAGACAGATGTGAACAGGCCTGTGGGAAACACACATGGTCAAGAGAAAAGGGTGAGAGAGAGAGAGACCAGCGCCAAAATGGTGCCAGCTTTATAAAGGGTGGGACGCACATGCCTACAGGAACTCAATTGGCTACTCTACGCATGTGCATAGATTACATGGCTGCGTGCAGGCTTTACGCAACTATGCAAAGCCACGGAGTCCTAGTCACGCGAGATTTTTTGAAATGAAAATGGCTATTTTGAACTGGAAATAACTAGGCAGAAGTGTCTAGGTCCTCTGGGCATGCCCAACCATGTGAGCATGTTGTGATTTCATATCATCCTTACCACAACTGCGCTATTTTAAATAAATTGAGTGGGATCATGCCAGGATAAATAATGTACCAGCAGAGATTTATTGCACTTTTGTTGATCAAATAACTGTACCACATATAGACACACAGTGCTCACAACACAATGCTACAGATAGATGCATTCTGTTGTCTTTAAGGGAGAATAACATAATTGTATGAAAGCATACTGTTATTTCCGGGGCGGGGGATGAGGCTGTAAACCAGATATTACCTCACTAACAAATTTCAGGGAAGAATTACATAGATATCTTATATGTGACCTGGCTTGTCATGTACTACATGTGAACTAAGAAATTTTATTTTTTGGGTTGTTTTGTTTTGTTTTCCCAAAATGAATTTGATTTATAGAAGACAAAGTGGATGTGAGATAAACAGAAAGTTCTTTAGAAACATTTGGCTGTGACTACATCTACTGTGCTTGGTTCCCTCGCCTGTGCTCAACCAGGTACAGAACTAAAACGGTTTTGGTCATGGCTTTGCTTTGGCATGCCCCATGGTTTGGATGCAGATCATTCATTTTGCATAGTATTTGCAGTTCCCATGCAAGTGTGAACTTCATGGGATATGGGCTCCTAGAGGCTTTGAATTTCCCTTTGAAAGAGTACTTGGGGGTCTAAGCTGTTTTTCAAGGACATTATTTAAATGGCCCTTGGGAGAGAGTTTCAGGTGAAAACTAAGTGAAGAGCTATTTTCCAAATTTTCACTGATAATAGTGCATGTCAGAAACACAAAGGAGTGTCCCCAACACCAGCCAAAGCCCCTCGGCTCTCCTTATTAACAAGTCAGTGGGGCACAATCTCTCCTGGTGCTGATTGCCTGGTTCTTGTCCCCAGATACCCAGCAGCAGAGATAGACTAGCAACTTCAGATTCCCTGTAAATTGTTATACATGTGATTCCTATTGTTTCTAAATCTGGAAGTAGCAAACTGACAAGAAAGAGACTGCTTTATAAAACTTTAAATGCAAATATTCTCTTAATTTTTATTCTTCTATTCTAATTTGTCATAACCAATTAGGAGAACCTATAAGATTCTAAACTCTCAAATTTAAAATGCTTCTTGCTGGAGTCACACACCCTTTCTTAAATAACTGAAGCAGACTGATCCTTTAGTCCACAGTGCACTGGGGCAATGTGCTTTACTTATGAGTCATGTGGCCTCTTGTAAGAGAGACTGTCCCCCAGCATGTCCAGCAGTGCACATGACCACATATTATTGCCACTCATACCTCCAGAAATCTTTTCAGAGTATACATAGTATGTTCATTTCAGAATACATAGTTTGTTCATTCCCAATATGAAGCCCAGGTAAGTTTATGCCATAGTCAAACTATTTAGTCAACTAGTCAAACTATTTAGTCAACTACTTGTTACTTCTCCACTCTAATTCCTGGAGAGACTGTTCCCTGAATCACTATATAAACATGTATACACACACACACACACACACACACACACACCATACAAACACTACAGACCACTCAGATACACAACACACAAACACATAAAATACCATATATAGATGCACTTAACATACCACACACAAACATATATTATGCTACACAAATTCATCAAACCAAACAAAAATACACACAGCCTATAAACATAATATTGAAAAGTTTTTGCACCCTAATAAGCCTCTCTGCCAAAGCAGCAATCCAAATCAGACCAAATCAAACCAAATTAGAAAAAGCTCCGGTTTAATGGGTAAAGCATTCTTGGGTGATTCTCTGGCACCCCAGAGAAGAGAAGGAGAAGAGAGATGGAAAACGCACTTGTCTATTTTTGGGGTACAGTTTAAATAACCTGTGGGAGTGGTCTTGACTATCTCTAGGGGAGGATCCATGTTTGGTAGGACTTTCTGAGGGGCGGGGTCTGGGCAGGGACGTGAGGCTTTCACCAGAACAAATATACCACACATATAATACATGACACGTATTACATACAGTTATAAATGTATTTAATACATTTATTTAGTACATCTAATACATAGTATTATATATCCTATTCTGGTGGGAAGCTCTACCTCAGCCCCCCACTCCTCTTGCATCCATATCCCCAAAGAGTCTGGAATGTTCTGGTAGAAGTTCCCCAATCTCCTTCTCCCACCTCTTCCCCCCCATTTCCTCGGGGGAGGGGTCTAGAAAATCATCAGGGAGCATTTTACCCATTAAATCTGGGCCTTTTCTTCTTCAGGTTGATTTTGTCTGATTTGGATTGCTGAGTCAATGGAGAGGCTCATGGGGTGCGGAAACTTTTCACACCAAACATAATATTTAGTACATTTATTTAGTACATAATATTTAGTACATTCATTTAGTATATATTATATATAATATTACACACACACACACACACACACACACACACACACTGCCATGCTTTAAATGGCATTTCTAAGGTCTGAAAGCTAGTATGATAATATCTTCTGGGCATTCCAATTTCAAGAATTCTTGCTCTGAGGATGTGTTAATGGAATCTGAATTCACAGATTTCAACAGACTCACCAATTCCTGCAGAATTGGTCAATTCAAATTTCATCACTAAACATAGCTGGTTGGATAATTATCAATGGGAATTGTGGCATTGTTCATGATATATTCTGGACTTACAGTTCATTATAAAATGTATGTGTGTATAATACACACACACACACACACACACACACACTTATGTGTAAAGAGAGATACATCTCCTACTCACTAGATTCCTTATATAGATATACTTCCTTCTCACCTAGAATCCTATGGTGTTATTCAAAATAAACCACACATACCCGCATTTTATCAATGTTGTTATCTTATGGTGGGAGAATTTCCCCTGAGCACCTAATAACTCATTGAATAGTTAATCTGATTTCCTGGCTGCTGTTTACTATGGAAACCCACAGAAGTTGTGCATACTAGTACCAATTTACAATTAGCATTCACCATTGCTTGTATCCTCTAGCCTCCTGCTCATTCCTCTCCCCATACTGGAAACTCATAGCTCCAGAGCCACCTTGACTCCTTATCTAGGTGGCTGTTCAGATGTCTAGCAGAAGCCAGAAGTATTAGTGAAGTTTGTCTCCACAAACCTGGAAGAGACATCACTTGGCTGTGAACCCATCCTCAGAACTTCCCATCAGCCCACTTCCACAGCAATCAAGTTCAACTTTGCAACATATACGCAAGCTGATGCAGAACTTGAGATTCAAAATAACCAAACACAGCCTATGAGAGTAGGGAACTCAGAGGAGAATTTGCCTGGATGTGTGAAGCCCTAGGCTCAGTCCCCAGCACAACAAAGACAAACAGATAGAGAAATCCACCTAGCTACTCATACTGGAAAACACAATTTCAATGTTCAACTTTTAAAAATTTCTAAGTGGTTCACACTTGTGCCTGCTCCTGACTCTGGCATCAAGAAAGAACTAAACACACAAGGTCCCCACAGTTGGATGGTAAGAACAGCTATTTGCAGGAACATGGACAGGTCACAAGACCCCACATTGAGTCAATGATGGCCACATTGAGTCTCTCCTAAACAGGGGCTCATGTGTTTCCTTCTCTTTCCTTATTTCTGTATTTAGTTTCTCATTTCATTATTTTGTAGCTTGCTTCTTTCCTACCTCACCACTTCCAACCTCATCTCTTCTAAATGCCTGAACACTGACTATATGTCAAAGACTGGAACTGAATATTCAACACTATGGCTATGGAGATGCTGCCCTCCATGAACACAGAGCAAAAATATAAATAGTATAGAGTGGTGGTTATGGATAGGAAACTAAAGATGCTTCACTACAATCACACTGGGTTGGGGGAGGGATTCCAGCTTCTGAACAACAGAAAACAGGAGGCAATGATGAAAATGGGAGGCATGGGGTCAGCTCTCCAGAAGCCACAGTGCATCTCAATCCCAGTTCAGTTTTGACTCCTCTCCCACGGTCAGCCTCCTCCTTCTGACACTGTCTTCCTTCCCATATTTGCCTAGGGCAAGCCCCAGTTCTCGAGCATCCCAGTGTTCATCAACACAAGGTAAGCTGAAGGACAGCTGCTAAGAAGTGTGGAAATGGATGGGCTGAAAGCTGAAAAGGTTTATTCTATACATAGGCTGGGTGACACTACAAGAACAGGTAAGAGCTGGGTTTCAAACACTGAGTAGAAAGTGCTGTGGGATGCTCTGTATGTCAAATGTGTTGCTCTGATTGGTTAAAATAAATAAAGTGCTAACTGGCCAGTAGCCATGCAGGAAGGATAGGGTAGGTGGGACAAGGAGGAGGAGAAAAAAAGTCGCCGCCATGACAAGGAAGATGTAAGGTACTGGTAAGCCACGAGCCATGTGGCAACTTATAGACTAACAGAAATGGGTTAATTTAAGATAAAAGAAGTAGATAACAAGAAGCCTGCCATGGCCATACAGGTTATAAGTAATATAAGCGTCTGAGTGATTATATTTTATATGTGGGTTGTGGGACTGCAGGAGCTTTGAGCGTTTATGGGATGGTAGGTAAGAGAGATTTGTCCTGACTGTGGACCAGGCAGGAAAACTCTAGCAACAAGAAAGTTGAGTCCTGGTGAGCTTCCGTTTGTCTGTTGTTACTTTGGGATGGCCAAAGAATCAAGGATAAGACATGGTTTCATCTAAAGCTGACTCTGTTTTCTGGCTATTTCTGTTTAATTTAGTGTCATAACCCTTATATCTGTAACTGACCTTCTTCTGTGTAAAAGACTTACAGTGCTTAAAGCTATGTGTTGCTGGAGCAGCAGTTGTTCCACCTTCATACTACAGAAGAATGATGCTTAGGCCTAGCTGAACTATGCTCCCCTAAACTGCACTGCTCTTCTCTTCATAGTCACTTGGGTTTAACCTCAGTCCTTTCTAGTCTGTTTGTTAAGAATGCTATCTGTATCTATCTTATACAAAGTCAACACTTATTTCTACGCAATTTATTTATACCGCTTAATTTTCTTAATGAAAACTGTTCCTACTAGACTTGTTATGTGTTTATGCTTTACTGCATTAAAACCCGCTGTACCTCCTTTGGTTAGAGCTTATGTTTCAGGGGAGAGCAAGGTGTGTCTGTTTCATCTGTCTTTGGTTTTAAATTATAACAATAACCCTTGTACCTGTAATACTGTCTGGCACTCTATGGATGCTTACTAAATATTAGTTGAAGGAATAAGCTCTTCTTCTTGCATAACAGATGTCAGATTAGTCTTCCCAAAGCACACATTTTGTACCTACTATCTTCCATTAAAAGCATTACATCTGTTTTTTCATTTAAATTGCAGTGAAGTCTAAACAATCTTCTCTGGGAAGGGATAGGAATTAATGGTGATTGTCAGTAAAACATTGTATTTGATTAAATTAAGAAGTTACACATTTAAAAAATGACAAATAGTAGTTACATAACTTGAAAGGAATTTTGAAAGTCCTTGGTCCAACCTTGATGATAGATGTCAGTCAAAGTCTTCAAAAACAAAGGTTACAGAAATGGTAATAGCCAGGAGGGTCCTTAGGAGATATGATAACTATATGTTATATGGTGTCTGGGGACAGGAAACTAGTGAGGTCCTGGAACTGTATTGATCATAGTGCATACTAACTTATGGATATTGGCTCAATACACACATCATAATAGTGAAACAGTTTTAGCATAGGACACCACTTAACAGGACCAAGGTAAGTGACAAGTTATACTATGGGCCACTTTTATGATAAGATCAGGGTGAGATGCCCATTGGGTCCCACAGTTATATGCATACATCTTGTTTGAACAATTCCATGAATATCTGACAACTGAATCCCACGAGCCAAGCATAAGCAAAATCAGAGGGGCCCATATAACAGGACTCCATAGAGGACTTAACTGCAAGACCTGAGTGGAGGGTAGTGAGAATTTGCAGTTAGCCTGAAGGTTCTCTAATGTCAAGAACATGGTATTAGATGTAAATTTAAATCATAGCTTTGTGTGACCCTTGATGTAATCTCAACAGTTTTTACATCAACTCAAAGCTATTATAAATTTCATAGCTTACATCCTAGAAGGAAATCATCAGCTATAATGACCAAGTATTTTTGCACACGAGATATCCACACTGAGATTCCTATAGCATCTCCCCTATTGTAGAAGTGTTGTAGAGGAGGCAGCATCAGCTATGAATCCATAGCTGGGTCAGGTTTGTAAACACCACTAAAGTCTGTCCCAACAGATGCATCATGGCCACCCAGAGATGAAGAGAGTCCTAGTTAGTGTTGAAGGCCTAGGCTGTAGGCTGGTGTAAGGTAGCTGTAGCCCACCAGGCTAGTTGTCAGCCAGGGTGCTTATAGGTTAATTCCTCCCACTTCCTAGAGCCTTAGCTGCTTCCTTTAGACAAAGGTCTGATAATACAACTTTTATTCTTAAGAAGTAATAAGAATGAAAATATTTTCCATATGTGAAGACTACTAAATAAAACAATCCTCACACTTATTTATTAAATAATCTCCAAGCAAATACCCACATATGTATTTTTCTTTCTTCTGTTTATCTCTGCATTGAAAAAAACATTCAATTCTAATTTCACTCCAGTCTCTTAATCTAGCTCAACATGATTAATTCTATCCATATTTCTGCCTGATATTTTCTTGCTCTTTGTTCGGTTTTCATTTTTGTCCATGTTTTATAAGCATCTCCCCATCTTCTGCATCTCCACACATACATCATTCTCTTAGTTCTATGAACAGTCACTACCCACAGGAGATGTTTCAATGCCAAGTTCAGGCATGGTCTTGTTGACAGTAACATGCTGCCATTTCCAGATAGAAGGGATCAATCTTTCATGTAAACTAGGTTGCATTATATTTTCACAATGTTAACTGTCCCCATATCTCCATGCTCAGTCTTATAACACACTGCATAGCCTAACTATGACAGACAATAGAGGAGGGAGTCCATATTTGTTCTACAGCATTGGAGAAGCCCAAGGTTCTTTCTTCACATTCAATGTTCAGTTACTCCAAGCTAATGAAGGCAGCTGCACACCAGAGTACTTCAATTTCAAGTGTCAATATGTCTGTAGAAAGCCCATTTGGATATTTGTGAATCCTTAAATGATAAATGCTTAAAACCTAATCACTGTCTGCCCGCCTCTAAACCTTGTGTCTGCAAGATAGAGACTCACAGTCACCACACACCTACTAAGGATTAGCTGTCAAACCCAAGTCAAAATTATAGCTGAAGAAAAGAACAAGGCAAGCCAGTTGGAAAATATAATTTTGGTCCTGTAGCCTTTTGTGATTATTGCCTCTTCTTGGGTCACTCTCAATCAGTGACATCATTGCAATAGTTCTCGAAGGAACCCACCAAGCAGAAAATCTATATATCTTAGTGTTTTCCAGCCCCAAGGCAGCAGCATTATCAACACCATCAACTCACAAAACAAGTGCCAATCATTCACTGGCCTCTCAGTCACATTCTGGTTGGAAATTGGGTCAAAATAGAAAATTGGCTTCATTGGACAATTATGGATTTTCTTTTGGAGATAGGCACTCAAATGGAACGATGATACTAGTTTTTGAAGTATTGCTTCGAGTTTCTAAAAATAAAAGTCCTTATTAGTATCTCCACCGAATGCATGAGAGGGGAGTGTGTTCCTACACCTGCATCCTGCTCTGTGCTATAGAAACACTCTTACCACAAAGAGTGCTGCTGGAATCTCATCTTCCCATCCAGTACAGAGGAACTATACTGCACATGCTTAAACTGTATGACATTTAAACACAGACTAGACTGACTTTGGAAAGTCTATAGGCTGGGGATCCAAAGTCAGTGGGTAAAGTGCCTACCCATAGGCACAAAGACCTGACTTCAGGTTCTAGCATCTTCATGAAAGGTAGGCATTGGGCTACACATCTGTCACTCCAATCCTGGGGCAGATGCATCCCTGAAGCACATTGGCCAGCCAGACTAGCCTAATCAATGACATCTAGTTCCAATGAGAGTATCTGTCTCAAAAGGACACCTGATGTCAACTGTAGCATCCACATCCACATTCACTTGCATGCACCCACATGAATATGTACATATGCTACATTATCCAATATAATACAATATCAAAGAAAACTTGAGAACAGAAACCATCATGCAAAAGTCTATATATTTAGCATATGATTAAAATATCATAATATCCCCTACCTTGGAAAAGCCTTTTAAAAAACCTGGGACAAGTCAGCCAATACATAGTAATTGTATATGACATAACATTTCAAATAAAATTACACATTACATATAAGGTGTATATATATATAATATATATAATATATATAATATATTATAAAATACAATATTATATATATATATATAATTTAAAGAAAATTATATATTTCAAGTGTGGTAAAATCATAGTTGCTAAGTGGACAATTTATATTCATCACTGTATTAATGACTGTAAATATTGCCCTTATTTTTACCTTTTTAGGTTAGAGTCCATATTGAATTCATAATCGACTTTTCATTATGTTATTTCACATTTTTAACCTTACAGTCATGTGCAGAGAGCCAACTGATGTTGGTTTTGAGACATTTCTCATGTGTTAGGGAGTTTGGAATCACCTATCATATCTATCTATTCATCTTAATGCTGATGAAACTGATGTGTACAAACCAAAACTCACTTAAATAGTAACTCTGACTCACAGTACTTCACTGAGGTACCTTTATCAAGATGGACAAAAGCAGAAACATATGAGAAATGAATGAATGAATGAATGAATGAATGAATGAGTGAATGAATCTTAAGCTGGAAAACAGTTAGCAAGCCTCACAGTAAAGCTGTGAAAGCATCATAAAAAAATCTATTTCAAGAGGGATTTCAAACATGAGTATCACTTTGTCCCTGAGCATGCAGGAGGCTGAAAGAAACAGTCAGACTATGGCTGCAAAGATGAGGGAGGATATTGGGAGATGGGGGCTAGAAATACAGACAGGGATAAACAGACATTCTTAAAAGCCCATCATTAAGATCCATGCATTGTACACACAGCTCGTCCAGGATAGAAGAAGCTCCTGAAACGATCTTTGTGCTGCTCAGTACAGTAATTACAGACAACTAAGGCATTGGAAACAAAAAGGACAACACCAAGTTTAGTGTGTGCTTTTATGATGTGAATAGTGTGCCTGGTGTCAGCATGGCTGATGTCCAGCATGAGTAACAGAAGATAAAACTCCCCATAAGGATAGAGTCCACAGTCCAGAGAAGGCACAGATACAACTAGCTCACTTGCATGCCATTCTGGTCAAGGGAGATCACAGTTCACGGCAATCCTCCTTAGGATCTGGATGATAGGAAATTAGTAACAAAATAGAGAAAGCAGAATCCAGTGTCCTGTAAAGTATATACTTTATAACCCAGATGAAAAGATGTATTTTCCTTAAGCTAGATGGGTATCTTGCTTGAATGATGGTTTAACACCTGGGATATATGTGACATATTTTCTTTTTTTTCATGTGTGTGTATGAACATACTGATTACTTTCACTCATGGAGGAGAGAGAGGAACTCAAAATACATAAGCATTTTAATAATTTCTTTATTATATTTCAATCATTTTGTGTGCTTGCTCTCTGGAAATAATAATAATAAAAAAAAACCTCTCTCCTGATTGTAGGTTCACATGTGATAAAAATATATCAGGACAATACACACAGTGTGAATAGCATCTTGTTCTGATACACCCTCAAGTACTTCCACTGGGTTGCTATTTCCTTCCTGAAAACATTGAGAAAATCTGCTAGAGATTCTGAACAGGCATCTGTCTCTGCATAAACCACAAATCAATCAGCAAGTATGGAAGATCAGTGAATCAACATGCCAGAATTTCCACTCCTTAATACCAATACTAGAAAGTATGTTCTGTTACTAGGGGTGTGCAGGAAGAACAGAGCCATGCACACATTTAGTTAGGTAGATAGGGAGATTCATGGAAACACACTGACCAAGAGCATCGCAGACATGGGAGAGGTGGCAGAGGGAGGGCAAGACTGGCTATGTCATTCCAGTTTATAGGACTAACTGGAGCTAATTTTAAAACTCAAGACTCAGCAAATTTATCTCAGATTCATGAAACCCTCCTCCTCTCCTCCTATTTCTGAAATAACTCTTGCTATTTTCATGCACATAAAGTTTTTAGTATAATATTTAACAACATTTCTTTAAGAAATTAGGAAGAACAAAGTTAAGCACCTGTAAAACTTTCAAACTCCTGACATTAATATTCCAGGTAGAATTGTACTGCAAAAGGTGTCTAATCAAAACTGCCAGAGGGGATGCAAATAACTGAGGGGTAATAAGTCATAGTCAAGACAGAAGCTTGCCAGGTAAGTGACGTCACTGGTAATTTCATAACCTTGCGATTTAACCGTGTTAAAGTTTACTGTTATGGGATAATTGAATTGGCTATAGATTTTGTTTGTCCTTTGCTTGTTTAAAAATTAAATAAGAAACGTTTTAAAGCTCTTTTCATGCCACTGCAGAAATGTCTACCCTCTCCAAAATTTGTGTAAGGATGTGGGCGTGTCCCCAGTCTGTCTGGTGCCAGAAGAAATGTTTGAAATATAACTAGATTATATCTGCCCTGGTGTGCTTTGCTAGTACATTTGAGGACCAACAGGCTTCTATAAATGGAGTCCTTGAAATTCAAATTCTGAGACTTAACAGTTAGCATCGCCACAGTAATTGGCAAGAATCTGATTGACAGCACTCGCATCTCTTCATTCCTCTAATTCAATTGCATCTGTCCTAAGTACCAAGTTTTCAGGCAAGAATGGAATTTAGTCATAGGTGGTGTTCTAATTTTGAGGCCACTGCAGCAGGGCCTGTGAACTGTCCAAGGCGCTGAGAATTAGGAAGATGATGGGGCCACCGATGGGTAGAGACCTGGCATGACTCCCTTCCTCCACCTCAGATCTTCTCAGTGCTGCCCAGAGAAACAATACAGTGCAGTTCCCACTACATGGAAATCATTCAGCCTCCAAATGCTCTTGACTGTTTTAAGTAGGGGTGCTGGCTTGAAGGCTTACCATATCCCTTCTCCAGCACAGGTCCCAAGGCACACATACTGAGGTTGTATATTGAAAGTCCTTAGTACTTTTATGTGTGAATCATTTATTTTGTAAATGAAATCTCAAAGGATAATGGAGCATGCATCAGGGTCTGTGAGGAGAGTTCTATCATCCTCAAGCACTTACAACCACAATTACATCCTCTTTTCAAAAGGGCACACTGTATAACTTCCTACTAACTCATACCCTGGATCCCCAACTGCCTCTTTCTCCCTTACCTAGGCAATAGTTGAGCATTGATGAGGGACAATTGGGTCTCCTCTGTGTATGCTGATGAATGGGCCAGGTGGACATGGAATCCCAGCCACTGTTTCAGGGGCAACACTGGAGGAGTCCCCCAGACACCATCTGTCTACCACTGGTCCTGACAGTCCATAAGAAGCAGGATAGCTGTGACTGTCTGTGCATGTTGAGTTTCTACACAACAAATCAAAATCTACCATAGAAATAATTTAATATTATATAGCCAGAAGTAATATTTCAAACTCATACATACACAAATCTATTTACTCTTACATTTATTGGTTTCAAGAAAACTTAATATTTTTTTAAACTTTATTGGGTATATCAAAGATGTTTTGTTTGTAAGAATTTCTATGTATAGATATTAAATTCTTTTATTAAATAGAGAAACATTAAATTAATCATTGAATTAAAATCTCAACAATCCCTTAATGTTGCATAGTATTACTTTATGTAATAAGGACATAGTGTATGTCACACATTCTTTGTAGTGTAGATCTATTTTACACAGTACACACTGTATGCTGCACAGGATCATGATGACAAGAAGGGAGGAAATTGCAGAATATAAATGCAATCTTTGCTCAGCCCTCCATTAGAATGAGTATACTTGATATTTGTTGAAATACCTCAGAAGAGATGATTTAAAAAAATAGAAATACAAATAAACCAATGATAAAAAGGGAGACAAAGAGTGCTTCATTCTCAAGGGTTTTCTAATAATGATGGATTCAAGTGTTCTTACAATTAAAACAAATAATCATAAGCAGTTTGAATGTATGAGAGCTTCTGAGAGGCATGGTTCCATGGATTTTAATGGCCTGGCTTCCCTACACTGGGGAGGCTGTAGTTGGAAAACTGCCTGGGTCAGTCTGAGCTACACAGTGACTACCATGCAGTCTGAACTATAGTGTGAGACTTTGCATCAAAAACAAACAAACAAAAAAATCATGGAAGAATAATTGGGTTGAATGTGGAGCAAAAGTGCCTGCTGAGATAACCAACCAACCTGAGTTCCATCCCTGGAGCTCACATAAAGGTGAAAAGAGAAACAGCCCCAAGGCCTGTCCTTAGACATCCATATCCACCATGGCAAATGTCTGCTCACACTCACAGCCATCAAAGACAAATGCATACATGCATGCAAATACACACACACACATACACACACACACACACACACACACACACACACACATACACACACACTGAAAAGTTTAAAAATAGAAAGAGGAAGAGGACAGAGAGAAAGAGATTCCAATCCTTGCCTAGTGTGTATATCATACCTTCCAGGTGGGTCCACAGTCTCCAGCTGTCTTTCCTGCTCTTTATCCCTTTGTGCCACAGATGAAGACCAAAGGCTGTGCTTGAGAGGATGGTCGTATTTCTCTGGAATCCTCTCTGCAGCTGGGTTTGATGGTTGGTTTATCTTGACCATGAAGGTCAAGTTTCTGTTGTATATATATAAGACTAAAATATAATAAAATAAAACAGCTCACAGTCAGGCTGCTGGGCAGTCACTCACTGCTCAGCATGAAACCTGACCTGTATTTACTTGGGCAACACAACTTTATCAAGTGGGTGGTTTGTCAGGTTCTTGGGTCTGAGTTTTCAGATTAAACTTGCCCCTCTTTCAGAGCTTAAAGCCAGTTTTCTGTGAAGCACATAGGATATGAGATGACAGGGGCCTTCCTGCTCCCCAGAAACTCTGGCCTTGTAAAAGCGTCTCTTTGATTTGTAGGTGACAACAAAGATTGTTGGTTTTATTTAGTGAATGCAAATATCAGTGAAAAAACTAAATGGACCATCCCCATCTCTAGAGTTATGTATTATAACATACAACACCTTTACAAAACCCACAAATCTCCTCTTAACTTTTTTTCAGGAAAAAATGATGTTAGCTTTTTCCTTTGTCTATTATTGGTAGAAAATGTTATACATGATCAAAAAGTACAAGGTGATGTTTTGATATAGTTATAATATATCTTGTGAAACATCTACTGTAGTCTTGCTAACTAATATATCCATCTCATCTGATTACCAGTTTTAAATAGGGGTATGAATGTGTGGGTGGCAATGGGGTATGGGAGTGTATACATATATAAGGATTGAAAACTATATTAGCAAATTTTAAATACAGTCCAGTGAGGACAGTTCAGTTGACTTTCCTCACTATGCTGGCTGCTATTAGGTCCTGAGAACACATAGGTCTTAGAACTGGAAGCATGCTTGTGCTGACTGACATTTCTCTGACTGTTCCCAGCCCCCACCATGCCATCACTATGACTCTTTCTACATCTATCTTATTTCACTTAGCATAATGTTCTTGAGCTCATGTGTTGTTGTAACACATTTTAGGGTGTTTTAATTACAATTGAAGTCTAAAAGGTTCCACCTGTAGGACCTAGGGGGAAACACCTTTTCCAGATCTCTGTACAGATGAAACTGAAATCTATAGGAAAAGAGAGAAGAACATTACTAGGTTCCCAAGAATCTAGTAGTAAAAGGAGCCTTCAGAATTTCACGGGACCCAGGTTTTTAAAACAATGGTGTGTGTGTGTGTGTGTGTGTGTGTGTGTGTGTGTGTGTGTGTGTGTGTGGTGTCTGTGTATGTGTCTGTGTGTATTGATGTTTGTTCATGTATACGAAAAAACCATAACAGCATCCCATGTGAGCAGAAGGAAGCCTGCACTACCCACAACCATATCTACAAAGTTGGTCCCTCCCAATGACACAGAGACTTAAGGACTGCTATCCACATCACACTACCTTTGTCTCTAAAGACACACTGAGTAGGACAAAGTTGCAGCTTTGTTCCCAGAATAATTAAGGCAAAATTAGGAACTTTAAGATATAGTCTCTCAGATAGTTATGTTTATGAAAACAAATGCATGAGCCTTTGGAGACATTCATACTTTTGAACTAAATCTTTGGTGTGCAGTTCATTTGCAGTTGAAGATGTGTCCTCTAGTTGGAAGTTTGTAACTTGGCTTCATGGACTCTAATAACCAATTCAGTAGCATCTCTATAGACCTAGACCAGATCTCACTCTTGTTTCACAGGAGATAACTCTGCACTCTTGACCCAAATATGCAACAAATATGCAGCAGCCTTGATATTAACAATTCACTATTACACAGAGTCAGAGAAGCTAAGCAAGCAATTCCCAGATGAGATGCTGCACCCCCTTACTGCAGGAGACATGTTTACGTGCTCAATTTTTTTGATAAACATTTCAGCATACCAACAACTAACTCCTAAATTCTTCTAACCCATACCAATGGTGTGCCTGGCTTATCAATGTTCTTTCATGGGCTAGTCCCAGGTAAAGACCTTGAGCAAACACCCAGGTCTCTGAACTTTTATGTATGTGCCCATAATGATCACAGCTCATGTCTCAGAAAGTTGTGTCAGGTTAGCATTGAGTACCTCACTCAGTATTTTCTGCTATGTGGTTTTGCAGGCCATTGGCCACCAGTCCCAACATGGCTCCTTAGCTCCTCTGCAGTGTATGATAAATATGTTGTGATTTCTGCGCTTGTCTCTATAAAATAGGAGAACAGGTATTCAGAGCTAGGCTACTGAGGGTAGCCAATGAGTTCTGCATTATTGTATCCAGAATGAAGGGTATAGAAGTGTAAAGAGCAATGCCTGAACAGTGATGTCCACATCTAAATAGCTACCCTGTCTGACATGGCAAATGGGACTCTTGCAGGTACGATTTAGTGACGAATTTTCAGGTTGAGAGATACCCAAGAAAACACACATAATTTCTGTGGGTAAAAACTAGAATCCTTAGAAGGAATCAGTTGCAAGATACTTAGAAATAGTTCTCCATATAACAGGAATTTCTGCCAGGAGTGTGAGATCTGAGAAGAGAGGCTGAGTTGCAAAGTCTATCAACTAAAGAGTAGAATTTGGGGCGGTAGTCAGGTATCAGCTGATGATCAACATCTCCCTTTCTGAAAACTTGAATTGGAAATCCTATCCAAGGATCATGTATATAAACAAACCATAACAGCATCCCATGTGAGCAGAAGGAAGCCTGCACCACCCACAGCCATATCTACAAAATTGGTTCCTCCCAAAGACACAGGGACTGAAGGACTGCTATCTACATCACACTACCTTTGTCTCTAGATACACACTGAATCGGACAAATACTTAACTCTGAAAGGCTGAGGATTAGTGAAGACACCCATAAGCACATGGAAAGCACTCATTGGAATCTGTGGGATGTATATATTGACAAAAAGAAAAAGGACATGAAGTTTGGAAGGTGTGAGTATGTGTGTTAGGAGGAATCAAGGAGGCAGGTTGAAGGGAAAAATAAGTGAATGAATATTATCAAATTATGTAGTAATTGTGTATGAAATGCTCAAAGAACAAATTTAAAATATTATACTAAAAAAGAAATAATGTGTAAAAAAATAAAAGCAACAAAAGCTGTTTCTGATTGCTTTCTAATTGCAACATCCTGTTTGAATCTGAAAATTGACAAAGAGACATTTTAAATGGAACAAGGACTTTGGGTACCAGACATAACTTGAATGTGCTCATCATGCTACAATGGTATGTACTCAATTGCCTCTCCCTAGGATTCAGCCTATGATGGGCAATGTAAAGAGACAGTCTTGGGGAATGGGGAAGTTGCAGCTTAGTGATATGGCTGTAATATGCACTCAACAGATGATAAGGCCTGGTAATTTAGAGGATGATTGTTTTGTAGTGCAAAAACCTAGAGTTTACATGTGTACTGACAATGAGAAGGACTCTTAGTGAAGTATGAACATGGGACTTCAATGGTCAAAGTAAGGGACCGTCCTTGCTTCTCAGGAACAACTGATTAATTATTTAGAAAAAGACATCCTTACGTCAATTAGGAGCCTCAGTGGCAGATAGAGCTGCCCTCCTGGCCCAGGATTATCAACACTGCCTATTTTCTCTGGGTCCCTGTCTGGAGGAAAACTCCTGAGCCATCCTCAATTTCTAGACATGGGTATCAATGATAGATGCTTCTGGTCATACCTGGCCCACTGCTGGTCCAACTTCAGATTTCCTTTCCCTTGCTGTGCCATTCCCCAGGATCACAGATGGCTTTGCACACTAGCCAACATCTTCAGTTGGAGATAACCTTGTGGAATCTGTGCCCTGCAAATATACTTCATCGTACTGTGGCCTTACAGTAAAACTTTTAGTTCCAAATTGCAAACAAATTTAGAGTCAGGCTCAAAATATAAAATAAACTACAAAACAACAACAACAACAAACAATGTTCCATTGTTTGAAGGACTAGGCAGACGTCCTTAGATGGTTGAGTGGCCCTTTTAAACTCCCTTCAGAATCAGTTCAGGATGTACCAGGAGGTTATTGAAGAAAAAGAACTTGGGATCAGGCCCCTTTGATTTAGATGAGATCTTCCCGAAGACAGTGTGTGAACTACATCACTTTTATTCCCAGGACCTTTAGCTTCCTGTGGCACCCAGTGACCAGCTTTCCAATCTAATTATATTCATTAGACATGCTGAGATTGTCCGTGACCTGTGGTCAATTTAACAAGTTGACTCAATGTCACTGTTCCCAAAGGATGCTGCCAGTTCCCCTGGATGGTCACTACCTTAGGAAAGAAAGGGAATTGTGACACATGAGAAGATCATCAATTTCAGGTGTGAAAATACAAGCCTGTGTACTTTTAAATCACCATGACAAACTGGTAACTCAATCAGGAAACTAACCATGACAGGAAGAGAGCAGAGAATGTGGCGGTGAGGAGCAGGAGAGAAAAAAGTGCACATCCAGGTTTATAATACAGAACTCCACTCCCACTACAAGCTGGGGCCTGTCTGTGATGGCTGATGATTGGAAAGAAACCTAAGACATCCATGCATCTACTTATATCATAACTATCTGCTTCAGCAAGTCAGAAAGTCTTTGCCACTCTACAAGACGGTATGCGAAGGCTTTCTTTATACTGGGGTTCTGAAGAGTTGAAAATGGTTTGGGTCTGGACCATCAGATACTGAGGGAGATGATAAGCACAGGATGCATCAGTGTTGAAAGAGTTAAGATGACTCTGGCTGTTGGACCTCATCAACAATTAACCAGTTTTCCTTCTCAAATACCTGCTTAGTGTTTGAAGGGATTCCCTGAGTTTAGCTTTCTCAAACTGATTAAAAGACCCAAGGATCTTCAGTGTCTACACAATAAAGATGTTCATATGAAGCTGAAAACCACTCTCAGCTGATATTGTGGGTAATGTTAGATGTGGTATTATATAGGATACAATCAGTATTATTACTTAACAATTCTCATAAGAAAAACTAGTAAGTCTGTCTAAACAACACCTAGGAACTGGCTGAGGAAAGAAATCCCAAAACAGGTGTGTGAGTACAATTTGGAAATACAGATTTTCATTCTGTTATTTTTTTCTGCACATCGCAAATAGCCTTACCAAGGACTATGTGGAAATCAATCTAGGACAGTAAGGTCCTTAGCTTCCAGCTTCTGCCATTCACTCCCAGAGGGCAGCTCCTGTTCTCAAAGTCAAAGATGGCTTCTGCTTTGCTAACTCTTACCCAAGAACTCACAGCTCTCTGCTTTTGTTGACATTCAAGAGCCTGTGGAGAAGTTCTGAGGAAGGTGCAATCTGTGTGTTTCACTTTACATAGTTCATAATTTCTTTGACATGGTTAGTCAGTATAGAAAATAAAAAGTTTCAGTGCAACACTTTTATACATGTTTATCGTTGCCCCAATTTCCTCCTCCATTACATTCCCTCCTCCCTCCTCTCTCGTCCTAAAACAGTCCCCTTGTTTTCATGTCATATACATAAACATACACACACATTGACATTTGCAACTAGATCCTGCCTATGAGAGAAACATTCAATATTTGTCTAAGTCCTCCTTTTTGTCTAATATCAACCATCTTAGGTGGGATCTTTGTTACTGTAGTTTAAAAATCAATATTTTTTTTCCATTTTGCTTCTATTTCTTTTTTATTTTATTTTATTTTTTTATTATATTTGTGTTTTAATTTTACACATCAGCCATGGGTTCCCCTGTCTTCCCCCTCCCGCCCCCACTCCCACCTTCCCCCATCCCCTCTCCTTCATTCCCACCTCCTCCAGGGCCAAGACTCCCCTAGGGATTCATTTAAACCTGGTGGATTCAGTACAGGCAGGTCCAGTCCCCTCCTTCCAGGCTGAGCAAAGTGTCCCTGTGTAAGCCCAAGGTTCCAAACAGCCAGCTCATGTGCTCTTTGGCTCTAAGTGACTACATCACCAAAAAACCACAAGGGGATGCTGGGAAATGGGGACAGTCCTGTGAAACCAACAGCAAAACTATTGAAGAGAGAGAGAGAAAATCAATAGCTCAATGGACAGTGATGGATCCATGCAAATCATAGTTTCTCAGCTGATACACTGATCGGTATGGAAGGAAGGCATTTTTTTTTCCCATGAGGAAAGACAGTGGGGGCTGAAGTTCACTTCTGGCAAGGGGATGTGGCTGGGGAAAGCGCAATAATTCAGAGGAGAATTAGACAGTATGCCACAACAGTTTCTCAAGATAATCTCCATGAGACACTGATAGATAACTGCGCCAGAGGATTAGATAAAAATTAACAACAACAAAAAAAAAAAATTCAAGTCAGGCATAAGAAAGCAGCTCTTCATAGGCAGACAATAAGCCAGCAGGACACTTTTTAGGGGAAATTATGAAGGCACAGCCAAAAAGCATTAGATATTGTCATGAGAACAGCCGTGTGCCAAAACTGATGGGACTTGTGGAGCCAAAGAGCTTGTTTATGTTTTTCTACCTATGCATTAAGCAAAAATGTACTTGTCTTATTGAATTATTTTGCAACAAAAGGAATTTCAAAATGAATAATTTACCCATGTCATGGAGGTGAATATAAGCTAGTTGATGACATGCTAGGCTGCACTTTGAACATCATTGAGAACAGTCCCACTGCGATGCCACAGTCTGGAGGATGGCTCCTTTGTGTCTGCCTTCCAGTCAGGGAAGGAGACTGAAAACACTAAGGCTTTGTGTTAGGTGCATAGTGCAGGTCAAGGTGAAACACAGATTTTCCAAATAGCTTGTCACCCTCACATGTACATCTTTGAATGAGGCAGAGAGTGATGGGAGGGCATAGGCTCTTTCAAAAGTCTGTGATGATTCTGAGCTCTAGTATCTAAGCATTGTCATTAGTAATGTGTCAGGATCCACATTCAATACGCAGAACCCCAAGCTTGCTTCTCCCAGTGAGATCCCTTGATGCATTGAGGATTGAGATGCAGGGAAATATGGTGGCATTTATGATGAGTGCCCGGTCCTGCATGTACCTGATGATTGCAGAGCTGGGAATTTTCAGGAGTGTTGCCGGCTCTGTGTCTGGCAGTGTACACAGATCCACATGGATCAATGAACTGTGATGACACCACAGGTGACAATGTCTCCTTCCAGCTTTTAGCTACACATTGTCATCAAACAGAAGAGCTGTTCAGACCTGGTGTTGAGAACCTTCATAGTTTTGGAGAGAATACTCACATCTATAAAGCTGCACAATAACAAAATACAACAGTAACATGTTACAGTTGAGGTTGAGCTTGGGACTCTATTTCCTAGAAGTGCTGTGACAGACTCCAACTCTGTAAAGGAAAAAGGATACTCCCAAACTGGAAGGGAGACATTTCTTCATGTAGGGTCAGTATTGTGGTAAAGAAAGTACATTTGTAGGTAAAGGTGACATAAATAACAGAGAAGGTAATGCAACACTAAGCATACAACTGAGTCTTTGGGACACAAGCCTGGCATTTACACACACACACACACACACACACACACACACACCATACATTCACATGTATACACAAAGACATTTGTGGCTTCATCTTTCAAATGAAAATAATGAATGTCTACTTATGTGTCAGCTAAGATGGATACCTCAAAGAGACATAAAGGATGAAAAGAAGAGAGAGAAAGAAAGATGATAGATAGATAGATAGATAGATAGATAGATAGATAGATATCAAAGAGACATACAAAAAGGTAAAAAAGAAAAGACTGAGAGAGAAGCATGTTACTCATTATCTTGAAAAATTCCATTTCTTTTGAAACTATAGTAAAAGAAATTCTATCTTCTCAGAAAGCCATTACATTACAGAAATATTAAAGTATGACTAGAGTCCATTTTTAATGTTTACAAGACAACGTCTATTGGCATTTGACTCCTTGGGAAAAGAAAAGAAGACTTATGTCTCACTTGAGATAAACACTGACCTCAATAGCCTTGAGTCAATATTTGACCTTGGGGATAAATGAAGCTAAGTATTTATATTACCGTGAGTCAATAGTTGATTTCTGTGCAGACATTAAATGCTTTTTTCTGCATAAGTCCTTGATGTTTTGTAGTTTCAATGACATTTCAACTCATTCAAATTTATAAATCTAAAATTATTTAAATTCACATGACTTACAAATACTTTTCAATGTAATCACTGATAACATACTCCATAATTTAATTAAACCTATTTGTGACTTTGAAAATTAGATGCCTCATTGCTAAATATTAAGAAGTAACTAATTTTCATAATAACTTGTAGAAAGTTTCACATTTTTCTGGGATTAAATTACTATAATTTGTGTGCAATTAGAGTATATTGTATCATCTTTAACCTAACACAAAATTCAGCAAAGGAAATAATTTAAAAAAAACTAAATATTTTCTTTAATGGCCAATATTACTTTTTATCTTGAGTAGTGAAGAACAGAATACAATACTGAACCCTGCTTTCATTATGTATGATTCTAAGGAAAAAGTGACTTGTTCAGGACATCTCATTTTATACAGAAAATGACTGAGGCAAAGTTGAGTTTTGAACATGGTAGCTGAAGTACAGTTTCCAAATCTGCCTGACATCCACACCTTGCACTTCTCTGGCTGTTTGTCAACTTCACCACATGTCCGCACCATTTCAAGTTCTCACTCCCTCTCCTCACAGGGCACAGAACCCCACCAATGTCTGTATCTGTGGCAACTGTAAAGAAGAGAGATTTGTGAATTTGGGCAACCCACCTCTTCTCTGTTCACTAACCCTGCCTAGTGAAGATCCCTGCCTCTCTGCTGCAGGCTAAGGCCAATCCCTAAGAAGACAAAGTTGTGGCTTCTGGACTCATGTGAATAACTAATGTGACCGGGATTTGAATGTTTCATTCCACTTACTATCCGTTGAACTACACTTAAGATTCTACTTGTGGCTAGTATCTAGTGGCACTCTACAGTCGCAGTTTTAACTCACATATGTGTCATGGAGAACCCAGAATCAGAATCAGACCATCCCAGTTGCTGGCTGACACCTTTCTTTCCTTCATCCTCCCTCTCTCTCTCTCTCTCTCTCTCTCTCTCTCTCTCTCTCTCTCTCTCTCTCTCTCTCTCATATATTCTTCTTCTCTGCCTTCTTGTATATTTCTCTAACTCTGTATACAAGTACACACATACACACACAGATTCATATAAGCACACAATCACATAAGGCACACATGTACATACACATTTTCTGTTAGTGTTCTCAGAGCTAGGAAGTACTTCAAAGGCTGTTCATATGAAATCATACATGACACATTCACTGAATGTTGTTGAGGAGGCTCTCCTCAAAACAACAGCTTTTAAAATTTTATTACTCTGACATTTAAAAAAATGCTGTGTCCATTCATCTCTCTTAATTTGAATCTAAAATATTTCTGATGGAGTAGAATGATCATAAAGGATATATTTGTCAACATTACAAATACTGACAATTTAAGACAAACTATGCTATAAATTTAACCTATAGCTAGGGGAATACAAATCCATAACAATTTTAAACTCACCACTTTCCATTTAAGATAAGAACCAGTTCTCCTTGTTCTATGAGTGAAAAGCTATAGATTGTGGGTTTTGCTTATTGGATTTTAGTTCTCTTCCATTACCCTGCATCATTTTATCCTAATGTATTTTATACTTTAAAACCTTTATTGATTACCTCATCATACTCATATAAAATTGATTTAATGTTTCCTGTGTCCTTAAGGTTTTAAATTCAAAAAAATCTTCTGGATTAAATTACAGTGCTTTTCAGCCAGTGTTTTCAGCAAAGGGTATCTATAAAATCTGAGATTCACAGACGAGCTCCTCTGCTACCCTCACTGGTATTGCTTAAAAAGATCTGGTGTGGGCTGGAGAGATGGCTCAGCCATTAAAGGTTAGGCCCATAAGCAAACACATAAGAAAGGTCCTGTGTGCCCCCACATGGTTCTTTACCCTAGTTTGAAAACAGATCAGAGCCCTCTGCAAATTTTTCTGTGGAGAACATGCCACTCTTGAGAGATGGGTGTAGCTAGCTTTGGGGGAACTAGGGCTTAACAACATCATCTTGATACAAATCTTATAGTGGAGCAGACCTGTGTTACTGTTGGATCCCTGGAGGATCTTTTGGGACTCACCTTTTATACATTTTCTTTCTTTTATTTTTTTTAAAGGATTTATTTATTTATTATGTGTACAGTGTTCTGTCTGCATGTGTCCCTGCAGGCCAGAAGAGGGCACCAGATCTCATTACAGATGGTTGTGAGCCACCATGTGGTTGCTGGGAATTGAACTCAGGACCTTTGGAAGAGCAAGCAATGCTCTTAACCTCTGAGCTATTTCTCCAGCCCCTATGCATTTTCAAGTTCTAGCATTGGAACTCTTACCTTCTCAGTTGTGGGGAACAGGCTAGTGAGACAGCTCAGAGGGTCTCTGGGCACTAGCTGCACAAGCCTGACAACACAAATTCAGTTCTGGAACCCACATAAGAATGTCAAATGTGTTGGCACACATCTGTAAGCCAAGGACTCTAACAGTGAGATAGGGAGAGACAGGAGACTCACTGAGAATCTAGTGAAGTGCTGATACAGCAGTAGACACAGAGAGATGCTGTTCAAATAAGACAGACAGTGGATGCCAGTTCCCAAAAGTTCTCCCTTGACTTCCACATGTGTGTTATGACATGTGTGTACCTCTACCACCATCACCACACATATTCACATACAGACATACACACTCACACAGATACACTCACCCACCCACACACACCACTCACACACATCACACACACTCATATATTCACATATTCATATACACATTCACACATATACGCACACATACAGAAAACCCCATACACATACAACAAATACCCCCACCTACACTCACATACCCTCCACATATACAAACAAGCAATCACTGTACAATCAGGAGGACTGGATTTCAGACCCCAGCACTCACATAACAAGCTGAGAGTTCTGTACACTCTTTAACCCAAGCTCTGAAGGGTAATGGAGAAAGGAGAATCAGTGAGGCCTGCTGGCTTCCAGCCTCCCTGAAAAAACACAAGCTGCTCATTCAGAGATAGATCCTACCTTAAAAGAACAGGCCATAAGTGATAGGAGAGGACACTCTGTATCACCTTCCTGTCTCCATGTACACATACAGTTGTGCCACCTGTATGTACATACAACATGCATGTCTACTCCCATAGAGATATATACAATTAATTAATTAAGATAAATAATTGTGGGGTTATAAGGAAGCTGTTATGTCATGTGATTAGAACACCTGCTGAGATTAGTACCCTTTGATGGGGACCACAGAAAGCTCACCTACTTTGCCATTTCATGGTTAGTCATATTTTCATTACCATGACAAAAGAGTTTCAGGGACCAATATTTACTTGGGCTAAAGATTTCAGAGGTCTAATGCATGGTTACCTGGCACCTTTTTTTTTTTAGGCCATGCATGGTAAGACAGAGCCATAGAAGGTGAGACAACAAAACTGAGTCTAGTCAGGGCAACCAGGAAGCAAAGAGAACAGCAGGAGGGATCTGTGACAAGGGATGCACCATAAGCGCGTCACTAGTGACCCATGTCCTCTAATGAGGCTCCTCCTCCCAGCAATGATGTCATCTTAGGAATTCTGCCAATTCATTGTAGATTAACTCGTGACTAGGTCTCAGCCCTCATGATCAAATCCTTTGTGACGACTGGATCTGCTGGATGGGAACTAAGATGCCAGACATGAGCCTTATTGGGGGACATTTCATATCTAAACCTTAATATAGGATTTAAGAGAAAATGGAATCATCCAAATGCGGAGGGGAGATATCACTAAAACATAATCTCATGCCACTTGACCTTCCAGTTCCAGCTTGCAGAACAGTGCACAATAAACATCTGGAGCTTACAAGCCACCAAGAGTCTGTGAAGGGACTTCACCATTTTCTCTGCCACGTAGAGAGCCAGTGCAAGCAGGAATAGGCACTGCTCTTGCTTCAGAACACCTGACACACTTCTGGGATCATAGGATATATGCATTTGTACTCCCCTGAGTTGAAAGAAAGAAATGGAATTCTGGGACATTGTTTGACATTTCTAAATTCCTTGCAAATCTTTGAAATTGCATGGAAGTCATCAGAGGACAAGCACAGAGTCCTTTAAAGATAATTTATTCCTATCAATAAGTTCGATGAACATCAAATGGTAGGCTTGAGCCAGATTCTACAGAGCCACAGAAAGTGTTCCAGCTCGTAGAGCTCACAAATTGAACAATGGATCCAGAACACCTGTGGGAATGATTGCTTCATTTTTACAGGGCTTCACTTTTACAAGTGAGAAAAATTACAAAGCTGTTGCCCAACAAAATGAACATGCAGAACACCATGCAGCTGAGCATGTAGAAAACCACTGACAGTGGTTTGCTTGTTTCTCTTCAGTCCTGAGGACAGTACCGAGGGGCATACAAATGGTGGATGAACCCTCTTCCACTAAGCTTCACCCCAAATCTAAGATGGGATATGTTTACATATTTTTACACACAAAAAAAGAGCAGAACATGTGTTGCATTCAAAGGAGCCATCAATGAAATGAAGTTTGGAGACATTTGAATCTCTGGAGCCCTGACAGGACATGGCTGCTTTGTTATTTAAAATGAGTGGGCCTCAGTTTCCTTGTCTCCAACTCCTCAAGGGTTTGATAGGAAGGATCAGCTGGTGCCAAATCTGACCTGGGTCTCAGTACCTGCACTAAACAGCCTCAATGTTATACTGTAGTTTTTTTTTTTATTTTTTATTTTGCTATTTTCTTTTCTTTTTTCTTTTTGTCCCTCATTATTAGCATAATCATTTGTTTCAGTGTTGTGGAGTTATAATTGAGAAGTGAATTATAGATTCAAATTGTGCAACTTGGTATTCTAGAACATTCATAGACTGTGAAATTAGACCACAGTAAGGCCAATCTGTATGCCTGTCACCACATAGTAAATGATCACTTTCTTTCTATTTCTTCATGCATGATGGTAACCTCCTGCACTGCCTCCTAACAAGGAGCCTTGATTCAACACTGCTCCCATCCTCAGCCTGTGGGATCTGGTTAGAGATGGCAATCCCTAGTTTTACTCCTCAGACAAACAAAAAATCTCCAAGACCATAAAGTTGTAGAAGACACACTGCTTCAGCCTTGATATTTTCTGAAAATGCATCTAATTAAGAGCTCATGCTCTCTGCAATAGATAAGGCAAGCTGACTTCTCTCTCTAGAGCTCCAAAGATTAGATGTGAGAGACATGCATGTAATTGGTTGCCACCAGCTGATTATGCAATTGGAAGTATAATGGTAAGGGCTCCTGTAAAATAAAAGTGCATTCTCTTTAGAATAAACAGAGAACAAATAAAGGTTAATTTGTACTTGAAGCTTATTTATAACTCTAACATTAAACCTCCAGGCTGGTCTGGGGAGACTGGGTACATTAACACAGGGGGGGGGGGGGATTTTACAAACATGAGAAGATAAAAGGAGTGAATTAAGGAAAAGCGTGTAAGACAGAAGGGATGGCTGTTCACAGCAAAGACTAAGCTGTAAACATGGAACCCAATCACAGCGTGCCCAGTTCCAGATGCCCATGTGGCACAGAACTATGACAGACAAAAAAGTCCTGTTTTCAGACTTTGTCACGAATATCTAAAAGCACTGATGGCCTCACTGATGGGCTCAACCTAGTATTTGACCCTAAAATCCATAACCAGAGTGGTTGGACTTTAATGCCCTCTTATTGATTTCAGAAATGCAACGAAACAAAAGCAAAAGAAAACAGATTTCAGTGTAAGTACCAAGCGAGTCATGCTAGGATCCTTACCTTTGAGTAAACATAATTGGAACTCATAGAAAAATACTACCAGTCTGGAGACAAGGTTCAACAGGCTAAGGGTGCATAGTGCTCCTCTAGAAGATTGTTTTTTCTTCCCATGGGATCCGATGCCCTCTTTTGGACTTCAAGGGCAACTTCATCCACACATAGAGACACACAAATGCACATGTGTACACATAGTTAAAAATAAAATAATTATTTTAAAAATAAATGAAAGGTTGATCAGCCGGCCAGCTCTCCCCTGTCCTTACCTCCAGAGTGAGCTCTCCTGCAACGCTGTGGCTAGTTCACCCCTTGTAGTGATGAGCAAGGGGCAGAGCCAGTTCTCCTGCTTTCCTGACCTCAGGGTTGGCTCTCCCACACACCTACACCTCAGGGCCAACTCTACTGTGCTGCCAAGGGAAGGTACAGGGGCCACTCTGGGGCAGGGCCAGCTAGGCCACCTACCGCAGGTGGCGGGTAGGCAGAAAGTATCTCTGCCCAGCCCACATTACCATATGGCAGACAAAGGGCAGGGCCAGCAGGTCTGATCAACCCTGTAACTACCCAGGCTCAGAACCAGGGTAATGAGTTGTCCCACCCCGATATCCATTCCATCTGTGATCTGCTGGAGCAGGTGAAGGGGCATGTCTACGGACCAAAGCTGCAGGATCTCCAGGAGACAGCAACAACGGGATATCCAAGAGGAGTCCCACTGAGGGCTCAGCATCGATAGTGTAGCAGAAACTAGTGGCCTCGAACCAGATCAACGACTGTTTGCAATGAAAACTTCCATGCAAAGATGTATGGATAAAAAGGTTTACTGCAGAACTCACTGTGTCACACCTCAGTTTCCATGATGAGACTGAGTTTTCCGTTTTATTCCTTTTGTTTTCTTAAATTTTATTTTATTTTATTTTGTTGGGGAGGTTGCAAGGGTAGAGAGAATAGATACAAAGGGTTGAAGAAATGAATGGGATTGAGATGCATGAATAAATAGATAAATAAATAATAAATGGTAGATAATAAATAAAACACAAAGAATAAATAAAATGAAAGTTTAAAAAAAAAGAATGAAAACACTTGTGTAGAATCCTATATCCCCTAGCAGAAATAAAAGCATTTCTAAATTGTAAGGGCATGATACAAAATGCTTCTGTTGCCGGACGGTGGTGGCGCACGCCTTTAATCCCAGCACTCAGGAGGCAGAGGCAGGAGGATCTTTGTGAGTTCGAGGCCAGCCTGGTCTACTGAGGGAGTTCCAGGAAAGGTGCAAAGCTACACAGAGAAACCCTGCCTCGGAACCCGCCCCCACCAGAAAAAAAAAAAAAAAAAATGCTTCTGTGGAACTTTAGAGATTCAGTCCCTGTCGGTTTCTGTGAACTTTTCTGTCCTGGGTCTCTGTGTATAAGTGAATCTAGATCTCAGCTGGTCATAAGAGTGAGATTTATACTTGGGGTTTTCCCCTAAGTCCTTCTCCAGTTCTTCCAGCCAGGACCATCCTTGTGTCTGCAAAACAGTGGTACGGGAGAGAGATACGCTCATGAGGATCATGACACACAGTGAGGCCACTTACAGCTTTCCAAAATAAGAGTGGCCAGTAGAGACTGGTGTTCAGTCAGAGCTGATGTGTCATGAGTGGACCCCGCAGTGGAGAAGCATCGCTAAGCAGGCTGTGGGGAACTTGGTGAGCCCACTGTGGGCTCCGCTTCCACCTATATCACCCTGCCTCACACACCACTGTCTTTCAGAACAAGACTTTTCCCTTTAATACAGCTAGAGCAGGTCACACTTTTAAAAATAAATATTTTTTTTTTGTGTATATGTGATTACCTGAGTGTGTGTGTGTGTGTGTGTGTGTGTACTGAATATCCTACACATATGCATGTAGGAGCTGAAGTAAGTCAGAAGAGGTATTGGCTCTCTTAGAATTTGAGTTAAAAATGGTTGTGAGGCACTTTATGGTGGCTAGGAACTGAGCTGGGACCTCTGCAAGATCAGCAGTTGCTCTTAACCACTGAGCCCTCTCCAGTCTCATGACATGTTTTTTTTTAAAACGCTAAGAATCCTAACAAGCTCATCTCTTCTTTGGCTTTACCATTAGGTGATGAAAATAAAATTTTATGATGTCCTATTTAAATAGGTGTGTGGTGCTTTTTTGTTTTTTCTTAAAAGGTGTATATGTGTGGAGATCTTCTAAAATGTATTTTAAAAAAAACTGGTCTCTGCATGTTGTCCTTTTATGAGAAAAAATAATATGGGGAATTTAGAAAGAATTATGTTGGAAGTCTAGCCACACTGTCAAAATTTTTATATTATGAAACTCTGCAGACATGCCTTTCCTAGATCCTACATTTACAAGCTGTTTAGATTTGCCCAATTATTTACGAATTGCTCTGGGGCTCATTTTTATCTTATCTGTGGAAAATAGATTATAACAACCACTTCACAGGGTTTTCATGTCGATTACTGAGCTTTTAACCAACATGACTCCCAGAACACAATGAGTAAGACTTAAGAAAGAAAAATTGGTCATCACTTAGGACTTCATGTGACTACTCACACCTTGTGTGTGGTTGGTGTAGGAGGAGGGATGGCGGGATGGCTGAGGTGTGATCCCCACACCCTCATAACACTATGGCTCACCTTCACATCATCTCAGTACCCTATCAGTATAATTTGGAAATGCTCCAGGATCCTTAGGGTCCTTTCCGAGAACTCTCCTCTCAAGGTGACCATCACCTATGTCTTAATTTTTGTTCAACCTGAACAGTTTTTCTGTTTGATTTCAAAACACTTCTAATGCTTGCTGTGATGCACAAATTCCATTTCACAAAATATGAACACAATTCTGATATACTTTCCAAGTGGCCTTGGCTGTTAATCTAAGCACATACCCTCCTGGTATGTCTTCAAAATCTACCCAGCTTCCTTGTTTCAGTTAAGACTTTCAGTAGTCTAGATGGTTCTGAGTGTGTCTAGCAGCTGCACTCTCTGATGGCTTAGTCCTACAGGCATTACACCCTCTGCCCATGACCAACATTTTTATTTGAACAGCCACATGTCACAACTGTGACATGACTAACTGGCTAGAAGTTCTTTTTAAAACATTTAAAAATAGCTATTTTGGTTCAGGCAAGGTATAATTTAGGAGGCCCTCCATTAGAAATAATACAAGGAGCTCTGAATGAGTCATGAACACTACTCCAAAATCACAGGGCTTGCTTTGGATTGGTTCTGCCACCCAGCAAAAGGGCAATTGGGCAACAGCAACCACTTCTATTGTTTGCATGGGTTTGATAACTGAGCTAAACACATTTTCATATTTCTATACAAGAAAATATATCACTCATGTCAGTTTTAGCCAGACCATGACAGGTACTTGCTTATAAGAAAAAATTTTCCCTAATTTTTAAACATTTGATTGTATTGCAATAGGAAGTGAAAGTTCTCATCACAGAATACTTTGTGTTTTGTTTTTAATTAAGGACTTAATAAGCCTTGAACAATTAAATGGTCTTTAAAACTAAATGACTATAAGAACACATTGTAAGTCACAATGCCAACACTGTTGAATCTTTCTGGAACTGGGAACAAAAGAGAACTTGTAAAAATTACAGTGGTGAACACCTCTTAGAAAATATCCCTGGGGCTGGAGAGATGGTTCAGTGGTTCAGAGCATCAGCTGATCATGTACAGAACCTATGATTTATTTCTGGTGAGTCACAACCATCAGTAACTTCTGTTCCAGGGGATCCAACATCCTCCTCTGGCCTCCTTGGGCACTTAACACACATGGTATACATACATACATACATACATACATACATACATACATACATACATACAGGAAAAAACTCACACATAGAAGAAAAATTAAATATTAAAAGAAAACATGTCTTATAATATGTACAATCTTCTCTCTTAAAATTGAAATGCCCACATTTCATCAACACACTCCTAACCTGGAAGCTATATAGACTAAAATTAGTATTCTCACCACATGCAGGCCAGCCATTGTGTGCAACTTAGCAGATAATATATGAGAAATGATAAATACCTGCTGAAGGGTGACTGAAACTATACAATTTTTAAAATGCAAAAAATTACAGTATAATTTAGCATTTGTTTCACAATACAGAAACAGCAACTTTTAGAAGTATAGTTTGCAAAGTAAATATATAGAAAAATGAAATGAAATATATTCTCTTGCTAATTTATTTTTTTTAATTTTTTGACAATTTGATTAACATATGCATTGAGTTTTTGGTCATTTCCCCCACACACATTACCCTTTCATTCCCCTCCTTCTATGAAACTCTTCATCATCGTCAGCATCATCCTTTTCTTCCTTCCTCCTCCTCCTCGTATTCTTCCCAACAAGCCCCTCCCACTTTAATGTCTTTCATTTTTGATCCACTGAGTGTAATTATAGTTGCTTTCAGGAAGAATGAATGGCATTGACTGGAGTGTGGGAAAGTTATCCATGGCTACACCACTGAAGAAAATGTCACCTAGCCCACTAGCATCCACTGACATCCCATAGAACCTCCATGAAGAATAGGGCTTCATGAGACCCTTCCTAACCCTGACAATTTGCATGGTATTTGCAGTAGTAATAGTTATCCAGAATTATGTAGACTCATGTTATTTAGAGGAAATCAAACATGTCAGATGCCACTGGCTCAGTGCTCACATGAGTATGGCTCCTGAGGTTCATGCCCATGGTTCCCAGTCAGTGTAGAACATCTTTGCAGGTCCATGTTGCTGTGAGCTGGGCACCTAACTGTGGTCTTGGAGGAGAGAGAGACAGAGAGATGGAGATATAAAGACACACAGAAAAGAGAGGGAGAGACAGAAACAGTGACAGAGAGAGACATAGAGAGAGAGACAGAAAGAAAGCAAGAGAAATAGGAAGGAGAAGGAGGAAGAGGAGGAGGAGGAGGAAGAGGAGGAGAAGGAGGAGGAAGAGGAGGAGGAGGAGGAAGAGGAGGAGGAGGAGGACAGAAGATGCCTTTGAACTAGCTGGCTTTCTCTCTTCACCCCTTTTACTCCATTCAGGTCTCCAGCATGGAGGAAGTACCAACTGTATATTGAACAGGTTTTCTCTCGTGGGCCAATCTTCCCTGAAGATGCTTCTCTACCCAATCAGGCTGACAATCAAGACTTCAATCTGAGACTAAATTCCTTGCTCCTATGAGGGCTACAAGAGAGGTTCTTCTGTCTTACTGCTGCCCAAGACATAGCTACCATGAGTTCCTGACAGACAACTCCAAGATCCAGCCTATATTTGTCTGCCTCTTTGGTCTTGGCACCTTCTACTTCCTGTGACATGTCCTTATACACCAGGACTGGGCTTTTCAGAAAAGATTCAACTCCCAGATGTTCCTTGTTCACTTCATATCTCTGAGCCCCTGACATCTACTGATCATCAGAAGATGACCTCAGCCTTGTACTTTAGAGAAGTATGTGGTACAGTGAAAACAACAGTCTGTCTCCCCTGGGGAATCATAAAGCAATATCTAATCATTCCTGATAAAGCAGACACTGAGGTGAAGACTCCTTCATGTCCAGTTTGATGATTCAAGAGTTCACTTGGATCCTCAGAGGAAGATATACCACCAGGAAGTACTCATGAATACTTATGGGTAACTATAGCACTCAAGAAGCTGACCCACAGCATGGGAAACCCAGGAAAGACCCCAGTGTATAGCTTAAAGTAGCCACACTACTGTAGATCCTCAGCTTCCTCCCTTGTCAATCTTCTGCCTTGTAGATAAACTTCTGGGAGAGCCTCATGAGCATCTCAGGAAACCTGGTGAACTCTCTGTAATAACCCCAGAGGGGCTCTAGCCTCTCTACATGGGGGGAATTAACAGGCTCAATCTTGATCTTATGAGGGTCTCTGCAGGGGATCCAAGCCACTTGGCTTGAAAATGGCAAATGTCATGTCCAACCCAGTGGAAACAGACACACTTTCTAATATTAGTCTCTCCTGCATAAATCACTCTAGACCTATTGCAGTAAAGGGACAATTATTTGAAGACTAATTTCCAGTTGTTCTTTGAAATTCAACTATCCTTTTTTATTGGGAATAACATTTGCAATGGTCAATTGTATAAATACAGTTTTGCTCTATAAGTAATAATACACTTTCTCACTGCATTTTCCTTCATAGCGTGTTTTATCCTTTTTCACTATTAGTAAGCCAAAGGATCTTCAGATGCAAAGCTTTACGTTTGGCAAATCCATAAGAGGCTTTCTGGAAGAGTTTAGCACCTGAATCAGTTGACTTAGTAAAGATTCATCTCTTCAATGTAGGAAAGAATTATGCAATCCTACACACACACACACACACACACACACACACACACACACACACACAAGAATAAAACAGAAGGGGCAGGATTTCCCCCTGAGCTGCTCTGGGTTTCAAGTTTATAGAAGGAAGGTTGTGAGATTTCTCATCTCTCCAACTCTACAACCACACAACCTAATCTACTATTTTCTCTGATAATTATCCATAAATCTATACCATCAGTGGGTCCTTTGCAGTGTGTGTAGCAATGCACAAGAAGAACTGACCATGAGTTCTTTATTTTCTCTGGAGGAATACTTGGGTTTCTAGTTTGCTGCTACTTTGAATGATGTAACCACAAACTTTCCATAGTCATGTGTATCTTCACTATTAAGTAAACAACTTGGGTGGATGTATGGTTGTTTAAATTTATAAGAAGCCTGCAGACCACTTTACAGATATTCACATCTACGTAAGTAATTATTAGTTTGAAACAATCCTCAAGGAGGCTATTGGGAGGTAGAAAGAAGGATGTCGCCATTGCTACCCAGGATGTACTAGACATTTCACTGTGTGGTCAGAAAGGAAGAAAAATACTGTCTCACTAGATATTCTGTGACTTTTGGAAGCCAAGAACTTACAGCATAGTGTCAAAATATCCCAGTAGCATCACAGAAAATCTTGCAGTGGTTGTAGTTGTTCGGGGAGCTTTGGCCTCTAGTTCTCTATCATCATAGAAAATACTCCTTTAGCATGTTCAGTGCCAAGGAACTGATGTCCACACCCAGGCTCAAAAGCAGCTACTGGCACCAACCATCATGAACCCTCCAGAGTGACTTCATTTTTTGTTTTCCTGATCCAACCCCTTGTTGGATCAGTTTTTGACATGTGGATGTCTGTAGTATGAATCTTAAAGGTACTTGTTAGTAAAACTCAAACCCAAGGCCAGTTATTGAGGTGATTGCTGGAAGATCAGAGACACAGAACAAGCCAGTTTCCTCACCTAGCCAGTTCCTCAGCTGGTCTTGTTTCCTCGGGCTGGAAGCTTCTGAGTCCTCATCCCAATGGCTCTCAGCTGAACTGTGTTGCTTCAAAGCCTGAATGCTAACCAACCAAATGCTTAACTAACTACATGCTTTTTTTTTAATTCCTGGTCCTCACGCCTTATATACTTTTCTCTTTCTGCCCCCACTCCTTGGGATTAAATGTTGGGTTTCTGGGATTAAAGGCGTGGGTCACCATGCTTAGCTGTTTCTAAAGTGGCCTGAACTCAGAGATCCACCTGGCTCTGCCTCCCAAGTGCTGGGATTAAAGGTGTGTGCTACCACCACCCAACTTCTGTTATGGCTTGCTCTGACCCATTTTCTAGCTACCATTTTTGGCTTTGTTCTAGTGGTTGTCTGTCCTCTGACCCCAAATAAGTTTATTTCAGGGTACACACAATATTTCAGGCAACACAATACCCACCACAGATGTCTGAGGCAAGCTCCTGGGGCACAGGCCTGAATCTTTGGCTAAAGATTGATGAATACTAACCTTAGGTCTGTATGGATTTAAAGAAGAGCTGTTAAAACAGGAAGCCCACTGCTGTGATGGCTAAGCTTCATCTTCAACTTGACTATATTTAAAATCACCATGGAAACATACTGTCAGTGTGTCCATGAGAATATATCTAGAAAGGTTTAATTAAAGAAGAGGAAGACCCACCTTTAATGTGAGTGGCATCACCTTATGGGCTGAGATCCAGGACTAAATAAAAGGAGCATATGAGCTGGCAACCAGCATTTATTCCCTACGGATTCATTGCTTATGGATGCAATGTGACTAGCTCCCTCTCACTTCTGCCATAGGCCTTGCCTTCCCTTAACAGTCAAATTAACCCCTTTGTTCTTTAAGTTGATTTTGTCACATGTCTACTCATCACACCTTTAATAATTCATCTAATCTATTATTCTACCTTGCTATATTTCTACTGGATAACTATTGCTTCATTTTTTCTATTTGTCAGCATGGGCATGATATCTGCAGCATGGAGCCTCCCAGATGGTGGGACTCTTCCTGTGGAGCCTGCAACAGACAGTCCATGGCTGCCCACTGGCATTTAATTAGACCTTATTCAGCTGAATCTGCCAGTTTGAAACTAAGTGTGGAAACACTGTGACTCTTGCTTAAGTCTTTATTTCTTATGTCATTTCCGTTGCGACTCTTGATCATGTAGGGCCTAACACTACACTGCCTCTAAAGCCACAGCTCCTATGTCTGTGTTTACAGGTATAGACATTTAGATAATTTCTATTATCAATAGTCATAAAATGTTCATCTCCCTGCTTGTGGTTTAACAAGGAAGCCTATGTAAGTACATCTACTCTGATAAATGAATGAATACAAGTCTCCTCAGATATCATAACATTGTTTACTGAAGATAGGAAAACCTACATCTACTACTTAATGTGTGAACCATTCAAATGTACACTACATCATAGCGATCAATATCATTCACCCACGGAATTACTCAATTGCTTTTACAAGGTATAAATTCTAACCCCACAGTAATCCCCAATAGGATCCCACTTAGAGTCTCCTGCAATATGGTCTAGCAAATATATACTGATTTATTGGTTACTTTATTGGAACACAAAGGGAATTTCTGTGTTGCTGTAAACCACAAATTCACCAATTCCCATAAACAAAAATCATGACAATTTAAATGTTCCATAATTCTAAGCAAATTTAGAAGACATTATTCTCTGCTTAATAGCATATAATAAAATGGGTCTTTGTTATTGTTTGGCTTCTTTATGGTCAGAATTAATTTTTCTACCTAAAAATCAACACAACTACATTATTTTTCATGAAATATAGAAACAAAAGTAGAAAGACAGAGCTTAATGTTAGAAGAAAAAAAATACCAGAGATGAAACAAATCCTTGTTCTAGAGGCCCATGATATTGAGTACTTAAAGAACATGTCCTGTGCTTCCATCACAGGTGAGTAATGCTTGTACTAGTAAAATGGTAAGAACATAATAATGGGAATGATTTAATCACATTATATCGAGTCAAATTTTGTGCAACATCTTTTTTTTTTTTTTTCTAATTTAGCTCTTAAATGTACGGTTTGGTGCTGCTAATTACATTCACAGTGCTGTTAAGTTCTCCACACCATCTACATCTATCAACATAGATATGGTGTTTCCAAGTTGGACTCGTACCCATGAACAATTCTGCCCGAGTTCCCACACCCACTAGACCCAAGATGAATAACCCTCCATAGACTCTATTTCTGTCTTCAGCATGTAGCCATGCTTCGGCTGAGCCTAAGAATAATTACCAGTGTGATGGGAGGGTCCTTGAGGTTTTTCCTGAGCACTGCCAAGGCTTTCTGAAACTTCACACTCATGGGACTTTTGACAGCCTATACCCATTTGCTCTAGGTATGTATCTACAGCTGCGGTGTGGCTCCCTCTAGCCTCAGTTCTGAGTTAGAGAAGTTAGGGTGGACAAATAGATGGACACAAACATAGGACATCTTTCTCTTGTCCCTCTTGAACAAGGAGCCTATCTACATGACTGTCACAAATCCACCCAGCTGCCACCTAGGTAGAGAGTAGGCAGAACAAATTCAAACATCTTCACCATTTCCTCCCATATTACTGTTACCTTTTCTTGATTCTGGCAGCTCTAAGCTTTTGTTCATTTTCAAGACTTGTAATGAATTTGTTGCTCATAGTTCCTGGTTTTTTCCCAAGCCTCCACCCAAAGGTCCAGTAGCATCAATATTTTTCCAATAGGACAAAAGCTTAGCAATACCAGCTCTGCCATGTTGCTCACATCACTCCCTGGGCACATTAGAAAATACAATTTGAGACTTTATCAAACATCCCTAGTGTTATTTTCCCATCTTCCCCCTATTTCTGTCTTGACCTCCTTTCCTATCCCCATATTAATTTTTATATATGTATATAAATTAAATTATATATGTGTGATTACACATAAGACATGTAGCTCTGTTTTTCTGTCTAGAAATAAATCTAGAGGAAATTATATCATGTGGGCTGGCAGTGCTTCTCACAAGAGTTATAGACTATCTAACAAAACCCCCAATGTATGACATGAGAAATCTGTACTTGAGTTGTTGGTTGAGTAGTTAGTCCCAGTGACTATCAAACCAGTGTAGACTATCGTTGTTGCTTTGGTCAACTCTCAGAGGTTTGAAGGTAAGTCCTTATTGATGAAGATACCATAACTTTTAGGCACAGGTCACAGAAGAATCAGGCTGCATCTGACCTAAAAAGCTTCCCAGCTACAGTCTTGCTTACATAGTACCAAAAGGTTTTCTGTAAGAGGTCACGAGATAGAAGCACCCAGTAGCGCTACCCATGATACCTATGAACCACAAAAATTACCAGCATGACAAGATATCCCTAAAGGTGAAACAGTGGCGCTCATATCTGGGCATTAATCAACAACTCTTTAATTGGAGTTAAAGCCCACTCAACAGGAGGGAAATCATGCCTGGTACTGGAAACAGCCAACTACCCAGGGCTAGGGAAGTCAAGGATCTTGGAAGAGAACTGACTGCTGCTACTTTACTAGACTAATGTAATCCCTAATTGTATTCTAAAACTTAACCTTAGAACCACCGGTAAGTGTAGCTCTCTCCCTGCACCAAAGAAGCTTCTCTCTGCTGCAAAGGAGACCATTAGAGAAAACCACAACTCATCATAATACAATGATCAACTGATTGTGGGAAGCTCAGCCCCAACAGATACATATATCTATAACCCAACTCCTGAATAGAAGGAGAAACATTGTGGACAAAGGTGTGAAAAGATTGTAAGAGTCAGAGGACCAAGAGGTCAACCATGAGATTGTGTCTTGTAGAAGTGACAGGGAACCTCACAATGTGTCTGCCTAAAGAAGTCCTTAACCATGACAATGACAATAGACATGTTAACATGGAAGGGGGAAATCTCAGGAGGCTCCACTCCACACAAAAAATCTAGACAACTAATGAATGAGGTGTGGAGAATTAGCTTCTCCCATAGTTGGGCCCCTAATTGGTTACCAATAGAAGGTGGTCAGCTCTGAAGCAATCTAGTGTGTGTGTGTGTGTGTGTGTGTGTGTGTGTGTGTGTGTGTGTGTAAAGTGTAAATTCATTTTGGGGCTCTGGGGATATTTTTATACATTTCTTCAGAAAAGTTGATGCTATTTAATTTATAGGACAACATTTATTGTGGAAACACTGAGGTGAAATAGCTGAGGTAATTAATGAAAGCAATTAATTGCACATGGCCATGAGGAAAAGGATAGCCCAATGGGATAGAAAATTTTATTTACACATGTTTCTAAATGTTTTGAGATTGAACTCCCATAGTGGCTTTGGCCACAAATTCATTTGTGTAATTTTCTAAAAAAGAAACAATAGAGAAAAATAGAAGTGTCTTTTTTACAGAAAATGGTATTTAAATAATAATGCCTTAACAATCCCCTGTTGTTACACTACAATACCTTTCAATGACACAAACTACATTTAATTTGGAAATTGTTTTGATAACATGACATTAGGGCAACCCTATGATTGTTTAATTAGATGTGAGAAAAAGTCGTAGTATCCAGGAGCATAGCTTCTTTCAAGAACACCCACTTTCCATGGCTATCCTGACAGAAAGCAGCTAGTCGCCTTATGGATGTTCCACCAGGATCTACTGCTAGAAGGAAACTGGACCAGCAGAGGATTTCTTGACCCTGAATATGGGGACAAACTAGCCACATTCTCATTAGAATACAGAGTCCATTTCAGTATCTCTGAAGTGGGGTAATAAACATCTCTGAAATGATCCCAGTGATGCTGGCAGATAAAATGCAGAGTATTAGGTAAACTTGAGTTTTAGATGATAAGATATTGATACCTTCTAAAAATTTGGCCTATGTAGTGGATAGCTGTTCCGGCTTTGACCTGGAAGTACTACCCCCATTGCAGTAACTGTCATGCCTACTAAGCAGGGCCAAGACAGGAACCCTTAAGACCTGAGGTCCAGATGTGCTGGTGCACTTGGTTCCTGAATCCTGGATGCTGGAGGTAGACTGAGCAGAGCTCTCCAGAGAACACTGCTGGACTGTACTACACCTAGACCCTGTAAACTATGCCTTTACTTATAAGTTACCCCACAAAATAAACCTCCCTTTTAACTATATAGAGTTGCCTTAATACTTTGTTTTTATTTGTTTTAGAGAGACAGAGAGAAAGCAAGAGGGAGGTGGTGAGTGAGAGAGCGAGTTATTATATTTTCTAATCTACTTCTGTATTTACGAGGGTTCTGGGGAAGTCATCAGGGCTTTTGGCCTGCCTAGCAAACATCTTTTACCCACAGAGCTGTATCCAGTATGCAGATTTTCAGGTATGTGATGGTTAAACTCAGTTATCAGTTATATACTTCATAAAATCTAGAATCACAAGGAGACAAGACTCTAGGCATGTCTATGAGAAGTTGTCTTGATTAGATTGAGTTAAAGAAAAAAACTCACTCACTGTGAGTGGCACCATTCACTGGACTGAGACCCATGCCTTTACACAAAGAGAAAGGTAGCTGAAGATAGGCATTTATTGTTCTTTCCATTCTGATGGTAGTAGATGTGATGTCACCAGCTGCTTCCAGCTTCTGCCACTTTGATATCCTCAACATGATGGACCAGACCTTCAAACTTTAAGCCAAAACAAACTCATTTTTAAGTTGCTTTTGTCAGAATATATGATTACACTGTGATGGTTTAAATAGAAATGGCCCCAATAGGCTCATATATTTGAATCCTTAGAGAATGGCATTAGGAGATGTGACCTTGTTGGAATAGTTGTCGCCTTGCTGAAGGAAGTGTGTCATTGGGGGTAGGCTTTGAGGTTCCAAAAGCCTAAGCCAGACTGAGTGGCTCACTGTCTCATCCTGCTGCCTTTGAACCCAGATATAGAACTCTCAGCTCCTCTCCAGCACCATGTCTGCCTGTGTGCTGCCACGCTTCTCACTATGTCAATAATGGACTACACCTCTAAAACTGTAAGCCATTTCTAATTAAATGGTTTCCTCTATAAGAGTTGCCATGGTTGTGGTGCCTCTTCATAGCAATAAAACACTGACTAAGACACACACTAAGTTGAGTAACTAAGACTATGTGTATCTGAGAAGCAACCCAGACTCAGTGTATTTAAAAGTCTTGGGTCAATGAATTGGAAAAAAAAAAATAATAAATGCACCATAACCTAGCAATGGTTAATGGCCAAACTACAGGAAATAAAATACCAGAATCAAGTCAGAACTATATCAATTCATCAACTGTATCTTAATATTCCTTTGTTGTCTGTCCATAATTGATGTGAAAAAATCTACAGAACTTTTGATGAGGCATATTATCCATGGCTTTCTGAATTTGCTTCTTATCTCCAATTTATGGGTGATTATCATTGAACACATTATAATGTTTTAAAAATTCCCTCAAAAGGTAAATCTGAGTAAGGAATACCACTTTGTGCTTGGATACATCCAGCCTTGGCAGCCATCACCATTGTTGGTGACAAAGTCGGAAAAACTGAAAACTTAGGGTAGCTGGAGAATTCCTCTCCAGCTTCTGCCAAGTCCCAGCAGTCCCCCAGACCACTTAAAAAATAAACACACAGACTCTTATGTTATTTAAACTGTTTGGCCTAATGGCTCAGGCTTCTAGCTATCTAGGTTTTATATCTTAAATTAATCCATTTCTATAAATCTACACCTTGCCACATGGCCCGTGGCTTACCAGTATCTTACATGTTGGTACTCATGGCGGTGGCTGGCAGCGTCTACTGACTAAGCCTTCCTTTTCCCAGAATTCTCTTTTCGGCTTGTTGCACCTATACTTCCTGCCTGGCTACTGGCCAGTCAGCATTTTATTTATACAGAGTGATATCCACATCACATCCCTTTAAAAAAAAAAGAGGAAGGTTTTAACTTTCACATAGTAAAATTACATACAACAAAACAATTATCAAACAAGAATTACAGTTACAATATCTAGTCTATTTATAATATCTAGTCTATTTGTATTTGGCAAACATAAAGAAATCCTATCTATCCTATATTTGTGAGTCTAAGGTTTCATATCTAACTTATCTTTTATCATAACTAAGGAAAATTGTAACTATCTAGTCTTTAACTACATCAAAGACCCCAGAAGGATATAATATTACCTGAGAAGTGGGAGAAGGATGCAAGCAACTTTTGGGAGTCTTGGAAGAGTAGATAGAGACAGCTGGCAGCCCGGACTGTCATCCAAAGTTCTTTTGTAAAGTTGGGGCATCTGTCTTCAGCCCACAGGTCTAGATTCTCTCAGTCACTTTTCTCTATGTCCTGTAGAATGTCTGGCAGTTTCCTCTGTGAAGCAGGAACCTGAAGGACCATTTTGTCAAGCAAAGTTTAGTGGTCATCTTTCTATGGGTCCTGCATGTACAGTTGATCGAGCAGTCCAGGCAAAAACAGTTTCTTGCCCAAATGGCTATTTTTGCCAAGGTGAAGATAAACTCCATATGAAGTGTCTTCAATGCCCATCCTCCTCTCTTAAGTAAATTGGTGCTGCCAGGAGCAGACATGTCTCACTGTCTAGAAAGTCTACATTTTTAAAACATTTTAAATGTCATATTTTGTAGGTCTTTGAAGTGTTTGAAGATTACCTATCTATCTGAAATATATCTATGTATACCTAGAAAACTTTAACTAACATGCTACAAGTTTGGCTATCATAGAAGACTAACTATTAGTCTGTATTTCTTAATTATACATTACAATCTAAATGAGTTACATAAACATAATACCTCAAATGAGAGTAGAAATGTATATACAGTATAACAAAATTAACTTTAAATCTGTATCAATAAACTAAAATCCATAGCAATGTAAAACATTTTTAAACAAGTTGCTCTTTAAAAGTAGGTTCAATAATCTACCTTTTCATCCTGTCATATCTATATCATATTTCCTTTTCTTTTTTCAGTAAGATATCATATTTATAATCAACCTGATTTAAATAAAAATATTGGTTTAAGTTTTTCTGGTCCTGCCTGGCCCACGGTCAGGACAAATCTCTCTCACCCACCAGTCCCACAGCCAAGTAAACACACAGAGACTTATATGACTTATAAACTGTATGACTGTGGCAGGCTTCTTGCTATGTTTTCTATCTTAAATTAACCCATTTCTATAAATCTATACCTTGCCACATGGCTCATGGCTTACCAGTATCTTACGTGTTGGTACTCATGGTGGTGGCTGGTAGCGTCTCCTAACTCAACCTTCCTGTTCCCAGAATTCTCTTTTCTGCTTGTCCTGCCTATACTTCCTGCATGGCTACTGGCCAATCAGCACTTCATTTATACAGAGATATATCCACAGCAACTTAGATTTATTATTCAATTAAAATTGTGGGGAAAACCACTACCCTAAACTCTTCAGAGAGAAGGGGTGTCCTGATAGTCATAACTAAGACATTAGTGCCTAGAAGAGAAGCCCCCAGATCCATAGTAGGGAGAAATGAGGTGAGAACTCTGGAACAGTGAACATGGTGAATGTCATTCCAAAATCATCACTACCAGACTTCTCAGCAGGAGCACTGGAGGTCAGGACAGCACAGAATGCCTGTTTCCAGCCCTGAAAGTACACAACTCCAATTAATATTATTGTATTCATAAAAGTTCTTCAAAGTCAGAGTAACAACAAAGATCTTCCATGACAGTCACACACTAAATTAGTTCACAGTCACTAAGCCAGCACTGCAGAAGACAATAATATTTTACAGAAAAAGAAAGGATGAAGGTAGGCATAATCACAAAGCTTAAGAAACCATGACTCTCACTAGAAAAATCAATGACCAAATGAGAACTAGTGGTAGAGAAATTAATTATTAACTCAATAAACAGTAAATCACTAAGATGGAGAGAGAAATTAAATTGTGCCACTCAACAATCACCTTAAATGTAAATGCAATTGATCTAACTTTTTAATTAAAATATGGAGACTGGCTAAATAGATTACAAAATAAGATCCAGCAGTCTGTTGTCTGCAAGAAACTCAGGATAACAAAGATGTACAGACTAAAAGTGTGAGAGGTTCCAAACAAATGGGACAAATAGTAGTTATGGTATCTAACAAATACAACTTCAAACCAAAATTATATATTAATAAAAAAAAGACCATTAGGAAGTTTCAGGAAACATACACATAACTTCATTGAATGATAAGGTATACAGACACTCTCTGGTTACATTTGGTTTTTCTATAAAGTGGCATTCAGTTCCCAAACTTCAGGTTATAATCAAGAAGTCTGATTTAATTAGGGAAATCCCTAATGCAGGCAGTATTCCTTTTCTCTGAAGCCATATTTAAAGAAAGTAAAAGACAAATTAGTTTCTGGAATACACCCAAAAGTTTATACTAGAAAAGAATTAATGTTTTGTCAAAGTTGTTTTTCAAGGATAAATGCATCTTGAAAGGTTTCCTACAGTGTCAATGTCTTCAGTGGGCAAACTCCTTTAGGGTTTCACAGCCCAACCCATTCATTTACTGCAAAAGGAGACAGGGGTGCCAAGGCAAGATGTTGACCAGTTAGTTGGGGAAATAAAGTTAAAATCAAGCTGAGTTATGCTACTGAAGACTGATTCTGCTGCCTGGTTGTCATCTAGTCTAGGGAGAAGCATTGGCTCTACAAAAGCAGGCTATAAGGTGTGGCAGGTTTACAGGGTGAAAAAGAAGACATAGGCTGGTATGAAAATAGTTTTTAAGAGCTATATTCAAATAGCATATAAATATGCAAGGAACTTTTAAAGCAATTGAATAAATAACCTAATGGTAAATGAGCCAAAGCTCTAAGGAGACATGTCATCAGAAGGTCACCACATGATATAGTGGTCAGCATTCTGCTACCAGAAGGTTGCAAATTAAAGCAATGGAATATCTTGGCACATTTGTTAGAATTCCCCAGGATCTAGTACTTGATCACACCTTGTGATTACCAGAATGTAGAGCACAGGAATTACTATTCACTGTGGAAATGCAAAATGATAAAGCCACTGCGGAAGTCAGGCTGGCATTTGTCAGAACACTGTACTCTGATCATAAAATCACACAGCCCAGCTCTCCCAGATTTACTCAATTCTCTTAAGCATGCCCACAAGATTGGTGAAGATACCTATAACAATTGTATCTTCTGTACCAAAAACAAGACTTATCAGACTTAAATAAACAATGACTTCCAATATTCTCCACTGCCATGGTGGAGATATGCATTTGGCTGAGGCATGTAACTCTGTCCTTCACATAAATGTAAACATATCTGTGCATTTCATACAAATAAGTTCATACACACACAAACACACATTATTATATAAGCAATGGGTATGCTATTAAATAACTAGGGTACACAACAGACTATTCTTACACTTGGCAGATTGTAGCTCCACCAGAATCTATGGACCTTCTTCCTATAAGTCCCCAAAGATCACATGGTCATATGCATTAGCACACTCTTTCTTTCAGCTCTCTATATAAGAGGTTCATGATATCTTGTAAGGATACCAGAAACAATCTTGTAATAAAATATGCAAATAACTACTCTTCTTAATGAGGCCAAATGGTGTATAACATTTAAAAACATTAGTCCTCTGACTTCTTAAAAATTTTATCTTCAAGAAATATTCTGCAAGAGATGAAGGAAATATGATCTACAAACTCCTTTACATCCTATGCTTATGGGAAACTCCAAGAATGTCCAAGGAACCATGAGACATGATACTCAGACTTCTAAATCAATCTCGACAGCCAATATATTTTCCCAAACCTGACATGTCAGAAAATTAAACCCTTTAAGTGATCTTAAGCAATGCATTAAATATTTGATGTACACATTCATAGTGTGTTGGTATGCCATAAATCTATTGTCCTTGTACACTACCTCTGTTCTAGACAGAGCCTGCAAAACACACACACACACACACACACACACACACACACACACACACACACACACACTGTGGTAGTTTGAATGAAAATGCCCCATAGGCTCATAGAGAGTGACAATATTGGGAGGTGTGTCATTGTTGGAGGAAGTGTGTCACTGGGGTTGGCTTTGAAGTCTCAGAAGCTCAAGCTAGGCCTAGTGTGTTTCACTCTCTTCCTTATGCCTATGGATTCAAACATAGAACTCTCAGGTACCTCTCCAGCACCATGTCTGCCTGCATGTCACCATGCTTTCTGCCCTGATAATAATGAACTAAACCTCTGAACTGTAAGCCAGTCTTAATTAAATATTTTCCTTTATAAGTCTTGCTACTGTCATGGTGTCTCTTCACAGCAATAAAACCCTAAGTAAGACACACACTCATATACATACTTACATTCCCACTCATATACTCATACACACTCACACACACAATTAAACATACCTATGTGTGTGGAGGTGCCTTGAACAAACCTGTTGCTTTCTAAGGTCTAAGTTCAAATATCATTAATTCATTCAAAGATCTTTTTGTGTTTCTCCTTAGCCAATGAACATGCTTCCTTCCATCTTTGTTATCCGTGGCACACTTTGCAGTCTCTATTCTAGAATCTCCCATAATGTATTTCATGAATATTTTTGATACACCTCTAAATAGATTACAGGTTCATAATTATTTTATATGGTTACAATCTAGTACAGTGGTTCTCAACTTGTGGTTCATGACCTCTTTGGGTGTCGAACTACCTTTTCACAGGAGTCACCTAAGACAATCAGAAAACACAGATAATTATATTATGATTCATAACAGTAGTAAAATTACAGTTATAAAGGAGCAATAAAATAATGTTATTGTTGGGGGTCACCACAGCATGAGGAACTATATTAAAGGGCAGCAGCATTGGGAAGGTTGAGAGCCGCTGATCTAGTAAGTGGTAAATAAAAGCACAAAGTAAATTTTGGCTGTGTTGATCAGAAAGGAAGTAAGCCATGGGTCAGTCTATTCATGGAACTTCTTTGTTTCTCATCTATTCAAAGATTGTAACGTTGTGTTGTGTGTCTGTCTATGTGTATATGTCTGTGCCTGCCTGTGTGTGTGCCTGCCTTTTTGTGTGTGTCTGCTTGTGTGTGTGTGTGTGTGTGCACATGTATGTAATATGGTGGGGGAAATATGCTACAGTGGTACATCACACATGTGGGAATCAAAGGACAACTTACAGAAATTGGTTCTCTTTTCCATTGTGTGGATTCCAGGGATAGAACTCAGTTGTAATGCTTGGTGGCAAGTTCCTTTATCTGCTAAGTCATCATGTTGGTTGGCCCCAAATCACTTTTAATGATAAGAAACAAAATAAATTAATACATACTTAAACTCACAACTAATTTTGTGCAAAATGCATACATGCATAACACACATATGCACACATATCTCCCATGAATAACAAAGTGTTGTTACCTTAGTGTTCATCTGTTCACCCACAGAAAGGATATCATCAGGCAGTAACTCTTGCTTTCTTGAATCAAATCAATTATATATTTCTGCTCACACTGGCCCATAGTTGTGATCCCAATCAGGAGACTTATGAGTTAGAGACCAGTATAGGTTTTGGAGGAAGTCTGTGGTTAGTCTTGGCTATACAGTGAGACACTTTCTCAAAAAAAGAATAAAATTAAATAAATAAAATAAAACTATCTTGTTTTAGTTTTCTTTTGTTATGGAAAGAAAAACATTCTTTTGGTGTCCGATGTAACTATCTGTCACTGTGATGTAAAGACTGCACTGGTTTCTATAAACTGTTATTAGAACAAATAATTTAGATCCATGGAGTTCATTGCATGTGGTATTTCTTGATCTTCTAAAGCATTCATTCTAGGCTTCAAAAACAAAAATTCTTAAACGAAGTGAAAAGGATACATTTCCATAATATTGAATTCATTTTGAAAAGTATTTGATCAAGAAAATACATTCCAATGCATCAGAAGTATTTTGAAATTTAGATTTTCTCATGTGATTTGGTGTCTTCATCTAACTTTTATTAAATACTAATGAACACTCTAGAATGAATATTTTATACAATATACCTATCATACTGCAACTGAATTTTAAAATGTTTACAATCATCTGTAATTTTCTTGAAAATTTTCACTTTAAATTATTTTAAAAATACCAATTATCCAAACATATGTCATTAAATTCTAATGTTGCTTTTCCTTGATTGAAACACATTCTAAAATCTAAATGACTCACTGAAGCTATTAAATGAAAATATAAATAAAAATGTGACTTAACTGTTTTTGAATTTTAAAAGGACATCTTTGATGAAATATCAGATATTATTAAACCATCTTCATATTAGGCTTTGGAATGATTAGTTCTGGGTGATGCATATTCCTGGTGCAGTTACACAATCAAAGTAACTGAATTATGATTGGTAATTCTAAGCAGCTTTTTAATGTTTAAGTCATTCATCTCACAACATGAGTTAAGAACTACTGTCCTATCCAAATGATTTTTATTTATGTTTTGTGGCATTTATTACAATATGTAAGCATTTATTATAATAAGTAAATATAAAGTATCACTACTAACATCCCAAGGGTTTTGTAACATCTTTGGGAATTAACAGCAAGATGAAAAGAATTCTGGTCCATTCTCCCTTTGCTTGGACTAAGAAGGTTTAGCTAAGTCACCATGACAACGGGAAACAGGGCTTCTGAGAATCCCATTCATAGACTCCTTAACGGGATGCCAAATCGGCACCACCCGAAGATGTTTTTTGTTTTAGCTCCAGGCACTGGAGAATGTTACAGCTGTACAACTTCCTTCTCTCACTTCATCAAGATCTAAAATGGGAAATGTTTTAGAAGGAGGCACACTGGAAGTTTGAATATGACATTCCTGAGCACCACTGAAGAATGATCCCACAAAAACAGTTGCCCTAATGAGTCACATTCAATTAAGAATATTTAGTAACACACACAGGGTTCAACAAAGACTGCAAATATAACTGACACATCTAAGAGGTCAGAATGTCATAAGAGAATCCAAGTTCCCATAATGTAAAGTCCATTACATATTAAAACCTTAACACAAACCAGTAATAAGCAGCCTGGTTACTACTCCAAATTAATTAAGTACAGTAAAACCTTGAAGGTCCTTTCCTACAGAAATCCTTTTAGAAATGCCTCTGTGTGTGTGTGTGTGTGTGTGTGTGTGTGTGCGTGCGCGCTGCTCTGAAGATATATACTCTGCAGAAGGCATTGTGTGGAGCATACTGTAGGTATCAAGTTACCATAACCTCAGGGTATTAATGGTGAAATAGTTCTTTTTGTTTTCTGTATACTTCTGTTTGGAATACATTGAAATAAGTAAAGTGGGGCTGAATCTTACATCATGCAAAGCATCAGTGGATGTTACTATGGAGATTTTCTTTAGCATGATGAAGAAAAAAATAGTATCTACAATTTAAATTGTATGTGATGTCTCTGGAGAGGATGCACTGGGTCTAGATTTTCCTGGATGAACACGTCTTGGAAGTAAATGAAAAATCACCATATGACAGTGACTTGAATTAAATCTTTCTAAATGTGGTAGTGTAGTATATGCTTGTTACATACATTCTGAATAAAAAAAAACAATAACACGAAAATCCAGAAATCACTATACACTTGATCTTCTGTGTTAAGATATCTGACTTCCCAATTGGCAAGTGTGAACAGTAAGACATTGCCTTGGTGAGAGCTGCCACCATCCCACCAGCATGGCAACTTCTAATGTCAACCTATAGCAGACACTCAAAGGAACTTCACTAATAATGGTTTCCCTATCAACTGATTTACAAACCCCATGGAAGAAAGTAGGGATTCCAATGGATGTCACTGGGTTCCCACAACCATTTTTATCCAAATATTCAGTCATGTTTCTACAGCCATCACAAAATGGATTGTGTTGTTTGAGTTTAGGATATCTTCCCTCCTTTTTTCACAGGCTTGTGGTTTATAAAATGTAAAAAGGCAGAATCTGAAATTAGAGGAACTGTATCCTCCAGTATGCCCTTGAAACATTTAGAGTTGAATGTACTTCAAAGAGTAATTCTGAACATTAATCACAACCTTTATCATTAAAGTCTTAAAATGACATTAATTCAATGTTCAGAACATACATTGAGTCCAAAAAGTGTAATAAAAAAGCACTATATAAATTTAGTGACAAGGGAAGAAATTCACAGTTCTTCCAACAGCCCCAGACCCAAACCCATTTAGTTACTTATAAAGTAAAAAGAACAAAGGTTTTTGAATACTAGAACCCTCATTTTTATCTTTGTTCTGGTATTGGATTTCTACCATTGATGGCTGTTTTTTTTTTTTTTTTTTTTTTTTTTGAACTGAGAATTGAACTCAGGGCCTTGTGCTTGCTAGGTGAGTGCTCTACCACTGAGCTAAATCCCCAACCCAATGGCTGTGTCTTGACAGCAGATGACAAATCCATAAATGATGGGTCAACACCTGCTCTAGTTAGCCCAAGTTGTATCTTTCCCATGCGTTTATTTCTTTGTTTGGTGTGTGTGTGTTACATTCCATTGACAACATGTTTTAAATTCACAAATATGCTAATTTTTATTATCCAATCCTAATTATCTAAAACACACATTGCAAACTTACTTACAAATATCTGTTCTCTCTACATGTCAGATCTATTCATGATGGTTTCAGGAATGGGGAGAATAGATGCCTTTTAAATAGCAGGTCAGTAGATGTTTCTTTACAGTCAACTTTACCAGATTTCATACAACATAGTAATTAACCATGATCTTCTTTACTCATTTGCTTACAGGGAAACACCTTTAAAACTGCATTTTACTAAAGTTTCTGTGCTAAAATGTAGAAAAACTGAACTACACCAATACTGAAAAATTAAAAATTCTTAGTTTATTATATTCCTGGTACCAGGACAACATGTTTTTGTTCTAATAACTGGAGGATTCTAATAACTGGTATTCTAATAACTGGAGAATTCTCAATAGTTGAATTTTATCACCAACTTCTCTAACCATCAGGTCCACACCAACAGCTATCCTTACCAAGTCCCTTTTCCTCTACAGTAAATGATAAGTTGATCTATAAAACTTCAAAAGAGAGTGTACATGCCCACACAGGATTCTACATCCCTAAAGATTACATCAAGAAGAGACTAGCCTGGGGGAATCTTTGACCAAAACTCCACGATATTAAACCTTTTTTTTTCTTCAGGAATAAACTTTTAGGAGCATTCCATAAGCAACATGTTTGTATTTCACTGGTTTTAAAGGATGGTTCAGACAGCTGGAATTCTTCCTGTGTTAGGAGGTGGTCTAATTATATCCTGCTTCTTGATGATAATCTGAGGTTTTGGAACCGAGCTTCACTCTGGTGATAACGATTGATTTTAAATAGATGTTGAGTGTCTACATGTTAAATTTATGCTTCTGCACTAAATTTGCACTAAATTATTTGCCACAACTTTTAACTATACAAAATTTCTATTAATCATATTTTTGTGTCTTTTTTTCAAATTTCAAAATCTCAAGCCTATAACAACCTTTTTTTCACTTAAAAAATCTTAAAAACAAAAGCAAACTTCACAGTTGAAATCTACTAAAATCTCTAACAACTTTGATACAACTCTGCTTAAAAGTTTGAGGAATTTGACTGTGTTTAGTCAAAACAGTAGCATCTCATAGGCAAAACATTTATAGAATATGAGTTCCATTCATACAAAAATTCATTAAAATTTACACACAAACACGCATACAATATTTATTGTCATAGAGAAGACTGATCTTGCTTAATTCTGCATAATACCCTTACATAGGATCATTTAATTTATTTTATTTACAAGGTGAACTATCGCATTGCCCTCAACTATTAATTATTGCAAATACAGTGGTTAGTGCTGATTGTATTGACATCACAAGAGTATTTAGTGATGTGCTCCTCAAAGTGAGGTTTTAATATTGCTGAAGCATATACGTAATTAAATATGATGGGGTCACTGTAAAATATTCACAACTTAAATGAAAGAGAGTGTTTTTCCAGATCTGCCATGGGAAATATATATATATATATAGTGTGTGTGTGTGTGTGTGTGTGTGTGTGTGTGTGTGTGTGTGTGTCTAAGTAAAAAAGATTCTTCCTCTCTCTCATTCCTGGAAGTTGGATTGTAGTACAAGGTGAAGGTCAGGGGTCATGTTCCTCTGAAAGCTTCAGGGAGACTCTCTTTCCTTACCTAATCTGACCCTAGGATTCCTTGGATGTCTTTAGCCATACAAATGTGTCACACCTGTGGCATGGCTATCTTCCCTCTGTGTACCTCCATGCTGCCTTTCCCTCTGAAAATTGTAACCATGTCTTAATTTCCAGTTTTCATAATAGCACTGGGTATATTGGACTTTATGTAACTCACTCTAATAATAATTTCTTTTTAAGGATTTATTTTTATTATTGTAAATTATGTGTGCATTTGCATTAGTGTGTGGAATGGTGAGTGTGTTAGTGCAGCTTGCTGCAGAGTCCAGAGCAGGGCATTAGATCCCTGGAGTTGGAGTAACAGGCTGTTGTGAGCTATTCAACTTGGGTACTGGGACATGAACTCTTGTCCTCTGTAAGAGCAATAAGTGCTCTTAACCACTTAACCATCTCTCCTGCCCCAATAATTACTTCTTGACATGGACAGACAAAATCTGTCCCACTGGTCAGTTATTTTCTGACTGCTCCCTTCTGATTCTGTGGAGGTGTTTCCAGATTCATCAGTTTTACTTTAGGTTGTTAGTAATTATTGTGGACAGTGTTGTGGGATGTCGGTACACTGTGCAAAGATATATTGCTGTGATTGGTTTAATAAAGAGCTGAATGGCCAATAGCTAGGGAGGAGAGGATAGGCGGGACTTCCTGGGAGAGGAAGGAACTGGAGAAGAATCTGAGGTATGTGGGAGATACCAGCAAGATACTGAGAAAGTATGACATACATTATGGAGGAAAGGGAAAAAGCCATGTGGCAAAATTAACATATGCTGGTTAGTTAAGTTATAAGAGCTAGTTGGGAGTAAGCCTATCTTTCATAAGTAATAGTAAGTTTTAGTGTCAAGACAGTGATTGGAATTTCTCCTGAACTTTTTGAAATATGTTCTAATGTTTGTTACTTATTTTATTCTTAAGCCTTATGACTGTCTGGAATTCCTGATTCTAGGCTAAATATTGTCTCTGTCCTTAATCTTATAAAAACATCTTGTTTGGGGGATATCAGAATCAGTCTAAATTTTCTGAATCACATATATTTTTTATATATTCTTACGGAATCTTCTGTGCACTTCAATTTCTAAGACACTTTTAATTTCTGAAAATATTTTGCTTTTATTTTTGATTTCTGAGAATTCAGGAATGGATTTCATGATATACCTTTCAACATATATCTCCTTATTATGCCAAAAAATCATATTGTCCTAATGTAGTAAGTTATATTTAGTATTTTCTGATGTATAATTCTACTTCATTGCTCGAGATACCTAGTTAGTTATATTTAGTATTTTCTAATTCTACTCATTGCTTGAGGTACCTAATTATAGTCTTTAAATGTTTATATTTATTTATGTGTGCAGCTCTATGTGTCTGTACACGTGTATGATATATGAATGTTGGTGTCCATAAAGGTCAGTACATGGTAGTAGATCCCTAGAAGCTGGAGCTACAGGTGGCTGAGGACCACCCAGTATAGTGTGGGAACTGAACTTAGGTCCTTTGGGAGAGCTGCAAGTGCTATTAACTGATGAGCCATTGCCCTAGTCTTCTACTTGTGTAGCGGGAATCTTAAAAGTTCTTATTATTGGTTGGGGATTTAGCTCAGTGGTAGAGCACTTGCCTAGCATCACAAGGCCCTGGGTTCAATCCTCAGCTCAAAATAAAAAAGTTCTTATTAATAAAATCAAACCTGAGGCCAGTTATTGGGGTGAATACTGGAAAATCAGAGAAGCAGAACAAGCCACAGACCTCACCTTGCCAGTTCCTCAGCTGATCCTATTTCATCAAACTGGAAACCTCTGTGTCCTCATCCAAAATGGGTCTTAGCTGAACTGTGCTGCTCCAAAGCCTAAAAGCTTAATCAGCCAAATGCTAAACCAGCCAAATGGTTCTAGTTTCTGGTCTTCACACCTTATATATCTTTCTACTTTCTGTCATCACTCCCTGGGATTAAAGGCGTGTGCTACCACTGCCTATCCTCATGTTTAATATTGTGGCTGTTCTGTCTCTGACTCCAGATAAGTTTATTAGGGTGTACAATATTTTGGGGAACACAATATTTTGAATAGCAAGTTTCATTAGTTATGAATTTATTTTGTCATTGATTCTTTTTCCTTTGTTAGCACATAAAATTCCATAAGAAGAAAAAATAAAAATAAACAGTAAAAGGCTGGAATGATGGTTCAGCAATTAAGAGCACATGCCTGTCTTGTAGGGGACCTGAGTTAGGTTCCCAGTGCTCATGTTGGATGAAGAGATCAGGATTAAAAGTCTTTCCAGCACCAAATGAGCTGATGCCCTCTTTTGGCCTTGCTTGAACCAGTACAAACATCTATGTGTGCATGCAAATTACCCAAAACTAATGCTTTTAAAAAGTGATGGCATGTGTATCATCATGCATTTCCTGTTTCCTATATTCTACTCTAGATCAGTCTTTCTTTTCAGGGATTATAAAACTTCAAGTTATTACATTCTGTCACTGGATAAACATGAGCCTCATGATGGATGGAGGCTCAGCCTTTGTCCTAAGAAGAAAAATTTCTGTGGTAAATACGATGTCCTCACTAACATAATGTGTGTTTATCTCTTTAATCCTGAGGACAGCTCAGAGGAATGATAATTGCTTGCCAAAATGCAATTGGAAAATTGGGACTTCTAATTTGGCTATTTCTATGCAAAGTGTTTTGGCCTTTTTAGGAGGCACTGTATTAGGACTTTCTAATTAGCTTCAATTTGCAAATCATAGTTGATACTAATTTGCAAATTCCATGTATTAATGTGGGTTTGGGTATAGTTAATATTAAGCGTGTTGCCTCATCAAGTTGCAAAAGTTGTCAGCCTGATGTTTGTTAGTACACAGAACACTGGTGCACAGTGTGAGCTCTGAGAAGAGCGAGAGAGGGGAGGAGTCAGAGGTATGTGGAGAGAAACAGTGGGGATTAGTTACCTTACATGGCTCTGACAAAATACCACGACCAAAAACAATTCAAGGAAGAAAGAGTTTATTCTGACTGATAGTCTCAGAAGCAGAGTCATTAATGGCTGGGAAGGCGTAACATCTAAGTAGTAGCAGAAAGAGGAAGATGGCTAACTACATTTTATCTGCATACAGGAAGTGGGTGGGGAGAAGATTGAAAATGTAAACCTTGGGAGCACAGTGATGTGCTTCCTCCTGCAAGGCTGTGTCCCCTAAAGCTTCCAAAGCCTTTCCAAGCTGAACCCTCACTGAGGACTAAGTGTTCAAATCCATGAGCCTATGGGGGATATTTCTCATTCATAACACACACACACACACACACACACACACACACACACACACACACACAGTCTGTTCAAAATACTTGGCCAAATGCCACATTCTCAGGACACTCAAGTGTTTGAAGTCTGAAACGGGTCTTAATCAGTAAACTAACTCAGAGTGACAATGACTTCATACGACCACTTCTGAGATATAATAGCTCAAGCATCAATACCTCCACACCAAAATTCATATATTGTGAAATTGCCCCCTTCAGATACATTTTACACATGTAAACATCAAGATTTCCCAGGGAGAGGTAACATTAACCATCATTCACCCTTCACTTATTATTGAATATCTGCTAGCTATGGCATTAGGAGTTTGGAAAGCTCCTAGTGTTTATAAAATGTTGTTCTCTTATTTCTTATATGTGAAATCCATGAGTGCTGAGACCTTCTTTTCTTCCTTGGACCTCTTGTTATGTTCAAGATCTGGCATGATTCTAGAACAAAGCAAGCAAATGACCAAAACCTACAGGAAAATGATAAGCGAAAGCATGGACAATGTGCAAGCCAATGGCTTGATTAGAATCCAGCTGATTTTGTAGTAGGTAGTCTGGTAAAAATTTTAAAATCAGTGGCAATGAGTCAGGCCTAAGGCCACAGACATAGAAAGAAAATAGAAAACACAGTTTTCATTAGACTTTAATCTCCCTATCAGTAGATTTCTTAATTCTCAGAAAATGGTCAAATGAAGTGCTGTCAGGCTTCTGGATTTCAAAAGTATTGGCCTTGTCATGTTGAGTTTTTTAAAAAGCCATTGAATTCTCAATCATTGATGCTATGAGGATTTTAATTGGTTTGAACATTAACTCTAATCTTTCTTTCCATCCTGAAATAAAAATAATTGCATCTGTATTAAATTTAGGAATATAATAGAAACCATTATTTTATGGGGAATGGGAGTACCCCTGTGCACACAGTGTATTTATTTGTGGCTTATGCATCTGGAGATCAAGAGACAGTATCAGTCCTTAGGTGTACCTCATCAGGTACCTGCCACCTTCTCTTTCAGACAGACTCTCCACTGAGATGAAACTGGGCAAGGTTAAGCTTCCAGTCATCCCCCTGCCTCTGCCTTCTTTGCAGTGCTTCGATGAGAGGATTGTAGTTCTTCACACGTAGGAGGCAGGCACTTTACTGACCAAGCCATCTTCCTATCCCTATATATGTTTCTTAAGGGAAAAAAAAACATTATCAAGATCCATTTATAAACATGAATTACTTGGAATGCTATGGGAAACCTGTATACTTCAGAAACCTGTCCTGGAATAATGACTCGGGTATATTGAATTGTACCTTTAGTTTGAACAGCACTATTCATTGGGATCAGCAAAAATGTCACCCATGGGTGTGAAGTGGGCACAGACATCTTCTGACCATTTGCTAATTCAAAATAACGCACTAAAATGTCTTTGAGACTAAGAGACATCAACTATCTAACCTGGAGTAACAGCAATCTATTCAACAATTTTAACCAATAGTGAGATAAGAGGAACCACCAGGAATGAAGAGTGTATTGACCACAGATAAAATTCTGTCACTCTAGACTTATCATTTTGTCCATCTATCAAGCTAGAGAAATCCAGGATCAGTCCCTGCACTATGTCCTGACTATTGCCACCTCAGAATCTACAGCATGAGAGATGCAGGACACAGAAGGATCTCAGAAACCCAGTGCTCTGCTAAAAATACATTAACCTTTTGCTAGTAACTCAAGTTACTGGCTTGGTCAGATTCCTCTGAGCTTAATTCCTTTCCACATGTGCTCATTAGAGGAGGAATTCAGGATTAGGCGATATTCTGGTTATTCTGGGTGCTATATTTTTACCAATTTAATCTAAAGGTGTAATGGATTTTGACAGCTGTGTCAAAAGTTTCTCCTGTCCCTGACATGAAGTTTGAGAGCCAAGAGTATCTCATGCAAGGACTCTAAGGTTCACTTGAATGAACACTAAATAAATTATTTTATATTTATCCTTCTGCAATGATTCATGTTACTGAGTTACCTAAGAATGTATCTTCTGTGCCGGTGCTGGTAGTGTGAGAAAAGATTAACTTAATGCTGATGGCTTACAAAAGGTGACCCTCAACTAAGTCTTTGACTGTCTTAAGTACAGCAACTCAAGCTTTAAGAATCAAAACCTCCACTTAAAACATGTTATGCCTGGCCTAAATGGTGCAAACTCCTTTTAAAATTAAAAGCTGAGAATCTCTCATCACATCATTGACTACTTTCCTGCACAGTTCATATAAGTAATCTGGAAATCAAACATCTATGAGTATTCGCATTAAATTCTGATGCAATTTTTACCTGCTTTCACTGTAGTGAGTTTAATCCCTATCATGTGTTGAACATTATGTTCCCTCTTCCATAAAATACATGTTCTCATGGCAATGTCCAGTAATTGAGCTTGGAATCTTACCTGGAAACCAGGCCACTGCAGGTGTGATTAGCGGATAGAGAGGTCTGCTGGGTCAGAACTGCACTATTCTTATAAGAAGGCAGCCTGTGATGGAAGGGAACACACTGGAGACAGGGATGCAGCCACAAGCCATGGAATGCCAGTGATTGTCAAAATACCTTCAGGAGCTAGGCACAGACTAAGGTAGATTCCAGCACCTGCTTCTGAGAGGACCCAGCCCTAATAACACCTCAAGACTCTGTAAAGGTCTGAGAATCAATTTCTGGTGTTCTGAGTCACCTGGAATATGGCACATGCCCTGGGAAGCTAATGCACCTGGGAATTTTTGGACATGTATTATTGTAGTATAGATGATAAAATCATAAACATTTTCAAACATAAACCTAAAAATTTAGAAATTTAAAGACTGCAAAATATTTAAAAAGTTCATGTTTCAATTATAAATAAAATGTGATCTAAATAATTGGGACAGTATACAACTTAACTCATCAATTAGTAATTTCATTAACAAACATTAAATATTTCTGGGAAGAAATCAAGGTAGGTGACAATAAAAATTGATTGCTGAAACAAGAGAGGTATTCCATAAAACATACAGAGGTCTTTAAGAATTCTCTCTCTAGAAATGTGATATTTCAATTCCATGGAGAAGTGATGGATGATTCAATGTTAAAAATACCTTGATGCTTTGTTGTCATGAAATATCTCTGGTTATCTTAAATATTTACAGCAAAAAAAAAAAAAAAATGTTAAATGTGCCGGAAGGGAGCTTAAAAAATGTTTGTATTTGTTGATGATAGCAATTACTTCACATCAGAATATTCAAATGGAAAGGAACTAGACACATTTCTAAACTTCATGTGACTTTGTAAATTAACAAATTAAGAAGAGTTTGAATTTAAAACTATTTAAAATTTTATTTAAATTATATTTAAACATTTTATATTTAATAATACAAAAAATATTTAAAATAAAATTGGATATTGTTTATTAATGACTTTTTCAAGCATCCTCTGTGTTATTTCTCCTTCCTTTCAGCCTTCCTCTGCTCTCCCATCTGTACAGACCATTCTCTACACAATCACCCTTCTTTCCCCTTTAGATGGCTTGTGTTCTCCTGTTTCCCCTCTTTTAACATCTTTCTCTTCCCTCCTCCATGGTTCCTTTCTAGTTTTCTGGCTTCCATTGGGTACTCAAACACAGACATGCAGATCTCAAGTCTTGGAGCTAGGATCCACCTATGAGAAATGACGACCAACATTCGTCTTTCTGGCTCCTGGTTCCCTCACACAATGAAGAATTCCTGGTCTAAGCAGCATTCTTTCCAGGCTGGGGGCATTTGTCTGTTCCCTTAGAAGAACACTTCCAAGGCACAGCACATGAGAACTGTTTATGAAGGTGTTCTAGACTTGCTTCACCATTACTGACCATCTGATATCTTTTGGCCTCATTGTAAGTTACTACACAATCAAAAGGAATCCTTGCAGAAATCTTTACAACAACATTTCCCAAGTGTTTAGGAAAGCCTTGGCCCAAGTTCAGCTTTGTCCTGAGTGCTATATGGGTTAAGCTTCCCAGGACATTTCAGAAAAATGCCAGACAGTGCCCCCCCCCCCAATGCTCACCCCTCAGCAGACCCTGCAGCTAGGGCAACTGATTCTTCATCTCTATTCTTCAATAATTCTGACACAGGGTTTTCCCATGTTTCTCAGATTGTCTCTCAGATAAGTCATCTACCACACCCCTTCTGAGATATTCATTGTCACACTCAAATTACATTGCTTAAATAGTCTCTCTTTTGTCTAAAATAAAAGTCATTTAAGGACAGAGATTATATAATATGTTCATACTATATTTATTGAGAAATTAGGTATAAAATAGTAAGCCAGAGAGGAAGAAATATGAAATGCCAATCCACTGACCATCCATAACTAGCATACTCTGTGTGTGTCATGATAGTCTTTCCTGGATTTATCAAAGATAGAAGATGTGAATGCTCATTGGCTGTTGACCAGAGAATAGTTATTCCCTGCTTGTTTCTTCAAGTGGGTTATGCAAAGAAGAGGCCTTGCCACAGTCCAAGAACAGGCTGTTGTGGAAGGTCTGATGATGGCTTTGAATCTGTTCATTTCACCACACAGTGAGAAATGAGAGATTTTTAAATAAGTAATTTAGAAGCCATTTAAATCCTATCAGCTTTCACAGCCAAAGAAATTATATGAGAAAGTGATGCTAATGGACTGACATGATGTGGATTGCATCCCACAAGGAAAGGCTCTGAGCATTCTGTGTGTGGATGGATTTCCATTTTCACCTGATGACTGCAATTGAGACAAGTAGTCAGAGGAGGGAAGCAGAAAACAAGAAGATGACTTGGAAATAATTCTAGTCCTTCATAAAATCAGCTCCAAACCACAATGCCCAAACACAGTCAGAAGTGGACCTGTTTCCTTACACAGTAAGAGGGATCTCAGAGGGTTAAGGGCACCAAAGAACAAGAGTTAAGAAAGACACTGAAGTGAGTGGAAAGGCATTCTTTTTGTTCCCCAGTTTGCTCTAGTTTTTCATTATAATCTGATTCACTGTAACCTCATGAACCACATTAAATGTATGGTGGTTCCCCACCAACCCAGGAAGTCAGCTGATAGACTCCTCAGTTATCTTTCAAAAACTCTATATAGTTACATTTCTGCAAAGTTCCTGTGATCCACACTGGGGAAAAATGGACACTCTGAAAATCTACCTTGTTCTACAACCTTGTTCCACCTCATAGTTATCCCAAAGCTTACAGAAATAAAGAGATTCTCTTTTTAATCAAAGGACCAAGAGCCCCTGGCAGGGGCTATTGACTCTGCAGATAAAAGAACGAAGTTTCTTACATGGAGGTCACTAAACATCAAACCAAGTTATCAGTGAAGGATGAGGATTAGCTCCCCTACAAATCTTTAATCCTAGAATAAACCATGCTTCTGCAAATGTGACACTGGGTAGCTCATGAAAAGGCAGGATGGACTAGTCTCATGCCAAAAATTAGCTTGGAAGGACAGCCATCACGGGTATAAAGGGAAGTAGCTAATTTCTTCCAGTCACGGGCAATGGATTCACCCATGTGTTTCTCAAGATCCAACATAAAGTGCAGATGGAGTTAAGCCCCAGATTGACATAAGCACATTATACATGATCCTTCCAGACAAACCACCTCCTCACTCAAACAGATTATGTTGTCTTTAATGGAACTTGCCCAATCCCTTAGTCTCTGTTGGCTCCAAGAGCTTCTCAAATGACGGAAACTCACCCAAAACATCCAGTTCTCTGAATCAATCTTAAGAGTGCAGAGGCTCTGTTGTGGATGGAAATTCTTAATTTCATTAAGACATTTTTCAAAGTTTTTACAAGACAGAATATAACATACTAACTCAGAATAAAAGGATGTCATGATTGACAACTCCCTATGTCACCAAAGAATCTAAGTTAAATGCACCAGACACTGGTAAAGCTGAAGGACACCTGGAAGAAAGCATGCAACCTAAGAAATATTAAGTAAACAGGTATTCTTCTACCCACAAATGACAAGTTAAAAGCTTTATTGATAATGACAGGGCACTCAGAAAACTTTAGCTTTCAGGCTCCATTTCACATACATCATTTTATGTCTCTCTCTATATGTCTTATTTATTAAGAATATTTTCCTTGTGTTAAGTTCAAAAAAATGTGTTTTCTATAAGTACCAGAGTTTCTCCAAGATCATTCTTTCTCTCACTGCTTGTGAGGTAATAGCCCAATAGCCATCTTAGCATTTTAAGTTGCTATAAATGATCCAGTTGTGACCACTTTCTGCTAGACACTTACACTCATCTCAGGTGTCCCAATCAACTTGAAGACACTAGAAGTGGGAAGGAATGAAAGGTGGGATGGCATCTCTCTATAGAGGAAGGGTTTCCAAGTTTCACCTCACTCCAGTTTATAAATGGCATTGTCCAAGTTATGTAAGCTCGTATACAACCATATCTGACTGTCTCAAAGCTCTAAAATCTTTGTGTTTGTATTTGATGTCTACAGAACTGTAATGGCTTATAGGCATTTCTTTAGCTACCTGATTACTACATGCTAAAATCAAAGTATGCAAGAAGTAAGATGGTGACCAAGTCTGACATGCATTAGATTTTAAACCTAACTCAAGTTGTGTTCTTCTACCTCAAGTTCATGAAAATATTTGTATAAGATTTTTCAAAGGAGGAGAGATTTACCTCACCCAGAGGATTGCTGTCTTACTATTTTAATGACATCTGATAACCTTCTTTTAGTTCCCTCACATTTCTCTGCATTCTTCAGTCTCACAATGTACATATACATATATACATACACACATATATAAAATCTCCATCCATCCTCCCAGATCCTTCCATGTCTCCACCCAACCTTTCATTTCTTGTATGCTTCTTTGATTTTAGTATGTAGTTACTAGATAGTTAAAGAAATATCTAAATACCCCATAGATCTATAAACATCAAATATAAGCATAAAGATTTTAGAGCTTTGAGATACTCAGCTCGTTTCTATCTATTGTTTCATAATATCTTATAATATCCATTTCTTATTTATAGTTTGCCCTTATTGAATTATAGACTTAAGGTAATGATTGGGTATTCTGTATTGTTATGTGCTAGTGAGACTCTGCAATGTGTGTCCCAGGTGCCTGCTGACACTAGCCCACAGGTCAACCTTCAGCAAATGTTAATTGAACTAAACAGCTCACATGAGACACCAGTGACAGAACTCAGTATTAGCCTCTTCAGACCAGGATGCCCTTTCTTGGTGGTATCTTTTTCAATCTCTGTTACTTTATTTACAATTTCTTGGTATTTTAATTAATAAAATGGATATATCATCATTTTATTAATGACAATAACTGCAATTTCTGTAACTATGTATAGGAGAAGAATATTTTTCATTTATTGTATTTGCTGGAAAACACTAAGAAACACAAAGAATCAGAAGTTACTGAAAAACAAAGACTGCTTGGATGTTTAACTACATAATGGGGATTACTATCAAAATTTCATTTTAGACATCTACTTGATGGAGAAGTCAAAAGAAAACTGATTAAAGATACTCAGGGTGATATGGTGTCTTCCACACAGAGGAAGAGAAAAGAGAAGAAATCCAAGAAGGTAATTCAGGTATGGGGGATACCCGGTATTACTCTCAAGAGTCTAGCTTCTACCTCAAGGGAAATGATGGGCCAAGAACCATAGATATCAGAATTGATAAAAGGCTCTTTCTGAAGACCAAGAACACATAGACAGAAAGAATTTTCCCAATCAAAGTAAGTCATCCTTATATAAACCAAATGGACCATCTCCAGGAGCTCATTTTCATTACTTCTAGGAAGATCCCTGATGCTACCAGGAAAAGTACTCCAGGGACCCCTGTAACAATGAGTCAGTCTCACAAATGGGTAGTTACAAGGATGTGAGAAAAAGTCCTTATGAAGATGTGCATTTTGAGCACAGAACTGTCTTCCGTCTTGCTATCAGAACAAATAGTTAAAGAGGAGCAGCTGAGTCAGGGCAACAGAGGGATGTTGTATGTTCCTCTTGGTGTGTGCATTGAACTGCCAAGCAGGTATTTTTAGAACAACATCAAGAAAGACATTGTTAGTGAAGTAAGAATGGCATAAATGTGCCTTGGAAATTTTGCCCTGCATGCAACTGCTTCTTCTAATATGAAACCTCGAATAACAATCATACTAATCTGGGTTCTCAAAGGAGATATGCCAAAATAACCATAACCATTATTAATCTGATTTGCCACTTTTCAAAAAACTCTCAGGAGAAAGAGGATCCAATTCTCTCTCTCTCTCTCTCTCTCTCTCTCTCTCTCTCTCTCTCTCTCTCTCTCCCTCTCCCTCTCTCCCCCTCTCTCCTTTCCCCATCCTCTCCGTCTCTCCCCACTCTACTATACATCCATCTATACAATTATGATTCAAATAGTAAATACTTCAAACAACTGTTGTGTTACTTAAGACTATCAGAGCCTTTAGCAAATATGTCACTCAGCTTTTTCCTATTTATTTGGTTAGTTCATACAGATTTGAAGCACCAACATAATGTCTGTCAATGAACAAAAACAAAACTGGTTGGATCCAATGCACTGTGAAATTCCTTTGTGCGGGACATTCTAGAGTAGATTTTCATCCATCTTTTACTTTAGCTATATACACTAAAATGGAATATGCATTAAACCTAGAAAATTTTTAGAACACATTTTTGCTTCATGGAGAGATAAAATGCATAGTGATATTACCATCTATTCTTTCATTAGTCTTTATAGCTCATAATGGGCTTCAGCATATATTACCTAATTGATACATTTCTTTTTATTGAGCATAATGACAGCTACAAAACTGAAAAGCTAAACCAGGCAATCAGCACATGGGAAGATGATGTGTGTGTGTAAGAGCTCCTCACAGAGAGGATGGGCAGAGGCAGAAATAGAAATGACTTGAGCTAAAGATTCTGGAAAACACTGGCTTCTATATTTCACATTTTAGGGATTGGATTCTGTAGCTATCACATTTAAAGATAACATCAGAGTCTCTCTAGAAACAACTACTAAAGAGTAAATTACATTAGAGAACAGCAGAAATCATCTATAGGACAAAACAATGAGTGCCTTCGTCACACCTTCACCTCAATGAAGCCATGAGAATCTATCAGATTGTATCACTAAATCTGTTAAAAATACAGATTATATATAATAGACAATGAAATGATTTCTGTAATCAAGCAAATTGATGTATTGTTGTTCATCCTCTAGGACTGCTCAATGGTGTGTCTGTGCATATGTAGGTTGTGTATGTATACAGGAATGTTTTTATGTTCATGTTCATATTGTATGTATGTATATATGCAGGTAGGTACATGTGTCTGTGTGAATATGTATCTATGTACATGTAGGTATATGAATGTGTGGATATATGTGTTTAAATCCATATTAAATGTATGTATGTATGTATGTAGTTGCACATGTATTAATTGGTGTTTGTGTATGTATACAGGTAGGTATGTGTATGTGCCTGGGTGTGTGAATCTGTATATATGTGAATGTTTTATATATATATATATATATATATATATATATATATATATATGTGTGTGTGTGTGTGTTTGTGTGTGTGTGTGTGTATGTGTGTGTGTGTGTGTGTGTGATATGTGTGTGTGTGTATATTTTTGTAGGTAAATGTCTGTGTGTATGTGCACTCTTATATATAGGTTTGAGTATATGATTATGTATGTATGTGTGATTACATTTGTGTATGTGCATGCTTGCATGTCTATAAATATGTTTATATGTATATTTGTATATGTCTATGATATGCTTCTATGATATGTATATACATATTTTTATACTTGCATATGTGTATGTCTGTACATGAGTGTGTGTGTATGCATGTATATGAAAGTGTATGTATATGTATATAAGTGTAAGTGTATATATTGTGTATGTACTTACATCTTGCTCTTGTATTCATTGGAAATGTTCAGCACACAGTAGCATGTTCTCAGCTACAATTATGTGATACCTTAGAGAACCAAAAATTTTCATCCTATAAGGCTGTAGTTTGTTTTGGACTTATTGTCCATGATACTTGCCATTCTACTCTGTTTCTATGTGTAGGACTGTTTTAGGTTTCAGATGTATGTGAGATCATAAAGTGTTGTTGTCTTATGCCTGGTTTATTCCCCTGAGCATAACATCCACTAGGTTCATCTGTGTCACATGAACGGTACAAGTCCCATCACTTATGTAATCCTAGAATCCATAGCACAGATAGCCTTTGGAGAGGAGAGAGCCTTGTCTTGTACACGATGGGCTGATGGCATCTTTCTGGGTAAAGACGAGGCACTGACAAGGTTGACTATAAGTCTTGCCTTCATCTTTCCTCTGACAGTCACAACATGCTTTACCCACTCATCCAAGAATGCTTCTAAGGTGAAGGATAAAGCAGCAGAATTGTTTGCTCTTGTGGAGTTCAGATCTCAGTGGGAAGGTGGCTTCTTTCTGTGACTACAAAGGTTGTTTGCAGAAGCAGCTCCACAGTCACTGCAACTGGGAAACCTGGAGTTATTCAAATCTTTTCCAAAGATGCCATCAAGAAATTCTGCAAGTGCTTACCAAGCATGGCCAAAAACTAATGTTTGTGTGTGCGTGTGTGCACGTGCGTGCCTGTGTGATAATCACACAACTGTCAAGGAGCAGTAAGCACACACTCTGCATTTCCCCACTTCCTCACCATGGTCCTTAGTGATCTCTAACTACATAAGCATCCCTCAAGAGTACCTGAGGTCACGCTTGGTCTTCTCATCATGGGACGCACTGACAGCCCTGCCAATGAATTCAAATAGAGTACAAAATGACACCTATTAAGTCAACATCATCATAGATTTAAAAGAAAAAGACCAAGAAAATAAAATCTTTTCAGTTTCCACAGAGATTTAGTATGTGAAAAGCCAATTTGCAGACATCTCTTAATGGCAAAGGAAGATTCTAGACTATACCTAGCAATAGAAATAATGATGAAAATAATAAGCACATTGTTATTCTAACTGTGCTTCCATGAAGTATTTCATTTGAATTGCACAGTAAGTCACTGGGATAAGTAACTATTTGCAATCACAAATACACCGAAAAACAAGGTTTAGTGAGCTTTTGTATGGTGGGAAGAACACTGTCTAAAGAGCTCCAGCCTCCACTCTGCATAAGACAGGTTAAGTTTCCTGTTGCCCAAGGCAGAGTGGGTAGTAGAGGGCCTAGTGTTACTAATATGTGAAAATGCCTTGATTCTGTTTTTATGTTGTGGTTGTTTAGTTGTTTTTAAATTTTCTTATCCTAGAGTCTGTACGTTAACTAATCAATAGCTGAGTTTTGATAAATAATAATGTAAAATTTATAATGATTGATATATACTATGAAACAACATGTGCATATTAAGAATTACTTTGTTCTACCCACCACTCCTTTTGGAATCTATTATGTGGACATAGCTCTGATTTGCAGCTCAAGTGTGATTATTGGCTTATCAGTATGCCAACACATGTAAACACATTCCACAGAAAGAAACTATTCTAATCAGTATACTTAGCAGAGTTGGTTGTATGTGTATGTTAATACACCTCATTCTATGAGCTAGCATCTTAGTTCACTGTATTTGTTTCTAATTGTCATTTTTATTAATTGGCCCATCTCATAGACACTTTGCCTCAATCCATGCTAATTAATGCAGTTAAAATTTAAATGTCAAATTAGCATGTTAAATATGGTAGATTAATTTCTGTCTATATGTGTACAAGCAGGAAAACATAACTCTAATATTGGAAATATGACTTTTTATCCAATTTCCACATATTAATCAGAGAATAACAGGCAAGGTAGCTCACTTTATATGTCATTTTATTTCTTTATTCTTCCTAAAATAATGGAATTTACACAATCATCATATGGCTGTGTTATGTTCATTTCTTTACCTGGACTTAAAAGATTTTGTCCACCTTTTAGGATCACAGGTTGCCATATGCCAAAGTCTAGTGAGGTGTCCTCTAGCAAGATAGTCTCTTCTTCCCCTTGTCAATCTTCTTTAGCTAATATTTTCTTTACCACAAATTATGAATCACCACGAAGTACACTGTAATGTTATGGCTCACATAAAAAATGGTCTTTTCATTTTTTTAGTTTTATAACTTTTATTATGTAAAGAAAACCTTGCAAATAAAATGTACACACCCAAGTCAACCAGATGCAAACTCTACACATCTCTTTGAACTTCTCTATACACTTAGAAAAGCCATTCTAAAGCTGTGGAGCTTCTCACTGGATCTTACAATTTCACTATAATTGTATGCATTCCCCTACTCTCAAAAAGGAAAAATTCATGACAGACTTTAAGAAAAAAATTTTTATTCATTTTATATACCAATCAAAGATCCCCCTCTTCCCTCCTCCCACCTCTCCAGCCTCTCCCTCCCAACCCATCCCCATTTCCTCCTACAAGGCAAGGCCGCCCATGGGGAGGTACATTTAGTAGAGGCAGGTCCAAGCCCCTCCCCCTGCCTCAAGGCATGGAAGGTGTCCCATCATAGGTAGTGGGCTCCAAAAAGTTTACTCATGCATCAGGGATAGATTCTGATCCTACTACAAGGGGGCCCCTTAAGCAGATCTAGCTACACAACTTTATTGCTATGCATAAGGCCTAGTCCAGTCCCATGCAGGCTCCACAGCTGTTGATCTAAATTTCTTGAGTTCCCACTAGTTTAGTCTGGTTCTCTCTGTAGGTTTCCCCATCATGATCTCGATGCCCCTTGCTCATAGAATCCCTTCTCTCTTCAACAGAACTCCTGGAGCTCAGCTTGCTGTTGACTGTGGATCTCTACATCTGCTTCCATCAGTTACTGGATGAAGGCTCTATGATGACAGGGTATTCACCAATCTGATTACTGGGATATGCCAGTTCAGGCACCCTCTCCACTATTGCTGGTAATCTAACTTGGGGTACAACTGATTTTTAACAGTATTTTACTTATTCTTTGAAAACTTCTTTCATATGTACAATGTGCTTTGACCATATTCATTCTTCATCATCTCTCTAAACTATAAGACCCCTCTACATCTCCATGACTTGTAACTTTGTATCTTCTTTTCTATTACTATTATTAACATCCACTGGCGTTTTGTTAGTTCTAACTACATGCAAGTGGACATGGGCTATGGGCAATCTACCAGTGGCCACATCACCAGAGAAAAGCAATTCTTCTTTTCTATAGATCCCCTAGTAGGGGTAGGACCTCTGGTGTCCCTCCCCATCCATGCTGAAATTTGAATTGGCTTAATCTTTTGTGAATAAACACAAACACAGCTGATGTGAGTTGATGTATGCAACAACCATGTCATGCACAGAACACAACATTACTTTGGTCTCCCCACTCTCCTCTTTCATCCTTATCTTCTACAATGTTCTCTGAGCTATGGTTAGAGGAGATTCATATAGATGGCCCATCTATGGCTGAAGACTCAAAGACACTTATGAGTCTCTGCCATAGCCATTACACACTCAAAAAGGAGCCTCTCAGATTGAAGAGCAGTTGAAATATTTGGGAACAGCACAAATATTAAGAAGATAGTTTGTTTTGATGACCTGTGTTGTGGGAATTCTGACATTCGGTCCAATGACCAATTAAATGGAGCATTTTGGCCTTATGGGCATGGTTTCCTCTGATATATGTGACACCTTAAAACTGTGGGATAAGGATCACATACTCTCTTGGGTAGTCAGAACAGGAGCAAGCAACAGAGAAGCATGCCTTACAGTTTGATTTCATCACCTTGGGAGGAACAGCAAAATGGCTGTGGCTGATGCAAGGGCAGTGTCTCAGCTCTGTTCTGGGTCTTGAGTGTATCTTATAGATTTCATCCCTTAATAAATCTTACCTGTCCCCATACCTGAGCATCTTGCTTTAGACCTGACTGTTTAGCAAAGCAGCTTCAGGAAGTCTTCCCTTTGACCTTTGACTCTCCTGTCTGGGATTCTGATCTAGTGTTTTAACTTCTTGATAGAAAGGACTACAAGAAGCTTGTTGTCTCCCATGTTGTTAAGTAAAACCCACTCTACTGTGCCTTTAAAATGGCTCTCTGCTGTGGAGGTTATGTTTACTGATTCCTAAGGACTACTAACTGGAAGGCATTGTTCTCCTAATTCACAGGGTTCACAGTCTCTGTTCTTACTCTGTCTTTGTCTCAGAGCCACACTGCTCTCAGAAATATGGCTGCTGATGATAGAGAAGGTCCTAAGCACCTCCATTGTGTAAGAACTGGTTCCTAAGTGCAGTGATATACACACATGGGAATGAATAAAACAGAAAGGAGAGCAAGCTGAGCACCAGCATTTAGTTCTCTCCTTTTATGATACACTGAGATGTGAGCAAGCAGCTTCAGGCCTTGCACAACACAGCCACAAGCTGATCCCACCACAAGCCTTCCTTGCCCAGTAGGGTGTGCCCTAAAACCCCAAGCCAAAATAAATCCTTTCTTTAAAAAAATCACACACAGTGAAATGCAGTTCTGTATGCTAAAAATAAAATAAATCCTGTGGAAGAGCACAACTACAGATGAGGTTTGCACCTAGCTTGAGACATGTTTACCTATTTCTTAGTATCACAATGAGGCAAACTGTAAAACAGGAAGTCTTGAAAACTCAAAAATGTGACTTGACATGATATGGCCACAAGAATCCTACATTACAAACCCACAGTCTAATAACTAATAAAAGTCCCATTTCCTCCAGTTAAAAAAAAAAAAAAAAAAGGAGAAAAGAAAAAAAATCCTTTTCTTATTCATGATTGCAGTAGTTGCTCAATGGAGTCTAGCTTGGCTCTGTTCCAGCCTATTGTGTCAATTCCCAAACTGGAACCCTTGGCTTGCATTCTAAATACCCCACATTTCTGAAGGGTGTCATTCACCTTTTTCACTTCTTCTGCTCATGCAGAAACATACAAGTGTGTTGGGTGTGCAATGAACTCTCCATCAATTGCCCAAATTCTATTAATAGAATGACTGAATGGCAGTGCACCGGCAAACTTCCTAGAGCAAACATATGGATCTGAAATAGTGTGCACAGTTTGACCCCTGTTAGGTACGGGAGATTCTGTGGTGTTAATACTGAAAGTGGCAATAACAAGATAAATACTGCTATGCAGTCTAGGGACAGAAGAGTTGATAAATATTATGGGAAAGCCTGGGATACTTAGCTATTTTTATTTGGGAAGGTGTTTTGCTTAAGACACTAACAGAAGTCTTTCATTTTTACTTTATACAACATTCACTTCTTTTCTTTCTTTTTGCTTATTTTTAATATTCTAAATGTATTAGAGACTACCTCCAAGAAACCCTAATGTGGTTCAAATACCTGTAGGAGAATTTTTAAATCCCCCATGACCACCCCCTCCATTCTCCTTTTTTCCAACACTACTGTTCACCACCACAAGAATTCAATACAAATCTACAAATGAGTATTCCTATGTATTTAGGGTTGGAGCAATGTACAATTAAATATTATTTTAACCATTTTTCTTAGTATCATGTGCAGTATTTTAATTATTTGCTGAGTCATGGAGAAGTTCGCTCAATGTTTACGAGTACTTGGGTTGTTAAACAGAGAGTATGTAACTAAAGAACCAGTCATTTCAGTGAAAGATGGTCAGAGATAAATTCAAACACGGGCCAAGTACATCTTGAAATCTTCAACTTCTGCAAGGCTCCCTCTCCAGTGCTTATATTCTACATACATAGAGACAAACCTAGAGTCCAAAGACAACTTAGCACCCACAGCTTCCAGCAGGCTCCTTCTCTCCCAATCCCTAGAGGATAGAGGAGCTCCTGCCACCTGCTAAAAGCAGGGGTTTCATTTCTCATCCTGTTCAAGCAGTAGAAGTTCATAGAGATTGTACTTGATTTCCTGAATGGATTAATTAAAGATATTAAAATATCTCACCTGCATAGTAATGCAAAGGAAAATAAAGAGGCGGTGTATTCTTTTGACTTTGCCTTATTCCTAAATTTGCCTGAGACACATGATAAACAGATGCTATTACTTTTAAACTAGACCCAAGCCTGGGGGCTTCTATTTGTCATCTAAAAAGACTTTCTGCAGAGAGCCAACCATCCCCCAAGGAAGTAAAACAAACCAGGGACTGCACCAGCATTTAAAATGGGAAATGCATTTGGAAAATCAGTTTAATAAACCATCTAAGAAAAACCTCAGTTTTTCTTTAATATAAGAGAAATGATATACAATAAGTACAATAACTATATACAATATATACAGTGCAAAGGTTCTCATTAAAACGATGCCCTTGCTGCCTTCTCATAGTTCCCTGCTCTCTCACAATCCTTAGGAAAGGATCATTTTGTGACCTCCCCTGACATTTAGCATCAGTGACTTCTTCAAGTGGATGTGGGAAGTATGAATTTTAAAGACAAGGAAGCATTTGTGGAGGCACAACATCCTTAATTCTACACACATCAGGATCCTATCACAATTTCAAGTTGCAGCTAGCTCTTCAGCAACCCAGTCTCCTCCCTCTCATTTCTTTACATGGTATGTTCCTCTCTGGAACATGACCATGCCTCACCTATACTTTGGCAGACAATATCCAGTGGCCTTTCTTCCCCTGGGTTCTGGTGTCGTCTGTGGTAGACTAGTAAAGGGTTTTTTTCTTTTCGTTGCTCCCCATGCAGCCCCACCCATGTATATACACTCAGACTCAATCGCTTTCTCTCCATCATATTCTATCCACCTCTTCCTCTCCTCTTTTACACACACACACACACACTTTCTCACACACACTCATTCTTTCCTCCTCTCATATTTTCTTTCTTTCTCTCTTGTCCAAATATCCACACATACACACACACACACACACACACACACACACACACACACACACACACACACTTTCTCCCCCTCTCTCTCTCTCTCATCCTTTCATCCCCAGTATCTCTCTTTCTCTCTACTTTTCCCCCACCATGACACTGTCTTTCTCTCTGCTCATCCCTTCCTATTTCCGTTTCCCTTTTTCTCAGTTGTACATATAAATTAAAATATCCATGAGATGAGAGATAGCTTCATAAAGATCAGCTCAGTGGTGCCCATTGGGCAACACCATATTGGATTAGTGGATCAAAGAGGTATACAAGACATAATCTCTATCTTGTAGGTGACACAGGGTGTGAAATGCTTCATGAGTCAGAAAAGAACCAGATGAGACAGACACTTGTCCCCTACAGGAGATGTGAGGGAGGGTTTTGGATAAGTCCTGATCAATGACTAGGTATTAAGTGTGTAGCATGAATTCTAATTGGTCTTAATAATCTGACCCGGTGTCAAATATTGGGGCAAATGCTGAAAGATCAGAGAGGTAAAGGAGCGGCCAGTGTCACCTCTTACCTCCACAACTCTTCAGATCAAAAAGGGGGAGCTCCTATCTCTGCCCACTTATACTCTCTCTGCCCAGCCATAGTACTTTCTATCTGTCTATACAGACTTCCAGACTAATGGCTAGCTCCACTCTTTGATCTTCAGGCAAGCTTTATTTGCTAGAGCACAAAGAAAATATTACCACATTTCCCCTTTCACCTAAAATTTTTAAAAAAGGTTATAACTAATATAAGAGAAATGATATACAGTAAGTACAATAACTATATACAATATATATAGGCAATAAATACATTAACGGTATCTAATTCATTAACATTTGACAAATTCATAGAAAATACTCCATTATCTATCTTGATGAGTCCAAAGGGTTGTACCTAATTCACTTTCTATTCTAACTTGCATTATCAAAACTATCTTTTAATGTCTCTCAACCCTATACATTTTACACATCTTTAGCAAATTTTTCTAAGTCTGGTAACAAGGAAATTTATAACTATAAAGTCTTAATTCCTAGTTACCTGATAGAGACTCAAACCATATATTTATATATATATATAAATTTTGAGATAATATTTGTACCTTAAGAAAAGTGTTAAAGAGTCAGAATAAAACCAAAGGATCGTGAGATTAGTAGCAATAGAATAGTCCCTAAATTTGATTTTTCTTCTGTCCCATATCAAGTGTCTCTTCTGACATAACACATAGATTTTGGATTTTCCTTTTAATAAACATGCTTGGATTTAGAGGAAGAGAAAGCCACTATCCAACTCCAAAGCCAGCTTTAATTTTAATTGGACAGGTACTACGAAAAGACCATTTGCATTATATGTCAGTAGAGAACATATAGGAAGATCTATAAAATTTTATTCTGTTAGCGATTTGATATACTAATAGGTCAATTTATTCCTTTTCATGAGACTTTTTCTGGATGATTTGTCCTTTTTCTTCACATGTCTTATTTGTTCAGTGGTCTTCAGATTCCTTAGCTGGATGCCTTCATTTTCCTGAAAAGACAAAAACAAAACCCTTCCCCCAACCCTAATTTTGGGGAGGTTTCCTTTTGGCAAGTTATATCTGATCAAATGAAAAGTATTTGTTAGTCATAAACTTATTTTAGATTGAACAGCCAAGCTGTTTAATGAGCTATCATCTCTTCTTATTAAGAGGTCTTTCTTGTTCAAATCTAACATTTATCAATTTTGATGGTATCCATAGCTTTTCTTCTCCTGTGGAAACAAAAGCAAAACCTTGTCCCCAATGTAACACATATCCTGGTTTTCATTCTGATGTCAGCACATTGTTAAAGTATACAGGCTGATTTAATTCAGTAGTTTTTTTTTTTTTTCTATTATTCAGTGTCTCTCTGCATCTGTTGTTCCTTTCTCGTTAGCATTGAGAAAATTCAAAGCTAATAAAGCATTATGAAATCTATTTCTGGGAGTCTTTAGTACCCCTTTCTGTTTAGCATATTCTAGAGAGTTCTATTTGATCTTTCTATGACAGCTTGGAAGGTAGGGTTATGTGGTATACCTCTAATATGCTTTATATTGTAATAAGCAAAAAAACTGTTTCATTTTACCAAAGACATATGATGGAGTATTGTCAGTCTTGATTTGTGCAGGTATTCCCATGATGCCTATAACTCCTATCAAATGAGTGATTACAGAATCAGCCTTTTCAGAACTCAAAGCAGTTGCCCATTGAAATCCTGAATAGGTATCAATGGTGTGGTATACATATTTTATTTTTCCAAATTCTACAAGATGAAATGCATGTATCTGCCAGATATCATTCCTTTGAGTACCTTTTGGGTTACTCCCTGCAGGTAGTGGAGATTGGTTGTATAAATAACAAGTAGGATATTTCATTATAATTTCCTTGGCTTGTTGCCAAGTGATAGCATAATCCTTTTTCAAACTCTTGCTGTAAACATATTTTTTCCATAAAATTTTGAGGCCTTCAGCACATTTCCTGTTAATAGTTGATCAATTCCATCATTACCTTGAGCTTGAGGGCCTGGCAGACCCATATAGGGTCAGATGTATGTTATATGTAAGGGATGATTTCCATTCCTGAGTATTTCTTGTAACTGAATAAATAATAAAATTCTGACTCATCAGGAATAAATTCAGCAGTTTCAATTTGTAAAACAACACTTTCTGCATACTGAGAGTCACTAATATGTTAAGAGTTTCTGTTAAATCCATTAATACAATTAGAATACCATACAATTCTGACTTTTGAACAGAACCATAAAAGCTTTGAACCACTTAACTTAAATTTCCTGATTTATAGCCTGACTTTTCTGAATTGTTTACATCAATATAAAATGTAGGGGCTCCAGAAACTGGTGTTTGCCATACAATATAATGAAGAATGCTATTAGTTCTCTTTATAAATTTAATTATCTCGCTTTTGGGATATTCATTGTTAATCTCTCAAAAAAAAATGTCACAATCACTTTCTTCCCATAATTTGTCAGTTTCATCCTTGTTAAAGGTACTACAATTTCTACTGGGTCTATTCCTGCCAATTAACAAAGTCTCAATTTTCCTTTTAGAATCAATTTAGAGATCCTTTCCACATAAGTTTTTAATTTTACTCTGTATATGTGGTAAAAAGATCCATTCTAAGATAATATCTTCCTTCTGTATTATTTTTGTAGGAGAACACATAGAGGTAAAATAACCAGAATGCAATCAAGCTTTGGATCCACATAATCCACATGTCCTTCCTGTATTTTTTTTTTCCACCAAAACCAATTATGCCTCAGCTTCAGCTGATAATTATCTTGGACTATTTAAGTTGTTGTCACCATTTAAGGTTTTGAACAAATTACTCAATTTATCATTTTTTTACTCCAATAGTGGGCTGTATATTGGAAATGTCTCCTAGGAATCTTTGAAAGTAATTAAGAGTCTGCAGTTGATTTCTCCTAATTTGCACCTTTTGGGGTCTAATTTTTTGTAGATTTATTTTATATCCTAAATAATTAATAGAATCTCCTATTTTGGTTTTTTGAGATAGGGTTTTTCTGTGTAGCTTTGTGCCTTTCCTGGATCTTTCTCTGTAGACCAGGCTGGCCTCAAACTCACAGAGATCCACCTGGCTCTGCCTCCCAAGTGCTGGGATTAAAGGTGTGCACCACCACTACCCGGCATCCTCTTTGTATTTTTTCAGGAGCAATTTGTGATCCCAACAAAGTAAATTTTTCTTTACTTCTTCAAACATTCTAAAGCATTTACATTTGAATCAGCTAGTAAGATGTAATCTATGTATTGGCAAGTTATAGATTGAGGAAAGTGCTTGCATATCATTTCCAATTGCTGTCATACAAAATATTGGCACAGGGTAGAGCTATTTAATATTTCCTGTGGGAGAACCTTCCATTGATATCTCTTAAGAAGGCACCGTGAAGGCAAATTTTTCTCTGTCTTTTTCTTGTAAAGGTATAGTGGAAAAATAATCAATAACTATAAGAGGCCACCCTTTAGGTAACAGAGATGGCAAAGGAATTCCAGATTGTAGAGAGCCCATTGACTGAATCACCTTATTAACATGTCTTAAATCTGTCACCATTCTCCATTTTCCAGATTTCTTTTTAATAACAAATACAGGAGAATTCCAAGGGCTGACTGATTCTTCAATATGCTGAGTATTTAGGTGCTCCTGAACCAGCTGTTCTAAGGCCTGCAATTTCTCTGTTGTTAAAGGTCATTGCTCAACCCATATAGGTTTATCTGTTAACCATTTTAAAGATAGGGCTTTTGGTGCCTTTAAAGATCAGGAACTGTTATGTCCTATTCTTGTACAACCTGCATGGTTAGAGACTGTTCTTTATAATACCTTCTAATATTTTTCCCAGAAACAAACATTAACTTATGATTTGAGATTGGAAGAATGTTAATCTGGGTATTCTATTGTTATAATACAACATGTCCCAATAAATTCATTGCTATGTTATCCACATATGGATTTAATTTTCCTTGGTCCTTCTGGCTCTATACATTTGACCCATCTCATGTTCTGTTTTACCTGAGATAATGTTCCAATCCTAAAAGCTGTACATTTACTTCCTGGAGGGGCCAATTTGGATGCAAAGATTCTGGTGCAATTATTGTTATATCCATACCTGTGTCTCTAAGACCTTCAATAACATCATGTAGTGGTAGTTGTCTGTGCCTTACCCTGAAGCACTGCCCCTAGTGAGGCAGCAGGTAATTGCTAGGTACTTGCCCTCCCTGGAGCATGGCCCTGATGGGATAACATACATGCTCACTCTCTTCACTACCTCATGGTCTTGGATGCTGGTGTGGATCAGGGCAGAGATCTCTGGAAAGTGGCATTGGACCATGCCTCAATCCCTGTTTTCTGTATAGTAAGTTTCATATATTCTGAGTTAACCCAACAATAAATTCCTATAATCATTAAGCTATTTCCATGGATTGGTAGCTATTTAATCACATTAACATCATTTGTTCATTTTTTTTACTTTTTTTTCTTTATTATTATGTGTTTTAAATTTTATACATCAGCCATGGGTTCCCCTGGACTCCCCCCTCCTGTACCCACCCCCACCTTCCCTCCAGCCCCTCCCCTCCATTCCCATGTCCTCCAGGATCAAGGCACCCCTGGTGATTCATTTAAACCTGGTGGATTCAGTACAGGCTGGTCCTGTCACCTCCTTCCAGACTGAGCAAAGTGTCCCTGTGTAAGCCCAAGGTTTCAAACAGCCAGCTCATGCACTAAGGACAGATCCTGGTACCATAGACTGGGTACCTCCCAAACAGATCAAGTTATTCAATTGTCTCACTTATCCAAAGGGCCTGATCCAGCTGGGGTTCCACAGCCTTTGGTTCATAATTCATGTGCTTCCATTCGTTTGGCTATTTGTCCCTGTGCTTTTTGCAATCTTGGGCTCAACAATTCATGATCTTGCAGACCCTTGACAGTTGGATATGTGGAGCTCCATCTGGGCCTGGCTGAGGATCTCTGCATCCACTTCCATCAGTTATTGGATGAGAGTTCCAAGACGACTGTTAGGCTGTTTAGTCATCTGATCACCAGACTAGGTCAGATCAGGCTTTCTCTCGACCATTTCCAGCAGACTACAGAGGATATATCATTGTGGATTTCTGGGGACCTCTTGAGCACTCTGCCTATTCCTGTTCTCATGTGGTCTTCATTTATCATGGTCTGTTATTCCTCATTCTCCCTTTCTGTTCTTGATCCAGCTGGGATCTTCTGCTCCCCTAGGCTTTCTTTCCCTCAAATCTTGCCCTTCATTACTCCCACTGTTGTCCAGGTTGTTCATGTAGATCTCATCCATTTCTCTGTCATTGGGTGATCCTTGGGTCTTTCCTAGGGTCCCATTTTCTAGGTAGCCTCCCTGGAGTTATGTAGCAGTCTAGTCATCTTTGTTTTACATCTAGTATCCTCCTATGAGTACATACCGTGTTTGTCCTTCTGAGTCTGGGTTACCTCACTCAGGATCATTTTTTTCTAGATCCATCCATTTGCCTGCAAACCTTATGACGTCATTGTTTTTCTCTGCTGAGTAGTACTCTATTGTGTATATGTACCATATTTTCTTTATCCATTCTTCATTTGAAGGGCATCTAGGTTGTTTCCAGGTTCTGGCTATTAAAAACAAAGCTGATATGAATATAGCTGAGCAAATGCCCTTGTGGTATGATTGAGCATTCCTTGGGTATATGCCCAAGAGTGCTATAGCTGGGTCTTGGGGGAGATGGATTCCCAGTTTTCTAAGGAATCGCCATATTGATTTCCAAAGTGGCTGTACAAGCTTGCATTCCCACCAGCAGTGGAGGAGAGTTCCCCTTGCTCTATATCCTCTCCAGCATAAGCTGTCTTTTGTGCTTTGGATCTTAGCCATTCTGACAGTTTTAAAGTGGTATCTCAGAGTCGTTTTGATTTGCATTTCTTGGATAATTAGGGATGTTGAGCAATTCCTTAATGTCTTTCAGCCATTTGAACTTCCTCTGTGGAGAATTCTCTGTTTAGTTTTATAGCCCATTTCTTAATTGGACTGGGGCATTTTGATGAAACTCAAAGCAATACCACTAAAATCAGGAACAAGGCAAGGCTGTCCCCTCTCCCCCTACTTATTCAATTTAGTACTTGAAGTTCTAGCCAGAGCTATAAGACAACATAAAGAGATTAAGGGGATACAAATTGGAAAGAAAGAAGTCAAGCTCTCCCTATTTGCAGATGACATGTCAGTATACATGAGTGACCCCAAAAATTCAACCAAGGAACTGATACAGCTAATAAAAACCTTTAGCAACATTGCAGGATACAAGATCAACTCAAAAAAATCAGTAGCCCTTCTATATACAGTTGACAAACAGGCAGAGAAGGAAATCAGAGATACATCACCCTTTACAATAGCCACAAATGATATAAAATACCTTGGGGTTATACTAACTATGCATGTGAAGGACCTATATGACAAGAACTTTAAATCCCTGAAAAAAGAAATTGAAGAAGATGTTAGAAAATGGAAAGATCTCCCATGCTCATGGATAGGCAGGATTAACATAGTAAAAATGGCGATCTTACCAAAAGCAATCTACAGATTCAATGCAATTCCCATGAAATTACCAACACAATTCTTCACAGATCTGGAAAGAATAATACTCAACTTCATATGGAAAAAACAAAAAACCCAGGATAGCCAAAAGAATCCTGTACAATAAAACAACCTCTGGAGGCATCACAATCCCTGACCTCAAGCTCTACTATAGAGCTACTGTAATAAAAACAGCTTGGTACTGGCATAAAAACCTACATGTGGACCAATGGACTTGAATTGAAGATCCTGACATTAACCCGCACACCTATGAACACATAATTTTTGACAAAGAAGCCAAAAATGTACAATGGAAAAAAGAAAGCATCTTCAACAAATGGTGCTGGTATAACTGGATGTCAATGTGTAGAAGGCTGCAAATGGATCCATATCTGTCACCGTGCACAAAACTTAAATCCAAGTGGATCAAAGACCTCAACATAAATCCAGCTACTCTGAACCTGATAGTAGAGAAAGTAGGAAGTACTCTTGAACGCATTGGCACCAGAGATCACTTTCTAAATATAACACCAGTAGCACAGACACTGAGAGAAACAATCAATCAATGGGACCTGTTGAAAGTGAGAAGCTTTTGTAGAGCAAAGGACACGGTCAACAAGACAAATCGACAGTCTACAGAATGGGAAAAGGTCTTCACCAACCCCACATCTGACAGAGGGCTGATATCCATTTGTTCATTTTAAAAATTTTGGTCTTTGTTCATTTATAGAAGCTTACCAAAATATTCATTTTATAGTTTCTCCTGAATTTTTTGTTCTCCCTTCTATAACTGTTCTATTATCCAGAGCAGTGTGGCTTTTTACAATAGGCATTAGGTTAGGTTCTTTAATTGCTCTGGGAAGGAGTTTCCTCTATGATGACAGGAACCAAACTGAACTGAATTTGATATGGGGGCCTGCAAGAGGACCCCCAAAGCATTTCCTGATTATGAAAAGTTACCTTGCCTGTCCCTTATTGGTCTATATTCATTACTCCAAGCCTGCCTTTTTCACACCTTCTGCAAAATCCAGAAGCGAGGGGCATTCTGTTGGGAGTATTCTTAGAAAAAAACATTGTTTCTAGGAATGCCCTGTTTACAATCCCTTTTTAGGTAACCTTGTTTACCACAATTAAAACATTTGACATTTTGATTTTTCTTCAGACCTCTAGAAATCACTTCTCATATGCAAGTATCATCATGGTTATGAGATTCCATATTGATTATATCTCAGATCCATTCCTCTAAGAGTGCTGATCTAGCCTTTAACAAACTGATTACCTTTTTTTTGACTATGCATAAGCATTTTCAAAATCCAGAGACTCGATTATTTATCTAGCTTCTAAATTTAGTATCATTCTATTTACTGCTGAAGTCAATCTTTGTAAGAAATCAGTGAAGGTTTCTTTGGGGCCCTTTATATAACTTTAGTAAATGGCTCAATTTTCTTTCCTACTTCTTCAATTCTGCCCCAAGTATTCAAGGCTGCTGGGAGGCATAAAGCCAGTGTGTGGTCATCACATACAGATTGCCTTTCTACATTAACATAATATCCCTCTCTCCAAGAAATTGGTCTTGAGAGATTTCCATACATCCAGTCCTACTTTGTTGTTCAATGGTGTTAGCTTCATCTTTCTACCAGGTCCTCTAATGTAATTGAGGGCCAGGCTCTAATACTGCTATAACCAAGTCTCTCCAGTCTTGAGGGATAATTATAATTTGACCAAAAGTTTAGTATCTGTTTTACAAAAGGTGAATTCATGTCATATGAGACTATCACTTCCCTGAATCTTTTCAAATCTAACATTTGCACAGGAGCCCAATCAGCTCTTACACAGCCTTGAGGCTATGTATCATTTGCCAATTCCTGTAAGGTTATTGGATAAATTAATGTAGGCTGTTTGAAAACCTTAGGCTGATCCTCTCTAACTTCATAATGCAATGCTGAGATTGGTTCTCCTTTAAATTCCTCTGTCTAGGTCTGAATATCTCTATGACCTATTTTAATAAGTTTTTCTAAAACTTGTATCTTGGCACTCATATTAACCAACCTTTTTAGTGATAAAACAAAAATGATCAAACAGATAATATTTATAATTGACATTATATAAATCCCATTAATTATCCTCTCATTTAATTGCTCTGTTTTCAAACTACCCACTGTATTATCATACAGAGACCTAATTCCCTCTACTGTAATAGTGTTCCCTTTTGGGAAAATCTCTGTCTTTTAACTAATTCCTCCCTTTAAGAATTCCCCCATGTTCTCATCCCCCATCCCCTCCTCTCTACCACCCTCTACCCCCAGTTAACCAGATTTCATCCATTTCCCCTTCCCAGGGTGATCCATGTGTCACTCTTAGGGTTCTCCTTATTACCTAGCTTCTCTGGAGCTATGGGTTGTAGTCTGGTTATCCTTTGCTTTATATCTAGTATCTACTTATGAGTGAGTACATACTATGTTTGTCTTTCTGAGTCTGGGTTACCTCATCAGAATGATATTTTCTGGTTCCATCTATTCACTTGTAAATTTTATGATGTCATTGCTTTATAGACCTAAGTAAAACTCCATTGTATAAATGTTCCACATTTTCTTTATCCATTCTTTGGTTGAGAGGCATCCTCTAGGAGTCCAGTCAAAGAAAAGGATGAGGGATTATATGATCAAGGAGGGTCAAGTTCATGATGAGGGAAACTGAACCAACTCACAAACTTCAGACTGACAGCTGTGGATGCTACATGAGACCAAACTAGACCCTCTGCATGTGGGAAACAGTTGTATATCTTGGTTTGTTGGAGGGGCCCCTGGCAGTGGGATCAGGATCTATCCCTGGTGCATGAGTTGGCTTTTTAGAGCTTACTCCCTATGGTGGGATACTTCACTCAACCTTGATGTAGGGAGGAAGGGCTTGATCCTGACTCAACTGAATGTGCCAGGCTTTGTTGACTCCTCATGGGAGGGCTTACCCTTCTGAAGGAGTGGATGGGAGTGGTTTTGAGGAGAAGGTGGGGGTTATAGGGATGAGGGTGGGATGGAGAACTGTGGTTAGTATGTAACATGAAAAATAATAAATAAAAAGAATTCCCAATTATCTTAATAATCTACAATGAAGATGATTCAGATGGTGAAGTGTGGAGCTGACTGATGTGCTTAGAACAATAGAAACCTGAGCAGTTTTGAAGGCAGCTGCCAAGTGTGGCAGCAGCCAAAGGAGGGGATTCAGGGAAAGCCCACAACCCACGGGGAGAGAAGAAAAAAGGATAGCCATCTGCAGGGGGTAATATATATAAGCAGCTAACTCTGGCAGTTTTTGGAGCCCAAAAGCCTATGGAATTTGCTGCAGATAGGCTTCAACAGAAAAATCCCAACTCACTCAGAGGCTTGAGAAAAGAAAGGAAAACCTTAGCCCACAGGGTAGTGACTCTGTCTGCATGCAGCTCTGGCCTGTGTTGGTGGCTATAAAGCCACAGGCAAATGGCTTTTTCATGAATTTGTGCCCCAAAAGTTGGAGGCCAGATGTAGCTCAAATTCTAATTGGTTTTAATAATAAAAATCTGGATTCAGATATAGGGGTAAATGCTGAAAGATTAGAGAGACAAAGGAGCAAGCCACAGACACTTCTTATCTCACCAACTCCTCGGCCTGAAAGGGGCTGAGCTCCTGTCTCCTCCAGCCTTGTCACTCATCTCAGCCGAGTCATATCACTTCCTGTCTCCACTTCCCTAGTGCTGGGATTAAAGGCATTTGCCTCCCAAGTACTGGGATCAAAGGCATGAGATTCCCAAGTGCTGGGATCAAAGGTATGAGCCTCTACCACCTGACTGTTTCTCTTTTAGACTAGATCAATCTCATGTAGCCCAGGGTGGCCTTGAACTCAGGATCTTCCTTTCACATGCATGGAAAAATTTAGAACATGGCCTCTTGTCTTAGATCTAACCTTTTTATTTTCTACCTACCTCCTTAGGCTCATCATGCCAACAGTCAGATGGGTACTGTATATACAGTGGACCAGAAGAAATGGCAAATGACCAGGGTCTCTGCAGCTGTCCCCACCATGAAAAGTCAGTTCCATGATGGCCACTATTCTGGCATTGAAGGCAGACATAGGACAGACATAACTGCTTTGTTATCCAGGCTGAGCTGGGAGTGCCTAAATAACTCAGCTTGTTGGCAGCCTTCATTGAGGTAAGTGGGGGTCCCAAGGATCCCTAGGTCCTTTATTCCTTGGCAGGATATCCAGAAGTCATGATTCTCCTGCTTTGAACTCAAGGATGCTACACAACCATCATCATTCCTGTGCCTTGATTGTGATATCTCTTGTGACTTGTGAAGACATTGGGATGGCTCTCTGATGCCTCTGTAAACAGCTACACAAAGGTCAGGTTAGAGAAAATCAGGAGAAAGACATGGTGAGCTGGCCCTTAGGGTGGGGTCTTAAAGGGCTAACTTAGTCACGGCCAATCCTAAAGGCTTCTTGTTTGGGTCTTATAGGGTATACTTAGCCCTCCCCCTGCAAAATCCTAAAGACTTGTTTGTTTGGGTCCTGTAGGGTTGACTTAGGCCTCCCGCAAAAAAAAAAAGAAAAAAAGAAAAGAAAAAAAAAGAAAAATCCTCAAGATTTTTGTTTCCATAATTACAGTAATGATTAACACTAACTGCAATGATGGGACTAGGAGGTGGTGAGACGTGAAATGTCATTATTCCCTCTTTGTGAAGCCGTATCCCCTTGAGAAGCAGTACTCTAAGGTGGACCAGATGCAGACATTTCCCTGCCTATGTTTCATCTGGAGGTTGTGTCTATAGTGCTAGGCCACGGGAAATAATGTCTAGCTTGGAAAATTAACTCAGAGACCATGTTGTTTTGCAAGGGAAACATTTATTTTTGAAGGGGATTAATGTTAATGGGTAAATTTGGAAAAATACTTGCTTTTCCAGACAGTACACTTCTGCAGAGGCATCATCTCAGACAGTGGGCAGGCGTCTTTGGGACAGTGGTGCCTGTACCCTGTGCTGATAGGAGCTGGCTAGGGATACAGGTTCTCTGGACACTTGGGCCTGGTTGTTACAATAGGGCATTGATTTGTCTGTAGAATGTTGGCTGTGTACCTTGGGGTTGGTTTGGTAAACATGACTAGTGTTTCCTTCCAATAGTTTTGATTCTGCACTAGAAATTCTGAGGTGGCAGACATGTCTATTCACTAGAGCTTGGGGTGGTTCTTTCTGCAAATTTTTCTTGAGGGAGCACACCTAAGGCGAATTCCCAATTTATCTTCTAGAAACCACTCAACAGAGGTCATTAAGTCCTGTGTTTCAGGGACCTGTCAGGGCATGAATACTCTGCTCACAACCAACCTTTGACTTTGGGTCCTGGCTGATAAGACCTTGACTTTTTGCAGGAACATCTCTTGCACTTTGCCTTTGTGGGTCAAAATTGACATCATAAAGCTTTTAATTTGTCCTCAAACTGCTTTTCTGCAATCGGGGAGGAAATGTATTTGTGAGTATTTGACCTATACATGAAGAGCTTTCATCCCTAAAAACCATACATCCTGCCTGGGACTTCCATAGTCCTTTTTGTCAGTCAGACCAAAGATATGGCTAGTCCATGGTTGTGGGTTTGGAAATATTGGGGACATTCCCTTCCCTTGACAAGAAAGAGTACCAGTCTTGAGAGGTTGACTTGCTTGTAGCTAGCTGACACAGTCTTGAAGTTGGACTGGGAAGCTCTGGAGGCCAGGATATCTGCAGCAAGCACAAACTTGGAGGCATAGTCTTGAAAGAACATTCCAGTGGCATAGTCTTGCAGTATACTACCAGTGCCAAGCAGTGAGGTGTGCTCAGGCCCAAGTCTTCTGGATCCTGGAAATAGTTCTAGAAAGGGATGGACTTTCACTGGTCTTCAGTGATTCTGAATCCCTCAGATGTTCATTGTTGGTTTGAGAGTTTGCCATCTCCCTGGTTTCCATGTTGAGTGCCCAGTCACAGGTCTCTTCATCTGCCTCCTCCAGTTCCCAGGTATCCCTGCTACTTGGTGACTTGGATGCCACACTGATCTCCCGAACTGACACCCCATGGTAGATATCTCTGAAAGCCACACCCTCAGTCTCCTGTGACTCATATGCACCCATGACTAGACCTAGATTTGGCTCTGAGTTGCCTGTCCAAGATCCAACCACTGTATCACTGTGCCAGGCTCTGTGAGGTGGACAGAGAAGTCACACTGTCCCCCTGGACAGTTGTAGGGGCCTCAGAGGGCCCAGAGTTGTCACTAGCTAGAGTCTCTCTCAGGATTTCAAGCCTGAGGGCAGAAGGAGGGTTCTGTGTGAAAAGAGATTCCATAGTAGAAGTTGTTTTTCTCACTTTCTCTTCTGGGTCTTTCTGAAAAGATTCTCCCAGGACACTGACCATTTTGACAATGAAGTCATCTCCAGAGTCCCAGAAGGACAAAGATGAATTGGAGTGCTGTGGAAAGTGTAAAGCTATAGCCTTGTTCACGTTGAAAACACGTATTGTCTTGAGGCCTCTGAGGGGCAGATTCCATCTGTGCCACACTAAGCATCTTGTAAGATGTGTTTCTAGCACCTACTGAGTGCCAGGATCTAGGAAGGAAGGCCCGTTAGAAGTTTTCTTACAGGTGATTGGATTGAATTGTTCAAGGATGTTTTTTTCCACATTTCTGTATTTGTCTTTGAGTTTTCAGGAGGGACCAATGCATGGTCCATGAGTATTCCATGACAAATGCCCATGGGCACCTTACTGTCATTGGTATGCCTCCACTTGCTGCTTGAGTGGTTTTTCAACTAGCTGCTTATTTCCTGTTCCCACTGGGGAAACACTTTTCAAGTCACTTCTCGGGTGTCTCATGTGGCAATGTTCTACCTCTGCCTCAGAAACAGCCTTGAGTACTTTGCCTAGGGAACCTTCCGGGCTCCTAAATAGATCTTTCAGAGCTCTTCCCAGTTTATCAGATCCTTGCATGGGACCTTCCATAGTTGGAATAGCTATCTCTCTGCCCTATGATGACACACTCTGTGGATGCTGGATGCTTTCATCTGCCAGTGCTGAGGAACATGAAGTCCCACAAATAACTTCTGCCTGAGCCATCCCTGGGAGTTTGTCCTGACACTTTTTCAGATCCAGAGATAGCTGGACTTTTCAGGGCCATTGGCCCTGGTGTTGTGTGAACCTCTTTTTTTAATGTGTTGTTCCTGCTGCTCCTGGAGCTTGGGGTTAATGAATTCCCCTGGTAGGTGGACAACAGAACCCTTTCCCTGAGAGGTCCAACTCTTGGAAGTGAGTTGATTAAACTCTTCCTGTGACTTTTAAACCATGGCCAGTAAATAACTCCTTTCTTGGAACTCCTTCAAAAGGTGGCACTCCAGGTGTCGAACAGCAGGTGGGACAATAAATTGGGATCTTGAAGCTTTAGGGCAAGAAGCCCCACAATCCCAAATTTGAGGTGAATGGCATGGTGGCTTTGAAGAGAGGATGGGTCATGGGCCTGGGTTTGGATCCCAGCCACTGGTGGAGATTGGAACCAGGACATATTTGAGGTCAAAGGTTGAGCTTTGACCAAGTTATAAAGTAAGGGATTTAGAGAAAATAGCTGTGGAGGTACATTAGTCTGAACTTGTACTGGAATGTAAGTAGAGAGTCTATTGAATAAGATGAAGGTGGGATCTAGTAAGGACCCCGCTAGGTTGATGGTAGCCACAAGGGACTCACTGTGGAGAAAGGGGAGGCCCTAGAAAAGCTTGCTGGATTTCTGCTGCAAATCATTGCCTATGACCTTCTGGTAAAATAACTGTTGATGAACCTGAAAACTGTTCTGATTTGTAGTTTCTGATGGTGGCCTGCTTGGCTGCTCCAGGACTACAGCATCCTGCCCATACAGCCCAAGGTATGGTCACATCTTTCTTTTCTTTTCACTTTCTAAACTTTTAGTTCAATCTTATTATTAATCTGAAGTTCCAGTACCTCCTGGATATCAGGGTTGATGAAAGAGGGCTCCCCAGCCTCTATCTGCCTGTGTATGGGGCCTGTCCAGAATGAGACCCCTTGAAGGCTGAGAGAAAGATGTTCTTGCAAGGACTCACCATGTGACAAGTTGGCGTGGCATCAGGTTTTGGCAGGTACCTAGTACCAGGAAGGGTCTAAGATAGGCTTGCTTGAGTTATTAAGGCCTGGGGTGCTTGAGGTATGTAGGTCTGTTTTTTAGTTGCCAAAGCCTGGAGTGGTTGAGGTAGACCTATTTGAGTCATCAAGGCAAGAGGTGGTTGAGTTAGGCCTACTTGAGTGGTAAAGGCCTGGGCCTGGAGTAGTTGAGGTTGAGGTAGGCCTGCTTGAGTGGTCGAGGCCTGGGCCTGGAGTGGTTCAGGTAGGTCTACTTGAATGGTCAAGGCCTGGGCCTGGAATGGTTGAGGTAGGTCTGCTTGAGTGGTTAAGTCCTGAGGTGCCTGAGGTAGGCCTGCTTGAGTGGTCAAGGCCTAGGATGGTTGAGGTAGGCCTGTTTGAGCTGTCAAGATCTGAGATGGTTGAGATAGACCTGTTTGAGTGGTTAAGGGCTGGGGTGGTTGAGGTAGGCTTGCTTGAGTGGTCAAGGTTTGGGCTGGTTCAAGTAGGCCTACTTGAATGATTAAAGACTGAGGTGGTTGAAGTAGGCCTGCTTGAGTGGTTAAGGCCTGGGATGGTTGAGATGGGAGAAGGCAAACCTGCCAGAGGTGCACTCTGTGAGGTCAGTAGTGTTTAACAGTAAACCAAGGAGCCTTCATGCTGTGATCTGGCATGGACAGAGAACAAGCCACAGGATCAGGAGGATGAGAGCGGTGGGAAGGTGCCTGTGGTGATGAGCGGTGTCTTCCATGAGTCAAGGTCTCTGGTGGCTGAGAGGCACTCACAGATGACTGTGACTTAATAGAAGCTGGGGAATTCAGCAGGACATGTGACAAGATTTTAGAATCTTTGGGCAGCAGGTGCTCCTTGAGAGGAGTGGGGGAAGCCTCTAGGGACAAATTGGTGGCCACAGACTCCTCTGTGGGTTGCCTAGGTGGCAGGTGGGCTTTGGTAGCTTCTGGTTTGGACACTTCACCTGAGGCATCTTGTCTTAAGAGCTGACAAATGCTAATGGTATTGACAAGCCTCTCTAGCATGCTGTGGAAGACAGGAGATATGATTGCAGCCAGCAGTATATGGGGCCAGGAGGCTGGCAAGCTCAGTAGGGAAGAAACCTCACAGTCCATCACAACTTTTGTTGTCCATCACAACCACTGTTGTTGTCCATCACAACCACTGTTCCACAGTCTGCTTTTTACAAGACCTTAAACTCAGGACTGCACTCATGTTCCACCCATCCCCTACTCCCATGGTAACCTTATGCCCTAGTCGGAGCTGATCACAACAGGCAAGAGGAGTGGGGAGCCAGAAATAACTGGAGATGGCTCACCTGTGCACAAGTGAAATCAGGACCTCGTCCCCCTTTGGTTTCTTCCTGCTGCCTCTGTATGCTGGAGATGGAGACTGTACTATGGTGGGTAAAGGAAGGACATGGTATCTTACCAGAGATGGAATGAAATGCCCCTTTAGTAAAAATTAAAAAACAAACAAACAACAACAACAACAACAAAAAACGGGAGCTCAGGTATCCATGAGCAAGGCACATGTGGAGCAGGACTATGCCATGGAACCAGGCTCATCTACTTCTCATGACCTAAATGGGCTTTGTAATTTCCCTGTGGAGTAGAGGGAAAGACCAGTGTTTTGAAAGAGGAAAATGTCTCAGAGAGGTTTAACAACCAATGTGCCTCCAAATCCAGGCAGCATAGCATCACTTCCTCCCACACTGCCCCTCACCAGGCAGCACCCAGTCCTGGCTGTTCCTGGCTTCATTCTAAGTACAGAACCTGGGAAGTGTCTTTAGTTCTGGGTTCCTTCCCAGGAGCTGCCTCCTTGGGGGTTCTGTAACTCATTTGGTGTTATCACTGGGGGGCGGACAGGGGAGATGCTGTAGGGGATGAAGTCACCTCCCCAGAAGAAGGAAGTAGCCTACCTTTCATGGTCCTAATTTTCTTCCTGACCTTGCTGTGTTCCTTCTTCACCACCTGACAGAGACAGACAGAACCTGCAGCCTCATTCACTTATGTATAATGTGGGCAAATATGTGATTTTTTTCTTCTCTTGGAAAAAACAAATGGGGACTGTCTCTGTGATATCCACCACGATGGTCAGTGTTCTTTTGCTCAGGGACCAGAGGCTCAGCTCTGAACTACTAGCAGTCACCTCCTGAGGCCAGAGGAGACTCATGTCCTGGAGTTCAATGTCCCCTTCATATCACCTCAAATAACCCTATAAGCATGTATCTTAGAGGGGGACATAGGAACCAGTAGTGCTCAGAACTTTTCCTTTCTCAGAAGTCCCTAACTGTCCTAAGAACACTGTCCCTGGCCACCAAGTCCCAGACATAGGTGTGAGAGCAGAAATCTGGAAGTCCACTCTCCCTTCTGCCCTACCTGCCAGTTCTCAAGAGGATGGGGTCCTGCTCTTGGCTGAGATCCCCTGCCTGCCGCCTCCCTATTTGATTTGGAAAATGAGACCTATAAAAAGAGGGAGAGGGGACTAGTCTCTGTTGGTTTGGGGCTAAGGCATTCTTACCTTTTGGGCAGTAATGCTTTCTGCTGATGGAGATGTGAGTGAGTTAAGGTGGAGGAGGGGTAATAATAGGTGGAAGAGTCCCAGCCCACACACAAAGGCAAGGATCATGTCCATTGCCCAAGTAGTGAAGCTAGGGGTCAGCCATGCAGTATCAACGCTTTCCTGAAGGAAGAGAAAATTCTCCATCTGAATCTCACTGTCGCTCTCAGGCAACTGAATGCTGAGAGTTCTCTCTGGGAGTTGGCAGCTGGGCCCAGGCCCGCATCACAGAGCTCCCATCTTCCTGTCACAAAGGGTTCCTGAGTGGGGGAGGGGTGGTAGGAAGAGGTGACAAGACAGTCACTCTCCATCCTGCAGCCTTCACAGGTCTCCATCCTCCTTCTGTGTCTCTGTTTCCAATTCCACCTGCACACTCTGTCAAAAATGGAGGCTTGTCCATGTTCTGTTCCTCTCCTACCTCCAGAGAGGCTTGTCCATGTTCTGTGGGCTTTTGAAACTTCTAAGCTGCCTCCAATGACATACCTCCTCCAAAAGGCCACACCTCCTAATCCTTCCCAAACAGTTCCACCAACTGGAGACCAAGTGTTCAAATATCTGAGCCTCTGGGGGTTTATTCAAACCACCACATTCCACTCTCTGGCCCTCCATAAGCTTGTACAATATAATAAAGCAAAATTCACTTAGTCAACTTCAAAAGTCCTCATAGTCTTTCACAGTCTCAACATTATTTCAAAGTCCAAAATCTCTTCAGAGACTCAAGGCAATCTCTTAATTGTAACCTCCTATAAAAGCAAAACTTAAATTACATGTTTCAACATACAGTGTCACAGAATACATATCCCCATTCTGAAAGGGAGAAGAGAGGGTGTAGTGAGGAAATACTGGACCAAAGCAAGACCAAAACCCAGCAGGGAAAACTCCAAACTCTGCATCTTCATATCTGATATCAAAGGGCTCTTCAGATCCCCCAGTCCTTTCAGCTTTGTTGACTGCAACATCCTTCTTTCTCTTGGGCTGGTTCCACTCCCTGTTATCAGCTTTCCTTGGCAGATATCCTGTGGCTGTTGTGGTATCTCCAACATCTTGGCATCTCCAAAAAAATCCAGGCTTCACCTTCACAGATTCACATAATGGCCTCTCTAGGCCTCCATGCAGGGATATCCCTGACATATGTCTGGCCTCAGCAGCTTCCCCTAACCACAGAGGATGATTCCACAACCCCTTTATTCATGTTCCCTTCATAACTCTAAAGCCAGAACCATATGAACAAAGGTGCCAAGTTCTGCTACCTGCTTAGGATGAAACCTGGAACCAGAACCCTTCTTGAATTATATTGACATAAGCTTTGATTTGTTGTCATTCTTTAGGGACAAGTCATACCTTGAGGCCTTTTCTTCTCACAAGTTACAGGATTAGGTAGGTTGGGTCTTGCCCTGAGGGTAACACTCCCTTTATTCCATTCTTTATCTTTTCAGGACCATCTAAGGCTCCAACACTAAATTTCTTGTGTTCTTTTTCTTCTTAAACTGTACATTGATATTTCCTTTTGCCCTGCTTGTTCTTTTTCATTGCAGATCTGCATAACAGTGATCTCTAATAACCACACAACAGTGTCAATATTAAACTGTCTTGAAATCTTCTTTGCCTATTAAAATCTATGAAATTAGTCCAAAGCTTCACAATTTAGCTCCAGACAGACTCTTTGGACAAGAATGGAAAGCACCCATGATTTTGCCAAAACATCGCAAGAACTGTCTTTAGCCTGGAAACTAATATTATCCCCCCTTGGAATCTCTTGATCTGGGCCTCTATAGTCCACATTGCTCTCAGCACTACTGTATTCCACATTCCTCAAAAAACCTAGCATGGTCAGGCCTGTGGCAGCAATACCCCAGTTCTGGTACCAACTTCTGTCTTAGCTACTTTTCTATTGCTGTGAAGAGACATCACAACCAAGGCAACTTATACAAGGAAGAGTTTATTGAGGCTCACAGTCTCAGATGGTAGGTCCATGACCATCTTAGCGGGGAGATGGGCAGCAGGCAAGCAAGCATGGTGCTGGATTGGAAGCTGAGAGCTTATATCTGATTGAAAGCAATAGGCAGAGGGGAGGGACACACCAGGAATGGTTTGAGTCTTATGCCAGCTGTAGTATGGCATGCCAGCAATCTCAGCACTTAGGAAGTAGAGGCAGGAGGATCAAGGATCTCAAACACATTACTTGAAGTGGGAGGATGGATGGTCTACCCCAAATGTGGGCAGCACCTTCTGGTGGCCAAGATTGAAAGGGGATAGAAAAAGAAATCTTTGTTTTGCCTTCTTGTCTTCACTCTTGCTGGCAAATTAATGTATCCCATTACTGCTGACTCATTCATTGATATTAGAACCAGATTCTTCAGGCATCCAACTTAGGCAGAAGATCAGCAGACATCTAGAAATCATACAGACCTTGGAGACTGTGGACACATACAGGCTCTTTGATTAAGCCACTACCAGATTACCTTCTTAACCTCTATGTTAAGAAATGAGTTCTCCAAGCAATGTACTTCTGGGGTTGTAGATAACAGAAGGCAAAAGGCAAAGCACCAACAGCAATGATGGGCACCTAGTAGGGGCTCAGTGACCTTGGGGTCCCAGAAACTCTGACCTTCAGGTGGTAAGGTATCTATTACTGGACCATTACCACTGGGATGCCTATCCATTCATCATTCTCAAGAACAAATGGAACCCATCTGGACAGCAAAATCATACCCTCAATAGGACATCCCAAGCATAAAGGATGAGCTTTGAGATGCCCTTTCCTTGCAAAGAAGAAGGAAAAGTTCTCTAATGTACATTTTAAGAGTAGAGGGCTCAGAAGGAAGCAGCTTGAAAGAGTCTATGTCAATCTTAGCTCTTGCCAGCAGGGTTAGTCCCAGCAATCCTAACTGCAGGGTTAGTCCCAGCAGTCCTACACATATTGACAATTGTTTTTCAAAATGAGTTTGCAGCTGGTGTGAAGGGAAGACGGTATGAATAACATTATCAAACATAGACCTACAGAGAACGGTGCATGCATTCGCCTACTTTGTTATATAATTCCTATCAAAGTGTCTCAATTTTCAGTGCTGACAGCTCCATTTCTACAGGCTGGTTGTGAGTGCCCAGCTTTTGAAATTGCTGTGGATTGACACCTCACAGCACTTGGAGGAAAGCAACCATTCAGGCAGGGGGCCTCTTGGGAAGAAGGGTGAGGAAGGAATGCAGATTTGCTGGAAATCTTCATTCTCTGCTTGCTTAAAAAAAAAAAAAAAAACAAAAAACCTAACTTTATTCTGTCCTTCTAGGTTGCCTCAGAGTATGCACATTTTGAAATTCAGATGTCCTGCATTGGAAGACATAAACAACAGCCCATTTCTAGGTTCTGCCTGGCCACCTGTTGTAGCTGTCTCCCCATCAGACTCACCCATAATAGCTTCTCTTCATCACAGTTTGAGCTGTTTGAGATGGACTTGTCAGGAGTGGAAGTGGAGCTTCCTGCCATGCGTGAAAGTGGATGCTGGGATTGATGGATCTCGCTGCTCTGTAGAGAGCAGAGGCATTCTCTTTCAAGCTGCATAAGTTAGAACTTGTGCACAGTCTGCATGCTGAGCTCTTACCTTCATGGTGACCTAGGAGGTATACTGTGAAAATAGCTTGTAAAAGAAAGGTATTGCACAGAATTTAATGAAGGCCCTTCTGCCTTTTAAGAGAAATGTAAATGATATGGGGATCTGGGTAAAAGTTGCCTTAGTCTTCTCTGCAGGGAAAACTCTAAAGCTCAACCCTACCTGAGACAGTCGTACAAATTTACTATAAAATCTCTTCCAAACTTCCCACCCTAAAATCATATAATCTCCATCGTAGAAAGAGAAATTCCTAGGGTCTTTTAGGTGACAAAGCAATATGATCCTTAATGGTTGAGGATGCATTTGGACCATGAGTCCTTCCTGAAGCCAGGCTCAGCATCCCATGGTTATTTCTACATGTCAGAGTCACCCTGCCACAGGGCATCTCCACAAAATAACAATGATTGTCGCAGTCTGAAGTCTTCCAGAGTCTTCTTCAAGAACCACGTGTTTACCAACTTATAGAACCCTAAGAATAGCCTTAGTATATCCATGAAGAAAGTTTGTGATTGACTAGTTCACAATTCTTAAGGTTGAATGCTAAGAAGACACTTGGGCTCAAGGTTCAACCCTCTTCCCTTTATAAACTACACTAATTTATGATGTAATAACTAGAGGCATGGATAGAAAAAGAACAGCGTCAAAGAAATTCATAATATGGGACTGATTCTGATCATACTGAGCAAATTATGGTGTATCTTTCTATATCTGAGCATCCACCATTCAGCACATGGCTGGTCAATATGAGGTTTCAGATAAAAGTGTTGCATGAATTGTGAACAGGTGAATCTGTGATGACTGTGTTGAAAAAAACCCAAATCAGGGCACTCACAAACAGAGTAGTCACAAGCCTAGGGCTTATCTAAACACCACTAAGAATTTTTTGCCAGTTGGTGGAGTGACTAAAAGCCAATGAATTAAATCAATCATATCAACTTCACCTGACATGATCTTTGGAATCTATAAATGCATGTCTAGCATCTGACTTAAACTATTTACATGTCTACATAGACACACTGTGAGTGTGCCCTGCCCAACAAGCACTGAGAAATTCTGAGTGTGTCTGTCTAAAATCTACCTTTTAGTATCATCCTACATACCATCTGTCTGTCTGTCATCTGTTGGTTTGTTTTTCTTTCTCTCTCTCTCTTTATAACTTGTTGAGGGATATGCTGTGGTATTTATATTTACCAATACATGCTAATTTATTGTTACTTTAATTCACTGAGAATATAGATAGAGAAAATTTAGAAAGAGATAACCAGGTAGAGTTTGTTGCTTGGTTAGGAAAAGCATGCTCTATAAATACATGGCAACTAACAAAAGGTTATTGCCAATCTGCAAGTCTTTGAACCTAACTACTGAATCATTTTAAATTAATGCAGTACAAACATAAAATTTTTTATTTGCAGCTTGTTTTGAATTGTAAACCAAATGGCATACTTTAAACATGTCCAAAACTTAATTACAAATTAATGTTTCTGAAAATATGAGAAATTAGCAACAGAAAGTCAATTTCCATTACTATATAGTCAGCTTAAAGTGGAAAGAGAATTCCTTCATTATTGGCAGTTGACTCCCCATCCTGGATGTGGAGACTGTTGACTCCTCTTCCCAGATGTGGACATTGCTGATTCCCCTTCCCAGATGTGGCAATATTAATATCAATCAATCAAGTTTGTTTAGGAAAGGTCTAACTTTAACAATAATAAAAATTTAGGTTGATTCTGAAAGAGCTCGGCTGGTGTTGGCTCTTCCCATAGAAGTAGGCTTTCTTTCCATTCTCAATCTAAAGAAGTTATGTCCTTCTTAATTCCCTCTTGGTATGGAAGAAACAGATGCTAAAGTGTGATTTAAAAGACCATCAGTGGCTGGGCAGAGGTGTCCACACCTTTAATCCCAGCACTCAGTAGGCAGAGCCAGGAGGATCTCTGTGAGTTCAAGGCTAGCCTGTTCAACAGAGCGAGATCCAGGACAGGCAGCAAAACTACACAGAGAAACCCTGTCTCGAAACACCAAAAATAAATAAAATAAAATAAAAATAAAAGACCATCAGTAAAGCCTACATTGTTGGTTTGCTAAGTGCACATAACATCAAAGCTGCCTTTTAAACATGCAAGTTCATATCCACAGATTAGTGCAGTGCTAGCCCATCAGAGAAGCTTCTTGTGACAGTGAATGGTGGTTGCTACAGAGACTCACTAGTCAAAATGCAGAAACTAAGTGACGGAGGTGCACTCAGCCACAAATGCAACGTTTGTGTAACCCTTTCATCCCAGAGCTCAGGAACAACTCTGAAGAGAGGGAAGAAAGGTCTTAAAAAGCCAGATGTTGGGGAGGACAGGGATGAAACTACCTTCTAGACATGGCTGGGCCAATGAGCTTATGAACTCAAGCAACTGGAACAGACTGCATAAGATAAAGCGACTCAACATTTCAACATGAATGAAAAAGGGGATGATGGTCTTGCCCCCAAAGGAAGAGTTATTGACAGTTGATGGCTGCTGGAGATGAAATAGTTGGTTTTCTTCATGGATGTGGCCTCTCACACTTTGCCAACATTCCAGTGGAAGGTACTATATATGTGCCCATATGGGAAGCACTACATGAATTCAGTGGGTTGAAAAGAAAAGAGGTATGAAGTTAGGAGAGAGATGGGAGCAGGTGTGAGAAAACTTTGTGTGAGTGGAGGAGGGTGGATATGAGAAAAATACATATACCAAATCCTCAAAGACTAGATAAATAACATAAAATACATAGATGATCAAAAGACTTTCAATAGAGATGTTGGTGGATCCTGTCTGAGTACCTGTACTCTTTTCCAGAGCACTGATACCCATAGGATTCTCTGTTTCCCAAGGATTCAATGAGATATTGAGGGGCAGCAACAGCTCTCAAACTTTCTTAGGCATTGGGTTTACTTGTAGGGCTCAGAACCATACCCTGACTCAACTAATACCCAAATGATCCCAAGTCCTTGAACATCCAGCAAGATGACCTAGTTCTCTGGGAGCCATGGCCTGAGGGAGACTGAGCTGGGAAGTTCAGCAATTCTGCAGGAAAGTCATTTGGTTAACCCAGGTGAGGCTGTTCTGAAGATGCCAAAGGCCTGTGTCCACAGGCAGGGTTATGAACACAAAATCTCCCAGCATGGAAGTTAATCAGCCACACTGGTTTAGAACTTGGATGAGCAGATGACATTTCCAGGAACTGGGAGTTGCAGTTCCAAGGCTGGCTGTCTGAGCAAGCTTTTGCAAGCCTCCACTGTTAGAGGCATTGTCTCTATGACCTCCCAATCATCTCTTCTGCTGTTTAAGGAACTGGTGAGTCCTCTGCAGCCTGACCTATCCTCTATCCTATGCAAACAGATGTAGTGGAGGACATTAAATCTAGTGCCTGAGAACTGGCTGTGGCAAGTGCCCCCATTAGATTTTGAGACTTTACAAGGAGAGGGCACTTTCCAGAAAGAAACTCAGCATCTTTTTGAAAGCTTCACTTTCGAGTGCTGTTTGTCTCATAGGCAAAGATGGTTCTAGCAATACAATGAGACAACAGCCTTTAAACAGAGGTGCAGCACTCAGTAAGCCTCCACCCCTAGCAGACCACTTACAAGATTGCTCAGAACTTTGAGGGTTCTATCCATGGCCCAAGAAAGGGGGTGTCAGTGAACCCAGGTGTGGAGGGCACTGAGACCCCCAACACGGATGGACCTGTATACTAATGCTCAGTCATCTCACCAGGTGACGTGCTGACATTCGCTGCTATGTGAAAACTTTCAATGTGGCATCTTTTCTTTCAGAAACTAGGGAAACTGAGTAAATTTGAATTAGCTTTAATAACTATAAAAAATTACTGCTCAAGAAAAATATGATATATTTTCCTCTATAAACATGGCAAGCATTGTGTTAAATGCTCACTGCTCACACAGAAGCTCACACTGCTCCACCCAATGAAATAAGCTTACACTTTGCTGTTAGGAATCAAATTCGAGAGTCATTTAAAGAATTTGGTAATAAAATCCTATGCACTATGAGTTTCACCTCTAAGAATTTAAGAAGATACTAATTGGTGTGTGTAATGTACAATGTGACAGCGTTTTTAAGTTCTTCTGACAAATTAAATATCCAGTAGTAAATTCTTCATTAAGAAATAATGATTTTGCAGATTGGAATTCTTTTTATTACACTGTTAATTCTGTTAATTTAACAAGTCATTTAAATTCTTAGATTAATTTTAAAATATATTGTTATAAAACTCGTGAGCTAAAATTGTCAAATGATTTTTTTTAAAGGAAAATGCAAGCTGTATGTCAGAGCCTGTAGCATAAATATGTATTGCCACAAAATACGAATGTAAAGAAAGCAGGAACACAGAAATGTGGAAACAGCTGTCTCTGCATGGCAGAAGTTGTTTAGGGGTTTCATGCCGCCCTGGTGACCACAATTCATGCATCTTCTATAATGAATTTTGAAGCAAGGACTAGAGTTGGCATGTGTGCATTCAGCAGCGTGATTCTACACCTTCCCCTTCCTCCCGATGGAAGTAACAAGAAGAGGCGGCAAGCCACAGCACACTGGATTCTCAATCCCTTTCTCTCACCTCCCTTCCCTGTGGAGTGCTGTCCTCCATGCAGCAAGACTGCCAGTGTCTGAGGCTGAACAGCAGGGAAGTGCAACCATCCTGGGGATTGTATTTCCATGTCAGTATAGCATTGATGTCTTCTTTCTCTTTGCTGCAGACAAGTCCACGCCTGACCCTTGTGTTGGGCACCAGGGTTAGTTTCAAGAGGGCCTTGGAGCACCATCTTGAGTATTTTTGCCAACCTTGGATATTAGACATCTCGGAAGAGGTTCACAAAATTCCTCAGTCATTCATCACTGAAGATTGTGATAGGCATTAAACACGTTCACCCCCCACTAGAAAACCAATGGAGTCCTTTATCTATAATATAAATTTGTTATTTAAGACTCCCGTGGAGCTTTAGGGTAAACAAAGTCAAACGTGGAAGGAATGATGATAACATGGCCATTAGGACCAGGCAAAGCATTTCAACATGTGTGCATGCATGTAAACATGTGTGTTTGTGTGGTAAACATGCGTGTATGTGTGTAATATGTGTGCATATGAGTAAACAAGTAAGCATTGTGATATGTGTGTAAGCATGCATGCATGTGTGTAAGCATGTGGGTGTCTGCATGTGTGTATGTATGTGTGTAAACACACATGCAAGTATATGAATATGTGTGCATATGTGTAAGAAAATATGCATGTATATAAACTTTGTGCATGTGTGTAAATGTGTGTGTGTGTGTGTGTGTGTGTGTGTGTGTGAGTGTGTGTGTACAGGCCTGTGGTTACCTCTGACTGCCTTCCTCAGTTGCTCTCCACCTTATACATTAATTCAAGCCTCCTGCTAACACAGAGCTTCTTGTTTCTGGCAGCCAGTGTGCTCTAGAGATCTCCATTACCAACCACCTATACTGGCTGGGATCCCAGGTGCCTGCCATACCCATCTGTCTGGCTTTTACTTGGTTTAGGGAATTTGAATATGGTTATGAGGCAAGAACTTTAACCCATTCCCAAGCCCAAAGATTAGTTTTGGAAAGAGGATACCTGTAGTCTTGGTGCTGGAGAGGCAGCTAAGTGGATGGAGCATTTCCTAAGCAAGTATTAGGAGGTAAGTTTGGTTCTCCTGAACTCAGATAAAGATAAGTGAAATAGCACATGGCTATAATTCCAGAACTACAACAAGACAGAAGGCAGAGACAGGAAGATCCCTGGCACTGGAAAATTGCAAGACCTTGGCTTAAACAGAGTGGAAGATGAAGCTGGACATCCAAAGTTGTCCTCAGACCTCTACAGTAGTGCCATAACTCAATCATACACTGTTCTCTCCATCTCCTGCCAAGTTTTTCTCTCCATCTCCTGCCAAGCCCCCACAGTCCCACAGCCCACATATAAAATAATCACTCAGACACTTATATTACTTACAAACTGTATGGCCCTGGCAGGCTTCTTGTTATCTACTTCTATCTTTTTTAAACAATTTTTAATATATTTTAAAATATATTTTATTTATTTATTATGTATACAGTATTCTGCCTGCATGTGTCCCTGCAGGCCAGAAGAGGACACTCGATCTCATTACAAGTGGTTGTGAGCCACCATGGGGTTGCTGGGAATTGAACTCAGGACCTCTGGAAGAGCAGTCAGTGCTCTTAACCACTGAGCCATCTCTCCAGCCCCTACTTCTTCTATCTTAAATTAACCCATTTCTATTAATCTATAAGTTGCCACGTGGCTTGTGGCTTACTGGTACCTTACATCTCACTTGTCATGGCAGTGACTGGCAGTGTCTCTCTGCCTCAGCCTTCCAATTCCCAGAATTTTCCTCTCTGCTTGTCCCACCTATACTTCCTGCCTGGCTACTGGCCAATCAGTGTTTTATTTACTAACCAATCAGAGCAACACATTTGATATACAGATCATCCCACAGTGCACACACACAGAGAGAGAGAGAGAGAGAGAGAGAGAGAGAGAGAGAGAGAGAGAGAGAGACAGATGGACAGATAGAGAGAAATGAGGCTATTGTGATCAATTTCTCTTTGTCACTATTTTAATTATGTGAAATACATCTTATTTTTTAATCAACTTATAATAAAAGTACTGTGGTAAGAAATGGTATCCAAACTTTGCTCTGTCTGGGTTCCAGAGTTGGCAGGCACTGATTCCTCTAGCACTTTGAGGTTCTGGAGGCCACAGAACAGCGATACTCCTGTAGTTGGTTCTCTGATTCATTCACTCATCTGTAGATGAATTACAGAGCTTGTTTAAATGTTCCATTGTTGGTGGTCTTTCTCAGAGTCATCCCTTCAAGTGAGCTAAAGGCACTGTTGAAACAACTTTATGTTCCCTGAGACTATAACACAAAAGCTGACTCAGATATGGTCTTCCACATTTTCCTGAACTGCAGCCCAGTGTGGCAGACTGGACAGTAGTGGCTCAGAGAAGGTGGACGTGTGTAATGACAATAAGCAGGCTGATTTAGAATCCGTAGCAGACTTGGAAGCAAACAGCATTCATCAGCCTATTTGAAGACTTGGAACCCCAGCTTCTGCTAGATCTGGTATGGCCATTAGACTTTTGCCAACACCACGGACAGAACTCTTAAAAAAAAAAAAAAAAATATTACAAGCTCCCTACCTTTTTCATTTCCTATTTTTATTATGTTATTGTGAAACCACTAGACCTAAAACAATGGCCTTAAGTAGTCCAAATTTCTTAGCTCATATCTCTCAGTGCGTCTTCTTTTTATCATTCTTCTGGGTCCTGCTCAAAAATCTCTATTCAAAATGCATCCACAGTTGTTTACAGCACACAGCATAGGCAGGTGTGGGATTGTTCTTTTCACTTTCCAAGGAAACTCTGGGGTGAAGATTGTCTCTCTGCTTAATAAACAATGGCCCAAAGCAAAAGTTGCAAATGAGCTCTTAAAAGCAAGAGCAATCAGTGGGGAGCTTAATCACCCAGGAGGCTGGGGTGCTGGAGAGAAGTATGCATTGGAGGATAGACCTGGTATCTGCATAAATTTAATGTTCATAGAGGATCCTAAGTGCAACGAAAGCCTTCAAACATCAGGCTTCTATAAACCTTGGGCAGGGACTTTGAGCTGAAAAGCATCAAATGCAAAGACAGTCAATGTAAACTCAGGGTTCCCTGCTAGGCTGAAAGCTTCAAGCTCCTGATTGTTGGCTGCTGCGAGAATTTTTATCAGTTCTCCCAGCACCAACCCACACCTAACCTCTTCTCCCCTGGAAACCTCTGGTACCGTGCTGACTTCAGGAACACTGTGACAGTTTCTAAAGCTACCCAACCACTCTTATTCCTGTGAGAGACTACTTGTAAGAGATGCGATTGAGGAAAGGAAATTGGCAACAGTAAAGAGACAATCAGAGAACAGACAAATACATCCAGCTAGACATAATAGAGAGCTAATATGCAGAATATACCAAAAGTTGAAGAGAAACTTTTCAGAGTGACCAAAGGCTTAAGTGAAGACAGTGCTTGTCATTTTGTTGCTTTGTGAACAAAAAAACTTTCTGGTCTGAAGTTGCAATAGTGGCACTCATGTCTTGGTGGTAACCAACAGCTGTCTAAATAGAATGAAGGCCTGATCAAAAGTGGTGGGTGGGTGATGCTTGGTAACAGAAACTTAGCCAATTACTCAGAACTAATGAGCTATAAGATGAGAACCTACTACTGCCAGTTTACTAAACGAGCATAATTCTTAACAACATTTTAAATACTTAATTCTTTTTTTTTCATTTTTTTTATTATTATATTTGTGTTTTAATTTTACACATCAGCCATGGGTTCCCCTGTCCTCCCCCCTCCCGCCCCCACCTCCAACTTCCTCCCATCCCTCCCCTCTTTTCCCATCTCCTCCAGGGCCAAGACTCCCTTGGGGATTCATTTAAACCTGGTGGATTCAGCTCAGGCAGGTCCAGTCCCCTCCTTCCAGGCTGAGCAAAGTGTCCCTGTGTAAGCCCAAGGTTCCAAACAGCCAGCTCATGCACCAAGGACAGGTCCTGGTCCCACAGCCTGGAGAAATACTTAATTCTTAAACGCACAGAGAAGTATAGCTCTTATCCACACCAAAGAAGCTTCTTTAGGCACGCTCCAAGAGGTAGAACCACGACTGGTCAGAATGTAGAGAGCAACTGATTATTGGCATCTCCAGCCCTAATGGACGCACCTGCAGCACAACTCCTGCACCTAAGGATCAGGGCACATTGCAGAAGAGGTGTGGAAAGATGCTAAGAGTCAGGAAACCAGGAAGCCTGCTGTAGGATTGTGTCTCCTAGAAATGGCTGGGGAGCTACACTCATCATACCTCAACTACAAGACTTGAACAACAACAACACCAACGGACATGCTAACACAGGAGGAGAAATCATATGGGGCCTCATTCTTAGACAAAGAACTACAGCAACTGAAGAATACCAAAAGATGGAGAATTAGTTTTCCCCAGGGATGAGCACATAAATAGCTATTCAGTACAAAGTGATCACCCCTAAAATCATATTTATAATCAACACTATATGGACTCGAAAATTGTATCATCAGGTATAGTGTGTGTGTGTGTGTGTGTGTCTGTGTGTGTGTGTCTGTGTGTGTGTGTGTGTGTGTGTGTGTACAGTAGCAATTGAAGAAAAAAAAAGCTATGAACTCTGAGAGGGAAGCAATGAAGGACATGAGAGGGCTCAGAAGGAAAAAAGAAAGAGAAAAAAGATGTCATTGTATTTTGATTTAAAAATAAAAATTTTAAAAAGGTTTCTAGTGCCATCTTGAATTATTTTCTCTCATTATTTATTGTAAAATGATATTGTTCCTACTTACTAAATACATAACATCTAAAAAGTACAATTAAAACTATGCAGGTCATGGGAATAGACATTTTAAAAAGAAATACAAATGTCCAATAAATGTAACAAAAAAAAAATGCTGCATATTGTTAGCTATCTGAGGAATGCAAATCAAAACTATGATGTCCCAGCTTGTTCCAGTAAAGCGGCAATTATAAAAAGGCAGGCAAGAATGGGGAGAACAAAAAAATGTCTGTATACTAGTAATAGTAAAGGTCATAAGGAAAACTAAGTGTAGGCTTTCCATATGGTTCAGCTAGAGCATTCCAAGACATATCCCTAAAGGATGTGACATCAGCAAGCAAGAGCAATAAATACACAACAGTGCTCTTATGGTACTGTGTACAATATTCAAGAGTTGGCAACATCCCACCAATGGGTGAATTGACATGAAAAATATCTTACATACACATAGATGAGTATTGTTTAGCAATAAAGAAAAGAATCATGTAAGTCATAACAAAATGGGTGTAACCAGAATACATTGTGTTAACCTGAATGAAAAGGACACACGATAACTGCTGTATGTTCTTTTTCCTCTATGAAAGCTTTAAAAAACTCAAGATTGAAGTAGGGTATGGATTACTAGAGAATGAGAATGGATCAGGTCATCGGGAGGAAGGAAGAAGGGTAGATGAACATGATCAATCCATAGTGTGTGTACCCCCTGTCTACATATGAACAGTTAGCATGCAAATGATAACAATAAGCATGTGGTTAGCTGTTGTAGAACACTGGGGCTTCATATTGGATACAGACTGAACTCTGTGCAAATATTGATATATTTTTAAACTTAAGCAAAATTTTATTACACGAAAATTGTCATATAATTTGATACTACTATACTTTGTACACAATTATTATTTCCCCCCCTTGTGCTGAAATTAGTTATTTTTTCCTCACATAATATATCCTGATTGTAGTTTTCTCTCCCTCTATTCCTCCCAATGACTTCCCACCTCCCTTCCCATCTGGATCCATTCCATTTTTGTCTTTCATTAGAAAACAATCAGCTTCTAAGAGATAATAATAAAATATAACAAAGTAAAATATAATAAGATAAAACAAAAACTATCACATCGAATTTGCACAAAACAAACAGAAGAAAAGGAGTCCAGGAGGAGGCACATGTATCAGAGACCCATTCATTCCCTCACTCCAGAATCCCATAGAAACACTGAACTGCAATCCATAAATTAAGCACAGGGGACCTGGTGCAGACTCAAGCAGGGCCTGTGCATGCTGCTTTAGATTCGGTAAGTTCCTGTCAGCTTTGCTCAGGCTGATTTAGAGGGCCTTGTTTTCTTGGTGTATTCCATGACCTCTAGCTCTTGCACTATTTCCTCCTCCTCTGCTATGGGGTTCCTTGATCTCTGAGGGGAGCAATTTGACAGAGATGATCCATTTAGGGCTTGATGTTCCAAGGTATCTCCACTCTCTGCGCAATGTCTGGCTGTGAATCTCTATATGTGTTTCCATTTGGTATAAGAGGAAGCATCTCTGATGATGGCTGAGTAAGGCACTTATCTATGACTATAGCAAAATATCATTAGGAGTCAATTTTATTGCTACATGTTTTTATGCCAGTAGTATTTAATTTTACCTTAGGTCCCTAGGGCTATCTAGTCTCTGGTTCTTAGGCTCCTAAGCAGTTTGGAAATGGGTTCCATCTTGTAGAGAACTTAAGCCAAATTAGATATCGGTTGGCTACTCCCACAAGCTTTGTACTACCATTGTCCTAGCATATCTTGCAGTCAGGACAGCACTCTAGATGAAAGGGTCTGTGGCTGGCTTGGTGTTTAAGTTTCTCTTTTGATAGCATGCAAAATACCTTCCTATAACAAAGACACTAGAATGTAGAGGTGAAGGCTCTAAACAGCTTGATTTCTGCAACAAGTTCTCTACATAACCATTCTGATGCTCCACAGAATGTTCCTTCTGATCTGGTGACGGCAAGTACTATAGCCCTAACTGTAACCGATGAGCAGAAATGTCTCGGTGATGTCAGCTGAAAACAGGACACTGCACAAGTATCAGGAATGTCTAAATATCTATGCAAAAATATAAAACAAATTATCTGTAGGTATGGATAGCCTTAAACCATTATACAGTGGCATCTGAAACCAGTAACTGACAGGTATAGTGATTAGCTAGCCTTTTCTTCAGCCTTTTTCTTCAAGTAACTTCTCTGAAGCTTTGGAGGGGCAGATACCTAGAGCTCCCTGCACAGTTCACTGGTAAAGGTAAAGCACTGCTCTGTAATTTAGAACATGCCACCTCCTATTCTACCTACTGTGTTCATGCAGGGCCTTGTCTTCCTTAGGACTTTCTGCTGTCACTACAGCATCTGCTGTAGTTAAAGAAATGCCACCCCAGCAGCAATCAGTAAAGAAGTTTTGACAGCCTTTGTTGGATCAATGCTTCCCTTTTCTAAAGTGTTCACACAATCTCTGGGCATAGTATCATAATCAATTCCTGAGGAACTTTGTAAAATCTTCTCTACCACCAAAGATCTTTCAACACCTGCATTCTTAACAATAGTCAGGGCAGGAAATGTGAGCGCTCTCTGAATAATTTCTATGCCAATTTTCTGATCTTCCTTAACAGGCTTTAATGAATCCAAGGCAGGATGCACCAAAGCTGAGTGCAATCACCTCCTAGAACAACACTTCTTCAAAAGCTACTCTTGTAGCACTGAGGGCTTCCTTAACTCTTTCTTCTCATCCACCTCAGCATCACTTGTTTCTCCAGCCATCTGCATGAGCAATCCATCTGAAAGTTCAGCCAGTTGCTCAGTAAGCTTTTCCTTTTCATATTCATTGGTTTTGATGTCACTGCTCAGTGATTCCTTGGATACAATTTTCAGTTTCACCTTTTCCTTTCAAAAACATGGTGTTAACTTTGGTGACAATGTCCTTTCTGTAAGTCATGAGCTTAAACACCTCAAGAATTAGGTTCAAGCACTCTTCTCCAAATACTGCATGGCCAGTAGCAAGGGCCATGTCTTTAAGCTGCTTCTTTCTATTGTCCACAACCCCTGGAGCCTTGAAAAATAATGACAAGTTTCATAGCATAATACTAACTTAATCCAAGCCAACAATGGCATGAGTTTGCAGGGCAAGGCTCTGGATATTGAAGGGGTAGACCAAGAATTTTCTGAGAGAGAAGAATACACTCTGTGAAACAGACAATCATCAAAGCTGCAATAGTCTGACATTCTGACACATCTTCCTTGGCTCATCATTGTGGCTGTCCTATGCACTCTCCCTCTGAAAATGTTACAGGTTCAAATAATACAATTTTCAAGAGTCTATTAGTTTGGTGCTATGTATTTCATGACCATTGAACCATGCTATGAAATCATACTGTTTGTGTGTAAAGTTTGTGAGCTTCTGTAATACACTTTAGTTTCAGTCCACAGCATTCTAGGACAGTCCTGGAGGATGACATCAAGCATTGAAATGCCTGCCTACAGTGGGTGTGATGGTCTCCAATTAGGGACCTTCTCATGTCTTCCAAACACCAAGAAGATGAGTGGTCAATGAGTTCTGTCACCTATAACATGCAGCAGAATTTCAACATCAGGTGAGCAATTCTTATAGTCCATATGATGTAACAATAACAGCCAAATAAGTTAAAAACAGGGAGATTAAGTTTTCATATTGTTTTGCTGGATAGAGACTATCTTCTCATTTATTAATTAGCTTATTTGTTATTGCTCATTTTAATGACTTTTTGCACACTGTGAAATCTATTTTAAGCAGACAGATTCAATACTAGAAAAACAAATGGCCATTATATGCCTGTTCTTATTTATCAACCTTTCCATGAGTTTTGACTTAATCACTGTTTAAAGTGGCTCATTCATCTGTATGAACTAAAAGGTCATTTTCAACCAAACATACCAGATGTTGATAGCCATACTCTAGCCCTGTGTATATGCTATGTATTTTTCTATCATTCATTTGCCTACATACTCATCCAACTATTTCTCTTTCAGAGATTCACCTATCACCTTTATGACTCTCTACCTAGCTATAATCTCTCATCAATCCACATACCATTGGAACCTATTATCATATAACCTATTATCATCTATTATATAGCCACTGTCTGTAACTATTCCCAATTCTAAGTCTCACCTATTATATCTATCTATCTACCCTGTGAAGCTACCTACTATCTATACCAAGTATATATCCACTGTTTATTTCTATGTCTATCTGCACACATATTTATCAACTGTATATATATATATATATATATATATATATATATATATATATATATATATTCTAAATTACTCAGCTATTAAATATGTATAGTCTTTAAATACATATGTATGTATACACACATATATATTTAAATATGTATATTCTAACCACCTATCTGTTTCTATTATCTGATAGACAGATCTACCATTTATCTATATTTTAATTACCATATCTTATTTTATACAGCATATTCTTCTCTATATTCACACATAGTTCTCAACATACAGATCTGAAGCCAACAAGCTAATTTCTCAGCCTGTTGCTCTTTTATTTATTTGGGGGGGGGGAATAGAAGAGTTTTAATATCATCTTTCTCACTGATAACTGCTATTGAAAGAATCACTGCCAGGTGGTGGTAGCACATGCCTTTAATCCCAGCACTTGGGAGGCAAAGGCAGGCAGATCTCTGAACTTGAAGCCAGTCTGCTCTGTATAGTGAGTTCCAGGACAGCCAGGGCTCCACTGAAAAGTATCTGTTTCAAAAAAAGGGAAAAAAATATCCCTTGACCAACGTCAATTTTCATCCAAAGTAAATGACTACTGTATCTGTCAGGAAAGAATTGTGTTATCTTATTTGTTTTTCATAGAAATCATCCAGCTCAGCACCAAGCACAGCACCCTTGGGAAGGTTACTAAGAGGATGTGTGGGCTATGTAATAATTATTCATGTGATTTTTCTTCATGCTATGCAGATGGCTCTCTCTTCATTTGCTCTGGTCTTAGCACCTCCCAAAATTTCATTCCTTAGTATAATGTGATCAACTCTTACTTGGGGAAATATCCAGGGATGCAAATGTCAGATTATGCATATAAGCAAACATCTCCATTTCTTATAATTTTTATGTCAAATAAAGAATCAGCCTGACTAAGAATTATAAATATCATGTGGTCTCTCATATGTGGATCTTCTCACACATACACACATGACATAGATATAGAGATAAATAGATAGATAGATAGATAGATAGATAGATAGATAGACAGATAGATATGGATGTGGATATAAATATACATATAGATGTAGGTATGGATATGAATGTAGATGTAGATATAGATATAGATAGGAAAATTAAGGAAACTGGCAGAAGAAAAGGGTTGGGAGAAAGGAGAGGCATTGGAGGTAAATACTGTCCTAGTCCATGCTATACTTGAATGAAAAATCCTTATGAAATTCATACAATGATTATATACAAACAAACTATGTACTATAATTCCTGTATCATATAACCTAAGAATCCCACATTCAGGTGAATGCACTAAAGCATTGAAGGCAAGGTCTTACAGATGTGTTTGTATACCTGTGTTCACAGAAGTATGAAATGAATCACAATAGCCAAGAACTCTAAGCAATCCAAATGTCTAATTCCAATTAAATAGATAAACAAAGTAGTGAAGATACAACACACACACACACACACACACACACACACACACACACACACGCCCCTCATTTGGTCCTAAGGAGGAAGAAAAGCCTCTCATCATCTAACACATGGATGAGACTTAAAGATATCATCCATGTAGTATAAGTAAAACAAGCCAATAAAAAGGAAAATAATGCACTGTCCCATTCTTATCAGCTATGTTAAGTGGTCAGAATTAGCAGCTAGGATGGTACTGGGGACAGAGAGTGGGGGGTTCAGTTGAAGTTCTGCAAAGTGAGAGTGTTCTAGATTTCAACTGTGCAATTATATAAAGATATTGAATAGTCCTGGGCTGTGCACCTAAATGGTTCAGTTCATAAGTGTGTGTGTGTGTGTGTGTGTGTGCATGTGTGCACATATATGTTTTCACATTGAGAGCATGTGAGTATATGTGTGTACATGTATATAGAGATCTGAGGACAACCTCACGTGTGATCTCTCAGGAACCATCTATTTTGTTTTTCTGAGACAAGGTCTATCCCTGGCTTGGAACTCATCAAGCAGGCTATCTGGCTAGTGAGCCCCAGGGATACACCTGTTCCAACTTCCCTGGTTCAGGGTTACAAGAGCACACAATCATACCCTCCCCCTTTCTTTTTCAATGGACTGTAGTACTGAATTTAAATCCTCATGTTTGCAAGCCAAGCACTTTATGAGGGAGCCATCTCCTTAGCCTCAAAGCGGTAAAATTTATGCTCTGTGTTCTACCACATTTTAAAAACAATTTTACCTTTAAAAATTCTTTCAGAGATTTTCATTTATGACCTTCTGGTCAGTGGCTACTTATGGACAGTTGATGACATATCCGCCCCTGAAACAATAAAACAAGTTTCCCTAGAGAAATAACCGAGAATTTGACAATCAGTTTGACAGACCAGAATCTGCTGAGTGAGGATAATTATGTCTAAGGTCACTCATGTGCTAGAGTGCTAAGGGGCCAAGCAGTCTATCAACCTTCAGAAACAGCAGTCTCATATCCTGTTGTGTTGCATGCAGGGGGAGCTTTTCCAGGTACTTGCAGGATGCAGATTGCATGCATACAGATGGCTGGTTGCCAAAGAGGTCAGAGATGTTAGTATCCTTCCCATTAGAGTAAAGGGATGAGTAAGCCCCGGCTGACTCGATGGCCACATAATCATTGATTTTCAATTATTATGAGACGAAGGGAAAGTGCTGGCAGGATAAAGCAAGGAGCCTGTTCTAGAAAAACTGAAAACCAGGAGTGCATGCCAGTCTAAGACTGTAGGCCAAGGAGTTTGGAGTTTATGGACATCTTTGGGCAAGGACTCTGATGTCATTTGACAGTGAAATATCCCTAGAGGCTCAAGTCCACTGTGGGAGATGTTTTGGAAAGTTTGTGGAACCTTTTTGGGGGTGGAACTTCAGTAAAAGACATACATCACTTGGGGCAGGCCTTCAAGTATCATAGCCTTCCCTGCTTACTTTCTATTCCTACTGTGATTAATTACAGACACAATGATGTCAGTTAACTCACACACCTGCTCCCTTGCCCTCCTTGCTGTAACAGAAAATATACCTCCTCCAATACAAACCCCTCCTTCTTGTGTCTTGTTGGGTCTATTCACAGAGCAACAAGAAAGACAACTGATTCAGACCTTGTCCCTGTTAATGCCAGACTAGCTATGCAGAGAATCAGGGAGAAATTTGGCACACCTTCAGCACATTTCACTGGTCCACACGGAAAAAAAAAAAAAAAAAAAGCATTGGGTTTAGGGTGGAGAAATTGTTTGACAAATCAACTTTAAAGTATGTAATTCCCTACTGTCCAGATGTGGGACTCTGGGTTCCTAAGGATCTCAGGGTTTCCAAAAAGCAAAGTCCAGGGGCTGTCACATCACTATGATCCGAGCAGAACTGATGTGCAGCAGGCAGCCGGTTCCTACTTGTGGCAATGAATCATACATTATATTTTCCCAGGAATCAGACAGATGAGCATCCGACTAAGCACAGAACTTCATAATTACACCAAGCTCATTCACAGAAACCACCACCGTGAGCACCCGTTCCATGAAAAACAGAGTGTGCTACCCACTCTATGTACAAACAGAGGCAGTCTTCTGAAAGTTGTCTAGAGCACACCAACTCTTCTCTGATGTCTCCTTGCAGTGGGGTGCATTCCACTCAGACCTCTCAAACACTCAGACAAATAAGGATTGAGATGGCACAGCTAACGATATAAAACACCACTGTCAGCCCCAAGTTAGATAGGGGGTGCAGGGGAGTGGGGTGAAGACAAGGAGATTTGCTCCAAATCTGTATCAGACAGGATCACCATGGCTCATCAGGACCCGAAGTTCCTGTACCAGTGTGTAGACTGGAAGTAACCCTTCCAGTATCATAACTAAGGATCACCTTCAGCATCTGATCTTCCTGCCCAGCACACTGATGATCAACACTCTAACTTCACTATCTAACTTCCGTGACTCTCACTGTAGTTATATGGATGTTGATATGAATATGGATGCTTCTACAGTGGCAGCTGCAGCTAGCTCTGGCCACTTCCAGCTCTGTGTGACAAGAGATTGGTAGGAAAATGGGAGCTTCTACTGGGATCTTTATTCCAATGAGCCCAGCCTAGTGGAAGGAGACTGGGGGAAGGAAAGCTGCTCCACTGTCCTACACCTCCTGTATGTTCAAGGCTCAATGATGTCTCTCTGAGGAGATGGATGAACTGCCATGCAATGAGAGGAAATAATCTGTGGATTTATACTTCCATTTATCAATATCTGGGTCGACTTAAGTGTGCTAGGAATGTAGGCAGGCCAAAGTAACAAAGGGGAACCTAATATGGATAGTCAAGGGGAGAGAATATGGTGTCATGTATGAGCTTGAACCAATCACAGCTACAAGAGACTTCAGATAGTTCCAAAACACTTTATCCAGAGATTTATAGAAGGTTCCACGAGTCATAAGCTTCCAGAAGTGAAGACTTGGCTGCATGCTGAAATTTGTATCCCTTTCTCAAAAGAAAGAAAGAAAGAAAGAAAGAAAGAAAGAAAGAAAGAAAGAAAGAAAGAAAGAAAGAAAGAAAGAAAGAAAGAAGGAAGGAAGGAAGGAAGGAAGGAAAGAAAGAAAGAGAAAAAGAAGGGAGGAAAGAAAGAAGGAAATGAAAGTATTCTCATCCCCAGAAGAAAATAAAACCAGGACCTATATCACAGCAGTCAAGTCAAAAAGAGGGAATGGGACATCTAAGAGTCATTTGGGGGCTAGGTTTAATAATAGAGGCTGTATGACTTCTAATATAAGATGAGGTGTGACTTAAGCTGTTAGATAATGCCCCCCAGGCATATAAGGAGATTGGGCCCGTGCAGTACAGACAAACGTATTCCCTGTGGGGAGCACTCTGAGGAATATGTTCTCCTTGCTCATCTTCCGAGCAGCCTCCCTATGTTGAGCAGATGAGCTAAGTCAGCTGTTGCTCCTGCTTGCCACGCCATTGCTCATCCCACTCTCAAGTCCCCAGCTTTGGATTCCCAAGGACACCGTCAATATTTTGCTCTGTGACTCCACTCTACTTTGGAAGAGATCCTGACTATTGTAGTTAACTTACATCTCTATTATCCCAAGAGTCTGATAAAATGAATAGTGATAAACATAGTGGCCCTGCAAGAGATGTGGAGACAAAAGAAAGGGCTAAAGACTGAGAAATTCCCCTCAAGTGTGAGACATTCAGTACAGAAAAGAATGTTCCAGGGTGAACTTATACTCTTTAGAGATGAGTAAATTGAATCCCAGAGCAATCTCTCAACTTTCCCTGAGTTACATAAGCACAGAATGCTTCATCAGAGATTAGAACCCACATCCCAAAGGTCTTGACCAGAATGCTTTCCACTGTATCATTTTCTATCCAACAAGTCTTGGTTAATTCATCCACTACTCCCAAGTGAGCAGTTTCCACCAATGTGATATTTGAACTTGAGTACTGTGGAGGAAGACACAGACATTTTTCTAGGCAGTAGCTTTAGCGGAAAGATCTTGGGCAAAACTAGAATTTCTTCATAGACCTAGCTCTGAGGAATGATGCTGCCTATAATTACTGTTATTTTCATTTCCCCCAGTATGATTCCACATGTTTTTTGGAGTCCATTCACACACAGATTCCAACTTTCAATACATAATCAAATCAGTTTAGCATCTGTTTGTCAGAGCCTAACCACTTCTGGGTAAATGGTCGAAATGAAGTTTCCAGAACTCTTAAGTTTGACCATCTCAGGTCCTATATCATTTGAGTAATTCCGGAGGCCCAGCTTAATTTCTACATGGTCTGATAGCCTCTGAACTGAAGATTACTATAGGGATATTATTACCATTTCAGAGCACCCAGGAGTGCCCTAGCTGGCTAGAAATGAATGGAGCATCTCCAGTGCCTAACATGTTCTACAGTTATGTCCATAGAGTAGGAGTCTGTAACAAGATGATGTTCTGTAACCTTACATAACAGCAGTGAAACTCAGTCCTCTCCCCTAAAACAAAGGCAGTCTCTAAAGACAGCTTACATCCCATAGCCTATGATTCACTGTGGTGTTTCTCTTAATGCATTTATTTCTCCCTTTCTTGTTTCATTAAGTTTGCTATTCCAAACTCTTTATTACTTCTGTTTACAGATCTATTTTTAAAATCACAATACCTTGTTCTTCTCTAAAGAAATGTTGGAGGAATTTAATTAACTTTGGTGAAATATTTTTATATGAGCTGCAGTTGGAGACTAGGCTATTTGCGGCCACATTACAGGTACATTGCATTATAGCCTGCGGGGATTTGGTCCACAGTGTTCCCACCTTCTATGGGAGTGATACAGCTCCTTACAATGTGGGGCTCTCTGAGCTTACACTTTGCTCTCAGCTGTTACATAATGTATGAGAACATTACGTTAATAGGAGCAATTTGGCAAGCCTAACAAAAACAGAAGAAAATGCACTTAATCAAAGAATACTTGAGATCCAGCTATATTTTTCATAAATGTTGAAACACTCTGTGTATTCTTGGTTTAGACAAAATAGACTGATTATGTTCTTAATGCACTCTTGGAAGTTTATTTAGGTATGCTTCTTAGAAAAGAGGAAGAGAGTAAACAAGAATATGATCAAAGAATAAGAAAAAAGCAGAAAGTTCGAGGGCCTGGGATTTAAATGCAGTGATTCACTTGACAGCCTTTGATTCCATTCTCAAGGCTGAAAAAAAAAAGAACTAAGAGAACAGAGAAAGCAAATAGACTATGTAGGTAACAAAGGCATTAAGAGAAGAAACTTCTACCTTATTTGGTTTGCAGTGGCAAGGCAGAGTTGGTGTAAAAACACTTGAGAAAGTGGTTTACCAGAAACCTGGCAGAGGGAGTCTGGAATTCACCATCTCCTTCTCTTTACCTTTGCAATTCTCAGCTTGTTAGCTTCTGTCCAATGAAACTTTCCAAATCTGGTGTTCCTTGCTCTAGTTCCTTATGCATGTGCTATCCAGGAGAAACTGAGTCACACTACACCATCCTTCAGAGCTGGGGAGGAGAGTGTTACATGGCACTGGCTCCTTATGTTGTGTGACAGGGAGAGAATTCGCCTGTGCTGGTCTTTTAACTCTAGGTGGTGTCCATCCCTGCCTGGGACTCCTTTTGTTTTACAATTTCCATGTTTCCACTTCAAAAGATACAGATAGCATGGGTGCCTGCTACAGAAAAAAAAAATCAATTTTCAGACAAATTACCTCAAGTTTTTATCAAACTTAGTCTTCCATTCTCAGCACTTGCCTTGAGCTGAGAGACAAGTGACTTTTAATTCCCCACCTGATGCTACAGTTCTGATGACCCAGACTGTGACCAAAACCCAAGGATTGTGAATCAAGTGTGCTTGACTGAATTTTAATATACAAAAGGCAAATGAATGTTGATGCCGATCAAGAAGGAAAAGAGCTGATCTTTTTTGATGAAAGTAAATAGACTCAGAAATGTTACAAAGATGCACTTCTGGGCCCAATGGGTAAGGAGCCATCTCTGCAAGCAGGAGGTTCTGAGTTTGAATCCCTAGAACCCACATAAAAACCTGGCATATAAATCCCATTGCTCTTACTGCAAGATGACAAGCAGAGAGGTTCCCAGAAGCCTAAGGGCTGGCTAACCTGGCATTGGAAGTGCCAAACAATAAATAGATACCACAAATAACTGTTCCTCAAATAAGGTGGAAGGCAAGGAGGAGCAACACCCAGGGTCTTCTCTGACCTCCATACACACAATGTAGCGTGTGGGAACCTGCGTTCTTATACATGAATCATGTTCATACATGCATACATTTACATGCAAACACACACACACACACACACACACACACACACACACACACACACAAAACAAACAAACAAACATGGACTTTTATGACCCTGACAGAAATCAGAAAATAATCCTCGCCTCCTTCTATCATTGATCTAAACAGTAAAGCTGTTTACTCCCCCATCCCCTGCCTCTTTCACCCAGGGATCCCTGATGACATCACCCCTTCTACAATCCAGGAAATAAAAGCAAAAAGACTGTTGCAGTTTCCTTGGAATTAGTGAATTCCTTGGAATTCACAGACCTTTCCTTAGTTTTTTCCTGTTTTCCAATTATCCCAAATTGTGATAGTTCTACACTTGGACTCTGCCTCCATCTGCTTTCCACTCTTTGTTAACAGTTACACCATGACCATTTGTACAGTGGGAACATGGATTTCCAAACAGGCATTCCTTACTCTAAGCCGTAAGTACAGACTCAGTGTCTCCTAATTTGCCTTATTGTCTTGTTTAAGAGTTTGTTGCTTTGCTTTGGAAGTCGAAAGCATTTCCCAGTCTAGAGACTTTTGAGTCATCCTTCTCTTCTGATTTCTCACCACCCACAGTCAGTCTGTCAATAGTTCTATGTCTGCAACAGCACCCTCACACTCTTTCTCTCCCTTCATGCTCTCAAATAATGGCTTGGATTGGGCTCTCCTAACTGTCCCAGAACTCTCTGACTAGGATCCTATCTCCTGCTTTGCTGTTTCATCAGGCTATGTCAGCATAACCTGAGAGCCAGAAGAACAGCAGATTCTCAAGGCCCTATCCACTGGCTCAGACTGCCTGCAGCAAAACCCAAGGGGTCCTTATGCACAGAGACTATAACTAAAGCTGCACTGATCTTGGGCCCCCACTTGCTTCTTCCATATTCTGTCCCCTATTATTTACATTATAAAGAAAGACTTTTGGCATAAAAATGGCAGCAAAGAGCTCAGAATCTGAGTCAGATCAGTGAGGCTCATGTCACCAATGTGGCATTCACCAAGTAGTGCCATCACCTGGCAGCTGTTCTCTCTAGGTGCCTCAGACTCCTCACTTGTAAAACAGAGGCCACAATTGCCCTATTTCATGGGACACTGTGAATACTTAGTACTGTTTATGCTACAACAAGCACTCTAAAGCACAGACTGGTACACTACTATCCTTGTCTATTATATTCCTGAGTCACATGACTATCATCAGGAAAATGGGGAGAAAACAAAATCTATTTTCAACAAATTTTCATGGCAGATGTAATTCCAACAATTGTGCGAGTCTCCTTAATGACTCTGAGAACAGCATAAGCTATGCATACCAAATAAACAAATGATGTCCTGGTGTCAGTTCATAGGACAGATGGGAAGCTGCCCTGAGGAAGTTGTAATCATAATAGCAGCAAGTAACATAGAAACTCTTGGATTCATTTTGGTTCATGGAAGAAAACAAAGATTTGCTCTCATAAAGTCTATGAAGGAACCTGTCAAGAGGTGGTCCACTTTGGCAGATCAAGAGAGGCCTTGACAAGAAAGTAAGAAGTGACCTGCCCTTCCCTCTGGGCACTGATACAAACAGCAGGACCAGGAAAAGATAGAACAGCAGGCTAGATTGATAGATAGGTGGTGGATGGATGTATAGATGACAGAAATACAGAAGATGGACAAAGGTAGCAGAAAAATAATTGGATGGAAGGATAGATAGTAGATGATAGACAAATAGACGATAGAATATATATATATATACATATATATGTATATATATGTGTGTGTATATGTATATATACATATATATACATACATGTATATATGAGAGAGAGGATAGACGGAGATAGAGATAGAGAGATGATAGATGGTAAGAGATGACAATATATTTAAAAATATAAAATACATAAAAAGAGAAGAAAACAGTCAGCAGATAAGAACACTCCCTAGAAAAATGTTTCTGTGCAGCAATTCAAACTCAGGAGCATACCATTCCCATATCAATGTCTCTTCAGTCTAGGCACAAGCACTTTGCCTCTTTTTCTAGTTTGGAAATGCCTTCCTGCCTGTCCCAGCAGGATGGTAAAAGCTATTTTCTCCCCGAGACCTTTTCCTTTCCCTCTTCCTTGGTCTCGCCCACTAAGGAAGCTGTCTTCTCTCTGGCACCCCTAAAATCCTCCACATTGTTGTCCCGCTGTCACCTCCGTGGTGTGTGAACTCTCTCTTCAGTCCTCTTTCACATTCACACCGGTGTTTTCCCCGTGAGAGGAAGGACCAAGGAAGAGGCTAGGAGCAAACCATGAACTATGCTAGTTAAACAGGTATCACTGTTCCAGAGATTCACTGCTCCAGCATTGCCGTGTTCTGACCACCTGAGCCTGTTCTGTTGCTGGTTTTATTGTTCTGCTGACTGTCATTGGTTGGGGACCTACATGCCTGAGATAATCATCTGTGCACTCCTGGGATAAGTTATTATTCATGGAATGAATTGTGCTTTGTCCCCTCAGATCCTTCTTTGACCTTCCCACCTTACCCTTCACCTCATTTAAAATTCTCTAAAGTCCAGACCTCTCTCACACAATTTAATAACCCCAGCTATTAAGCCTTGACACAAATCAGCTCAAGCTGCTATGGTACATATCAAATCCTGTTCCGTCTTAGAGTTGACTATCTGGATGGAGAAGCCGTTCTCTTTCCTCATTTATTCTCTTCCTTTATTGTCTCCATAATTTATGGAACCACAACAGTGCTGAGTCTTCAACCTGAGAAATGTATGATGGTGGAAATCACACATTACCACATAAGACTTTGTAAGCATATGTTCTCAATAGTCTCTGAGAAAGCTTGAGCTAAGCAATCTGTAAAGTCCCCTAAGGTTTCATGACCTGAAGCCCAGTCATCTTTCCTGCCCTGAGATGTGTCTCTATGTTTTATCAGGGACCTCTGTGTAGCCCTGGGAAGAGACTCCCTCTGAGAAGCTCAGCATCACGTCCACACATGCAGAGAATACACATACTGCAAGCTAGTATCATTAGCTTCAATTTCTACCTGAGTTCTGATGGGAAGTCTCCTTTTGATTTCCCTATTTAGACAGAAATAGCCAGTTTCAGGAATCAGGCAAAATGGGGTTCTTTGTTGTTGTTGTTGTTTTTCTATTAATGAAATTATACATATCACTCAATTATTAGGTCATTTCTCCCATTCCTTGAGCCAACACTAACTTGATTTTAGGACAAAGAGCAGGTCCTACTGAGGCATCTTTGTATCTGGCAGAAGATGTGAACCACAGCTTCTGTACAGCAGCTATCCTACAAGAGTAGGAGAAACAAATCATGAATTTATGTTGATTAAATGAGCCACCTGCTTGGTTTGTTTTATGGAGCACTGACCATTGTTGCAGTCAATGTCTTTGGAGTTAGATGCTGATACTTTACCCATTCTTTCATGGTGATTTCATTTGTTTGAGCTATTTCCTCCAAACCTGAAAGAGAAGCTTTCACCACAAAGAAGCTTTAGTGAATCCTTTTGAGGGTTGCAGGAATCAGTGATGCCCTGGTAACACACTGAAAAACTTGACCACATTCTCTCTGTGGCCTTAAGAAGGGAGGTGATTTTAATTTGCTGAAGAAAAATCTATACCAAGCCCAGTGCCATGCAGCTTCTCTCGACCCATAGAGTGAGAGTCTGATATTTCTCCTGCAGCTCTGTAATTGTGAGAAGAAATTTCAATTCCAACCTCCGCAGGAGCTGAGGAACTCTGTCTGGAAACTTCCATCTTGGTGGTCCATACAAAGAAAGAAAATTCCTTACAAGGAGCTAGATTTCGATTTGTCATTACTGATGGGCGCCCTCTTGATAATTCTACAATGTGGACTTAAGAGCTCATATAGCTTAACTCTTACAAATAGAAAAGCAGATTTTCCTTTCTGTAAAGAAAGCATTTCATACACACATAAAAGAATTTCCCTTCCCACTGTTAAATGCCTTCCTCTTTGGGTAAGCCCTGTTTCACTCTGGCCTCCATCTCTGATCTGATTTTCATTTTGAGAAGAACAATAGTTTCTCAAAGCCAATATAGAGGTCTGAAGTGAAGAGAGCCTGTTCTGGCAGGCATGCCTTGCCTCACGCTGCCGTATTAGGAAAACAGCATTAGGACTCATTTTCAGCAAAACTCGACACAAAGCCGAGTGTCCTTAAAATAAGGGTGTTCCCCTGTAGCCACTTTTGCCACTGAGTGGAATCTCTGTTTGTTGTTTCCTCTTACATTGGCTACTTGGTGAGCATTATATTCAAAAGGGGGAATGAAGACCACTGTGTACAAGAAAGTGCTGCCTTGTACATCAACTCAGGTGAGATATAGCTGTGAGAGTTCTCTCTCTTCATTTGCCCCTTTCCTTTCCCCTTCCACATCCCATTCCCTCTTTTTTCACTTCTTTTGTTCCTCCTTACCTCCCATGTTTACTGTAAAAGTTTCAACAATTGGATGGGTATGTAGGCATGTTGTAGACCATCTTCTCCTAGTTGATTTGTAGGCCAGTCATGTGAAGGTATTCCAGAACAGATGCTACTAAATTAGATGATGCCTTGAAAACTTCTTATCTCTTGAGCCAAAGATGTGAAGGATAAAAGAAAAATGAAAGCACAATATCGTTCCTCTTCTTGGTCATACCTATAATGCCACGTGTTTTCTTCAACAAATGTCCATGCATTGCTACTTGCTGAGAAGGCTCATCAAGATGGGGTTGTGATTGCCAGGTGTGTGCCATGTTCCACGGCTTTGCTGACACATTGCTTCATATTTAGATTGTAAGACTCATCAAACTCCTGACCAGGTGTTGAAAGGAACAGAAGGAGATTGGAAAATCATGAAGGAGATGAACTCAGATCTCAGGTCAAGGGAAGACACCAATTCCTACTTGGTACAATGAAGAGATGAGAGAAAGCCACATTTGGATGCTGACATAGCAGGAGTCTTGGGGCCTGGACAGACTGAGTGCCACCATGAGTCTCTCTCTGCTCATATGGAGATTCTATCTATCAGCAGTGATGGAGGGCATCTCTGAGAAATTGATCAGCAGAGAATACCTTAGCCCTCCACAGAACAAAGTGTGTAAAAGAAACTACAGTCTGGGGATGGTCCAGATGCCTGAGTTACCTGGGTAACCCAGGCTTCCTACTTGCTCCTGCAGTAACCAACATGTTAACTAGGCATTTTTTCTTAAATAAACATGGCAGAGTTTCAAGTATACATATTATATATATATAAAAGAACATATTCAATCACATACAATAACAGCATGCAATTAAGAAATCTTTTTTGTACAGCCCACCTAAAATCATCTGGATGGTTTTTCACAAAGAAAACCAAGTCTTATAAATAAGGCTGATCATTCAGTGTTTAAAATACATAGTACTCTGGGTTCTGTTCAAAGAAATCATTGCTAAAGGAGTGAATTTCTATTTGCATTTTTCACTATCCACCAAAGATGTCTTCTAAGAGCGTTCTGTGACAGCAATCTGCCCAAAATAATATTTGGCAGCTAACAGCAAAGGGTCTGTGGTTCCCCACAGAGTACAGGCTTTCTCTGTGGGAGTACACCCTGGTATAATTAGCACGTTCTTAATTGCTATACCACATCTGATAATACCAACCATTAAAATCTCTGATATTCTAAAGATACCTCTTAAATAAAGCATTGTAGCAAATGGGCCAACAGAGAGTTTGTGGTCCAAGTCAAAATCTTGGTCTCTGATCCAAAAACATTCAAATGTGTAGCTATAACCTTTAGGGATAATGATCCTAACAGGTGTTCATCCACCAATCATAATGCATATCACCAAATTACTCTTCCATAAACCAACTCTGCAGAGCAAAGTCCATCGTTCCTAAATCCTCACAGCAGCTATATAACTTCCTCTGGTGCCCCAGATCCAAATGAGAAGGTTTTAATGGTTAGGTTCATTTTATCCCATACTTTTGCAAGTTAACCTACCATAGGAAGCATCTGCCATGGTGCCACCAAAGCCATCAGGAATGCTCCTGTGCTCAGAAGTTGGGGGGCAGGGGGTGGAGTGGAGTGGCAAGCTCCTTTGGGTTCTTCACCCTCATTGTTTTGTGTTTTGTAATTTTATAAGCCAGATATTTCTGTTTCAGCTTCCCAACAAGGCAACTGTACTTGTCTGCTCCAAGTACTGCTTTTCTGTGCAGAATTGATGCTCTAATGTATAAAGAAGGCACTTCTGGTACCTTCTTTATCATCCTAGGTGGAGACAGGGAACTATTGCCATAGCCCCTGCCACAAGAACATAACTATCTGTAAAGCAGGCAGTCTGAAAAAGATTTAAGGAAAATATTCTCCTTAAACTTATAATAAAATTACAGAACAACAAGAATTTTATGCTTAAAGCTGCCAATAAAGATGGATTTTAGACTTTTATTTATGGATAAGGAAGATGAAAATGTCATCATATAAGTTAATATTCATATCTGTATGATGCATCTATAAGGGAGCCCATCCATCTTCCTCATTACAGAGTGTGCTCATCAGTGTGAAAATGAGTTGGTTTCTTTACTGCGATTTCCACAGTGCTTCAAACTGACACATGAAGAAGTGTGGAACCTCTGAGTGTGTCAGGGAAGAATGACCATCGTTCACACCTTATAGAGGAGCTCAAACAAATAATACCACACCTAACTTAAACATGAGACACCAGGGTAACAACAGATGACCTTTCACACTAGGACTGAAACTTTGCCTCTCAGCTCCCAGTGGCTCTTCTTGGAGGTGGCCAGAGGCTGTGTCAGCCTCGAGTATCAGTGCACATTTTACCAGAGAAATATTTAGTGTATTTGGGGACAGTTTAGGCTCCATTTAGGACACTGATTTTTCCCTCTCCTGGGTATTTGTGAGTTGTGCTATTTTATCTCTTGATGAAGTGCCAACAGTAACTGCCCAGTGAGGACTCTTTCTCTCTCCTATCCATCCACAGTGTCCCAGATGAAGCACCATGCTGATATGCCATGGAGTAATTATTCGAATGCCATCCACGACTTAGTTTGTGGATCAGAAAGATGGGAATGTGGATTTCCTCAGGGGTAGTCATGTATTTTGCAAATATAATCTCAATATCCCCATTCACTCAGATCTCTTGGGAGAAGAAGGTCTAGTCTGTTTTCAGTGTGAACAAAGGAATAAAAATGGAGTCACGCACTGTGTCCTTATTCTACACAGACAGAAAACTCTACGTCCAAAGCAAGGTGCAGCGGTGATGAGAGTAAGCTGAGAGTGTGTTTACATCCACGCTCTGTCCTGTGAGATAATGAAAGCTACTTCACACTGTGGGGTTTCTCACACGAGAGAAACAGGAACACAAAAATTGAGATTGAAAACCTATTGCACAGGTGGCTGGTGGGATTAGAGATGTGTTTGGGAAAGTACTTTATTCATAGTCACTCCTTATAATGTATTATCTCTAGGATCTGGAGAGATAGTACATCGGTCAAAAGAGATTACTGCTCTCAATTCATTTCCCAACATGAGCATCATGGTGGCTCACACCATTCTGTTATTCCAGTTCCAGGAGATTTTATGCTCTTCTTAACTCTATGGGATCCTAAACATACATGGTACACACACACACACACACACACACACACACACAATCTATTCATAAAATAAGATAAATAAATATTCAAGAATTAATTTGTTTTCTGAACCAGAGTACAAACTAGCAACTTCCTGAGATTTTCTTAGCGTATTCTAATTAGTATGGATTCTTTCTCTGGACTGTGCCAGACAAATTCCCATGTTTAATTTTTTTTCAGATCTACAGGATACTGAGACAACTTGGAGGAAGCACCTCTGGGTATTGGATGAGCTTGTACTTCCATGGTAAGGAAGGGATGCTCGGGGCCAATGAAAGAGCAGTGTGGGAAAGATGGAGACACTCCTGAGGCTTAGCCTTCAAGGAAAATAATAAACATACAGAGATAATTTTTAGTGGGAACTTAATGAATACTAAGGTTTCTAAAACTAAAAGTCATTGATTTAGGATGAAGACAAATTTGGACCTATGTGAACATCAAAAGCTATTCTCAAGAAAAACAATAAGCTTACATCTTACCAGCATAGAAATTTCACTCATATACCATTAAATTATGAAATGATGGTAGAATATTACTTAATTAATCCAAAATTTCTTATTTTCGAGAGTTTGTAATGATGATTGAAGATACTCCCAAGTTTTTTTTTCATCCTCAAATGACAATATATCATCATGTTCTTAGTTACTTTTGCACTATTGCAACCAAATACCACTTGAAGAGAAAGTGTTTATCCACCTCACAGTATCAGAGATGTGGTCCATCAGAGTGACTTGGGCATGAGCAGTACAGCCCATGCATAGTGAACAGAGAGGCAGAGCAAGGGAAAGATAGTGCTCTGTTGATTTTCTCCCCAGTATTCCATCTGGCCTACCATGTATGGCTATGAGGTGGCCCAGCAGGTAAAGGAAGCCAGCATCATACCGGGCTTCACATGCATAGAAGCATTGGCTTCCCATTTCAGAATTTTTCCTACATATATTCTCTTCACAGCATTAAATGTAAATCATACAGTTCAATCCTTTCAAAGGATGTGGGAATGTTGAACAATTTAGCCCTTTAAATATTTTGCTAGATGTTCCAACAAGAAAAGAGTATTTTTATTATTCTTTTGACCCAGTGGGCAGGGGAGAAAAAACTCCAAATTTTAGGTTGAGTCTCAGGAAATGTCATAGGATCTCAAATAAGAATTGAAAATGAGCAGCCCAGCACCAAGGTTACAGAACAACCCAGGCACCCATTGAGACAGGTTTGCCAGACTCTGGGCATCTGAGTGTCCCCTATCTCTTGATTTCATTTTTCACAGAGTCAATGACAGCAGTGCTGTCTGGAATACACAAACAGGTTATTCCTAGAGACATGGACAGAGTGATAAACACCTTACCCACAAATTCAGCTCCCATTTACATGGGGGAGTCTACATCTCCAGTATGGTATCTCTGGCATTCAACTTGGTTCACAAGATGAACTTCTTCACCTGGGTCCTGTGGCCTTTGGGTGTCCATGGACTTCTGGTCATGGTCCCTCAAGTACCAGTGAGCTTTTTTTACTTCTAAGAACGTGAATAACTGGGCTACAACAGCCCAGACACTGAATGCTATGTTCTTCTTTTCTTTTCTTTTCTAGGGTAGTATGGATCAAAATGAGGATGGCCATGGTAGCAGTATTACTGTGTGCTAGGTATATGCTAGGGACATGATAGCACCTTATTGGCACTAGCTTGTTTCACCCTCATTCATTAGTGAATGGGTTTGATGGAAGGAAGCCAGCACAGACACCACAAGGTATAGAGCACCTGTTCTCGGGCAGGATTTGGGGCCAACTCTTCTCTGTCAGTTACATGGAGACAAATCTCCCTTCTTCCCTTGGAAATCATTACTACAAGTAATGATTTAACTGTAACTTGTTCAGCAGCTGAGAAAATTCAAATAATCACTATCCTGAACTGATAAAATGAGTGAACCAACAAAGTCACCTTAGGACCTAGAGTATATACTAAACACAAGAACAAGGCTAATTGCTCAGTTGCACTGTGTTGTCACATTGCTCATAAGGGCACAAACAACAAACCTATGACAAACACAGACAGGGACTAATAATTGACTAATGATTTATAAGCCAGGGAGTCAAGGGGTGGTGGTCTCATATCCACAACCTAAGTCTACTTAGCTATGCCACTGGCACCTGAGGAAACAGTGTTTCTAAAGTCTGGGCAAAGCTGGAATTTCCTCCTCCTTCAATACTTACCTGTGCTTTGTACTAAATCTCCTGTTTCTCTCTCCTAACCTCACCCTAGAGAACAGAAGTGTTTTCCTTACCCCTAGCCATTCTCTGATTTCCTGGAGAGATAATGACACAGTCATTCCAGGAATATCAAACTCAAGCACTTCATCAATTTCCTATTTGAATTATTCTCTTCTTGAGTTTTTGTTTGCTTCCAGAATTTGTGATCCAGCTCAGAGCTTTTAGCATATTAGGGAAATGTTCAGCTAATAAGCTACCCACCCCCAGCTCTGAATTGTTCTCAGATAGTTCCATTCTGATCTGATCTAACAGCCACTAAAATGTCCACCTAGATTTACTTCCAAAATGCAATGAGGTTACTAAAATGATAATTCACACCAAATACGTAGCATAATGTGTGGGGGTGGACTAACAGCATTGTTTCACAGAAGTAGATCCCATGATTTTTTTTCCAACATGAGGTAACTGTCCAGACTCAAGTACCAGGCAAATCTGGCTTCATTGGCTATTCATTGGCTATTCCTCTATATCATCACAGAGTTTGAGCCAAAGCAAGTAGGGTCTGGTGTAAGCCCACAGCCATTTGTATTCTGCCTTGACTTGGAAGCAGGGTCTATGCTCTGTGTGATGTTCACCCAAGTGAACACTACAGGTACCTGCTGATTCTTCTGGGTCTTAGAATTCAGTGAGGGAGATAGATACATAAGTAGCTACTCACAGTGCTGTATAGTATTGGGGGCATCTTTGTGACATCATGGGAGTCTTGACCCTGTCTAACAACAGCCCTAACTTGAAAATTATGATTGTCACCTGAAAGCCGTGGAGGGCATATAGCATCTCAGCATTTTCCCCTCAGAAGCTCCCATCCCCTGTCTAGTTCTCCTCATGCTCTGTCATTGTTCCCCCACTACAGCCTGGGGTGACTAGGGGGCTCAATCTGAGATCTGGAAGCCACGAATAACCAGGCAGATCACCTGTAGATTACTTATAACAAACCCATCATGCAAAGGAAATTTCACATAACTAGTAAACTACATTTTTAAGAGCATAATGACAAAAAATTCTGTGCACACATTTATATTCAACATAGACATGTTTATTTGAAGTATTCTCTATCCACAGTTGACTGAACCTGTGGGTGGGACTGCGTGGCCAGAGACGGCCGACTGTACTCCTTTCCTTATGAAACAACTTTCATTGGGTCGTCACGGCTTCATCAAGAATGTATTATTGCACTGTCTTTGTCAGTATGTCTCTTGTCCAGGCCTGACCTAATGAGCATGCCCCAATTTGTTTGATAAATGCATGACAATATGACTGCCGGGACAAGGATTTCCAAATTCAGAGTTACCCATTTAATCGTGTAAAGATTTTGTGTGTAGGAACATTTATCTGCATATGTGCCTGTGCACATGTATGCCTTGTGACCCTGGAATCTAAAAACAAGGTGTCACATCCCTAAAACTGGAGTTCCAGACAGTTGTAAGCCTACACGGAGGTGCTGGGAATAGAGCCTGGGTACTTCGGAAGAGCAGCCAGTGATCTTAAACACTAAGCCTATCTCTAGCCAGCAAAATTACTTAAAAAAAAAAAAAAGAACTGATTCTCTTCTCCTGTTTCCAATAACAGAATTTTTCATTGATTCTCTTTTTGCACCTGAACTGAGCACATAGATTCCTTTCTTGTCATCATTTTACCTGATCCTCAATTTGTACAGTGTTCACCCTGCACTAGTGTGTGGTTTGAAAAAGCATGGCCCATAGGCTCATATATTTGAATACTTAGAAAGTGGCACTATTTGAATGGCTTAGGAGGCATGCCTTGTTGAAGGAAATGTGTCTCTGGGGATGGGCTTTGAGGTTTCACAAAGCGCATTCCAAGCCCATAGTCCCTCTCTTCCTACAGCCTGAGGTCCCTGGTACAGAACTCTCAGCTGCTTGTCTAGCATCATGTCTGGCTGTGGGCAGCTATTTTCCCAGCCATGACAATGGACTAAATCTCTGAAACTGTAAGCAAGCCCCATTGAAATGCTTTCTTTTCTGAGTGGTGGTGTTTCTTCACAGCAACAGAACAGTGACTAAGACAAGGAGACTTATTATAAACAATAAGAAACTAATTCAGAATAATGGAAGGATCTATAGGAAAGCAAGAAACAGATACACTGTTTAAGTCAAACACTCCACTGTAACAGAGTAAACAGCTACATCAAAGCGGACATTCACAGGGTCTAAAACCAACCCAACACTACCGCACTGAGGCGGCTACAGAGCATTCACAGGGCAATCCACTCTTCTGTTCACTGTACCTTTGAAGGTGGAAAGCCTAAGTGAGACATCGTTCTGCCACAAGAAAGTGAGTGACTCAGAAGGACAGATAGCCACCAAAATTATATAGGGGTGGTGGAAGGTGATGGCTCATCTCGGGGGAGCTCAAAACTGTTCTCCCTTTGTCTGTCTTCCCCATGCTAACCAGTCCCAAATTTCTCCTTCTTTAACCCAGTCCCTTTACAAAGGCCAGACTTTCCTTGTGCTTAATTCATTTTTCTTCTTATTTTTCACTCTCAGCATTTAGATGGTTCTCACCTCTTACTCCCTTTCCACACCTTTCTACCAAAACCTGCCAGGACAGTGATAAGTTTTTTTACACCCTCATTGGCCTCTTCACCAATGCAGCAATCCAAATCAGACCAAATCAGACCAAATTAGGAGAAGTCCCAATTTAATGGGTAAAGCATTCTCAGGTGATTCTCCAGCCCTCCCTAGAGAGGAGACGGAACGAGACCAGAAAATCAGGTGTTCATTTTCTGGGATGCAGTTTATATACCTTATGGGAGTGGTCTTGAGCTTCTCTCTGGGAGGAGCTATGTTTGGTGGACTTTGAAGGGGTGGGTTTGGGGAAAGAGATGGGGTAGGGGAGTTGAGGTGGATTTTCCACCAGAGTAGACAGCAGATGAAGTTGTTTTCTAAGTTAACACACTTGTTGAAGTTGGGGCTGATTTTCCATATATGTGACTCCTAGCAGACAGACAGTAGGGCCTGATGGAAGAACAGCCCATGGCTCTATGTAGAGACTTCAAGGAGGTTGTCCCTAAGTGCTGTTGAAATTTGGGGAGAGTTAGAGATACCCAGTTCAGAAAAGTACTTAAGTAGAAAACAAATGAATATTTTGCCTCATTTTCTTGTGTTTCTTTTGAGGAAAGCTGTGATCCATGCAAGGGCTTAACCCTCCTCTCTCTTCTGTGTGGTGCATAGATTTTTTTTTTTTTAACTAAAGCTACAAAGCATCTCACTGGACTCCCCATCCCACGTTCTCATTCTTTTGCAGTCCATTGTCCTCCAGTGTCTCATGCTTTAGTGGAAAACAAAAGCTGCCCCAATGCTTGACTGCAGAGACCCTCCACTGTAAGCTAACCAGAGCCTCTGTGTACTAATGGGCTTTCACTAACCCTTTCAAACAGAAAAGTCAGATGGCAATTAAAGACCTCATACCTTGTCCTTACATTCCCAAGGCGGTCATCACCATTCATCTGACTCCACCTTTACTGAAACACTTCGAGCTACACAAGACAGTCACAATCACTGAGGCAGATAGACCATTACCCTGCCCAAGCAGATGCTGCATCCCCTTCTTAGTCCACAGCATAGCTTCTGTGTCTACAGTGCTCCAGCTGAGGAAAGCGCTTCTGATTTAGTGAAGAAACTCAAGGAATCCAGCTGCCACAGGCCAGTGGCTTGTACAGGCTCCAAGTTACTCTGATACCTTGGGGAAATGGGTTGAAAGGAGTGCTGTTTCTTCCTCCCTCTGGATTTCAGATACCCAGGAGATCCAGGGTTCCTGGAAAGAAGCAGGGACTACAAAGGCTAATTGATAGATTAGAACCTCAACGATGGAGACACTGGAATGTCTCCAGCCCAAATTCAAATTATCTTGGGCCATCTTTAGCCCCTTAACAACCATGTATTACCCTCATCTCTATGTGACTTAACATCTCTGTGACAGTTATGTAAACCTTTGGAATGTTCAGTCAGACCTGCAGTTACCACCAACCAAAGGCTGAGACCTAGCACAGAGATTTCCTTGCTACACTGAAGGCCTTCTGACTTTCCCTCTGGACACACATTTGTAAAGCATGTTGATTTATGACTTGTTTTGTTCTGTTCCTATAATAACTTTGAAATTGCCACCTCCTTGGAACATGGTACTCAGGATAGCCTGAACCTGTGTTCCTGGGCTATGGTCACTCATATTCAGGTCCAGAATAAATCACCTTTGAGGTAAGAGCTGCTGCTTTGTAGACATTTGTAACATTTCTGCCATACTAATGAAAAAGAAAAGTAAGTCATGAAGACATATCATAGAGGGTTGTATAAAAGCGTGAGTAGATTGGGGGCCTCCAAGTTTCAGTGTCACAGGACTTCACCTGTCACTTGTAGAAACAAATGGACCTTCTTTCAACATATGACTGCTGATACCAATCTGCAGTTGTCTTGTGAAATCTTTGCATCTCACATTTGCCTAAGTCCAGTAACCAAGAAGCTTGTGAAATGTGCAGCCCCAACCCCTTTGCTCTTTCTCTGGAGGCTTTCTGTCCCTGAGTCTCAGATGCAGCCCGGGAAGGTACATATTGTCTACCTCATGTTGTTTTCAACACCAGAAAATTCAAGGAAGCAGTGTTATAAACAGCATTCCTGTGACAGGGGCAACTGGAGTATGCAAATCAGATGAACCCAAGCCAGAAAGCATCTTCCACCTCTGTCTACAGATGCAATTAGCTGACACCCAGCTCCCCTGAAGTCATGTCAATGACAGGTTCCCTAGTAAGGCAAGAGGGCTGTCAGCAAAGGCATCTGCGTGTGTGGCTCTTTTCTGTCTTGATTGCATGTGAAGGATCTTCAGCTCACCACGGGGATGCCTCTGTACCAACTGTGATGATTCTCTTCTTCCCACGCACAGGTGGTGTGTGGTTTCCACTGTGGAACACAGAAAAAAAAAATCATGATTCTTTTTCTGTTCAATAATTGCTTTTTGGCTGCAGAACTGGCAGATGAAGAGAGTTATGGAGGTAAGATCTTGGCCAGTGTCCATCCTTCCAAACCACTCTTCGGCCTCCACTTCTACACCCTTACCCACAAAGGTGAGAGGTTGTAAGAGTTCTAACCTAATAGTCATGTCATCCCAGACTCCTCCCTGCAAGGACTATGATGGAACTTTTGTAACGTCACAGCCATTGTAAAATTAACCATTGCATTTTATATTATGAAGAAAATCTGAAACAAGACATTTGTTGCATTCCATAATGTCTTTCCAAGAGTGTAGCTATGGAAACAGGGCCCAATAAAGAAGTGCGCCACCATATAGCCCTTCTCTGAATTCAGATCTGCTGTGGCTTCTGAGCACACACCAGGTCTTATAGAAGTCAGCAAGGACTTTGTCCCACCTTCATTATAACATGTTTGATTGACATTGATGGTTATGTGGGTTAGATACAAGGGAGAAAATTCTGCCTTCTACAAGCATGGTTCCCTGAAACAGCAATGATAGATCATCAGTGTTTGTAAGGTGCCATGGCACAATGCTGGTATATGACCATTACGTTCAAGGGATGCTGGAATCAGAGCGTCCCTGAGGCAGTACTGGGAGCCACCTTCCACCAAACATTAAGGTCTCTTCTCTATACATCTTCCACCTCTCCATTACCCTTACAAACAGAGTCCTCCCCACAAGTGATCACCCTTCACTCTGTAGACTACATGGGAATTCAATTTTGATTCTTCTTTTATGGCTTGCTTTTTCAACCTTTATTTCCCTCTTATTGACAGAAGTTCAGCACCCTTTTTCCTTTGAATCTCCAACTAAAGGGCATAATGCCATGAGAGCAGCATCCACTGACAATCCTCAACATCACAGCATTTAACTGCTGAGCAATAACTACAAGCCAGGAAGAAGCCCAGATACAGTAATTCTACATGTTTCTGATGAGTTTCCCACTGTCACCTTCCTTGTGACCACTGTCCACACTTCTTGCTGTCCTTGGAACCTGACTTGCCTCAGTCACTCTCAGCTACAGCTGTAAAGACCAGCATGCTGCTCATCCTCATCCCACTACTTTACCTCTAAAAACTTTCATTGACATTAACCCTGTAGAGTTAGATGGCCAAGTAATGTAGAATGTCTCATCACCAAAAGAGTCTCCTTCCTTTTTGCCATTCAAAAATTCATGAAACCTCTGAACTCTACAGTTGCCTGGGGTTTTGATATGTACACACACAGTTATACCCACAGTTATACATGCACATACACATGTATACAGACACACACATATCCACCCAGGTACACAGACATACACAAGCACACAAGCATATACACAAAGGAATATACACATACACACAACCACACACATACATACTCAAGTACATGTATGTATATATACACAGGCATACTCACATGTAAACACAGGCACACACATACATGTACACACAGGCATACACACATACACACAAATGCACACAGGTACACACACATGTACATATAGGCACACACACATGTATATACAGGCATGCATGTAAACACAGGCACACAAGTAAACACAGACACAAACACAGGTATGCACAGGCATACATGTAAACACAGGCACACACATACAGGTACATACATGTACTCATAGGGAGACACATACACAGAATATTAGTAATTTTCCTTCATAACTGTTTTCTCATCCATCATCTCCTCCTCATCTAACTTCATATAATCAATACCCTTGCCTATAGAGACATAGCTTTTCGCACCTCTGGCCCAACTCTAGCCTCAGAAACTTACAGGCCCCACACTAACATTCTACTAACAGACATTGCATGCTTGAAGAGTAAACAGATCACACACCTTAAGGCTTTCATGGATAAAGGCAGGTGCCTTAAAAAGCTGGAGCCAGCTAGACTGTGGTGGCACCCACTTTTAGTCCTAGCACTTGGGAGTCAGAGGAAGGGGAATCTCTGTGAATTCAAGGCCAGCCTGCTGTCCAGTGTGAGTTCCAGGAAAGGCTACAAAGCTACACAGAAAAACCCTGTCTTGAAAAACAAAAGCAATGGCCAGGATGTAGTGTTACAGGACAGCATGTGGGTATTTTTTTTATAATGGGCTTTGTTTACTATATGACTCCTTATATTACAAAGAACCACTAGACACAGATAAATTACTGTAGGGGAGTGATTGAAATACAGACACAGTGATCAACAGAAGAGGGGGAAAGACTGGAAATTGGAGTTCAGTTCTTCAATGAGAGTTGTACTTTTCAGAGAATTGCAACTGAAAGATGTGGTTTCCTTACCCCTTCTTCCCTCCCTCTTGAGTCCCCAGGGTTCCCATGTTCAAAGGCTCCAGGTTACCAGCTGCCACTTCTGATCAGCCTCACTGCTTCTGGAGTGCTGCTGTGAGGCCACCTGCCTGCCCAGACACCCCAACAGCATGCCAGCTCCACCCCTCCTCTTCACATTCAGTTCCAGATCACACTCTAACGGGTCTTCCCACAACCAAGTCTCATAACGACAGAACAACACAGAAAGAGTTTGTCTTTGACTATCACAGGAGAACAGTCCCATCTTTTGTGATCTTCAGCACACTTGGGTTCTCATGTCAACATGTACATGGCACATGGGGCAGAGGGTTTTGTTGTTATTTTAGTTTGTGTTTCCACCTGTGCTTCTTCCTGAATTGTGAAATTTTGTCCCTCATTTCTGTGTGAGCCAAAGCATCCCTGTGGCCATCCAGGTCACACTGCACCAATCTGTCGTCGAGTGTAGGTGATTATTAGGACAGAACCAAGCCTGCATTTCTGGGTTTTGTTCAGTAATGATATTTACTCTCACGTTAATCTGAGGCCAGAAATAATATTTAGTTATTTTTAATTCTTGCTTGAAGCCGCAATAAGAAGTTAGTGACCAAAAATGTATTCCCATTTAGTGAAGGGAGCTAATGCTGATTGCTGCTGAGGCATCCAATTCACCCTTCTGCCCAGTGAGAAATGACTTTGCTAGGTAGACGTCACCCTGTGTCACTGACGAGAAGGTATGTTTCCCCTCGGGCTCTTGAGTTAGCCAGCACAGAAAGAACCCAACCAAGGCCCCTGGGGAATCATCACCTGAGAAGTTGGAACAGATGCTCTGAAACGAATGGACCTGAGGGCTTTCCATGCTGTTCTTCAGTGGGCTCACAGTTACACCCCCTGCATTTGTGTGCCTTTTCGACTCTCTCTGCCAAGGCACTGACGAACACATATCCATCTGTTCGGCATTTAGTCAGACAGTACCCTTAGTGTCTTATGATCCTCAGGGTACTTTTCTATGTTCTAACCAACAAATATGTCCATCAGGGTCTAGGATCCGTCCTGCCTGCTTACTCATTTTCTGACACACTTAGTGAGTAACTACTAACAACTGAATCTAAGGATGATTAAAGAAAAGACACCTTCATTTCCTTCTCATAATAATAAGTTGCAGCTGTATTTGAACAAAGGATGAATAAATGAATATTTTAAAGGTCATCACACTTCCTTTATACAAGTTTTTATTGAGTTTTTATTTGTTTAGTATGGCATGTGAGGATCCAAGTGTGTAACAGCATGGATGTGCAGAAGTCAGAGGACTTCTTCTAACAATATGTGAGTCCAGGGTATTGACTCAGGTTGTTTGGCACACTGGCAAATGTTTACCCACTGAACCATCTCAGTACCCCTAATGTTTCCTGCAATACATTTTGATAAAATATTTTAGCTTTTTTTCTGATAAAGTTCTTCAAAGTCATGATTCTCCCACCTCAGAATTCAGAACACTGGAATTACAGGTTTGTACACTGTGCCTGTAATTATTAAAACTTTTGTGTCTACATTTTCTTTGCTCTAAAACTCTGGGTTAAAGAAGCAGGAGAAAACAAAGACTCTCAATCACATATCCAGAATTTGTGACTAGCCTGGTGCAATCAGTTTGATGGTTAGATTTTTAACTTTCACCTTGACACAACCTAATCTTACACAGGAAGAGACTTGCAATTGAGAAATTCTCTAAAGGATGTTAGTCCGTGTGGGGTTGTCTTGATTTCCCTACCTGAGGTGAGATGGAAGACCTACCTTGTGTGCAGGGGGCAATATTTCATGGCCTATTTCCTGAACTTCCTAAGAGTGAATCAAATTGGCTGAACAAAGCAAAGATGCAGGAGCTCATCTGCTTCCCTGCTTCACTTGACTAGAGTGGTGTGAACAGCTTTTCAAATTCCTGGTTTGTGACTTCCCCTTAGTGATGGGCTATAACTTGGAAGTGAATGCCAAATAAACCCTGCATCCCTTATGCTGCCTTTTGTCAAGGTATCACAGCATGAGAAACGAAACTAGAGTGGACCCCGAAGTCAAGATCATTGTAAGAGACAACAGCCAAGAACCTTCTCGAGGATTACACTATTTGAAGACTCCACCATAACTGGCCCATTCCTGTGACCTTTCCCTTTACGTGCAGCTGATTGAAGGAAGAAAAGATGTGAGTATTCAATATTGAATGCAAGGAATATCACGGTGGACCTGAAGACAGACGCCTTACTCTACTGGCTCTTTCGTCTCAGGTATAGTTCTTTCTGACAAAATGCCCTGCTTTTCAAGAAAAATTTATGTTGTCTTGGAGCAGCAAAGAGATACCTGCAAGCTACCTTTCTCCCATAGAAGTGGCTCTGTGTGAATGGTCTCCTAGGAATAAGCATCATTTGCTAAGTTGTAATTAAGCGTGATTAAGATACTTTCTCTTTGAAGACAGACACACACTCTTGGTTTTTATGTGAGAAACACATCATCGGATGGCTTACTTAGCTGCATTCACTATGGGAATGTGAGCAGTTCTTTCCAGAAAATTCCCACTTAAATCTCTCTAAACACTTTTTAGGCATTTAAAAGTTTTACCAATACAGTCATTGCAGTAGATAATTGGCCATTTAGGCTTTATGCACACTTGCCTGGCTTCTATAGCCTTCAAAAATGACATTCTCATATTTTAAGTACCTGTGGGTTGGATTAATGTTCATCAGCCAAGCGTGGCTCATTCCTTGTTTCTTTATGGAAGAGTCAGAATTATTGATACCCTAGGAGGGATGTTAGTTTCTTATTCTACATCCTTTCAAGGGCTGGGAACTCTCTTTAGGAATAGCTCAAGGCAGTAAAACAAATAAACAAAATCAAAGAATAAAACACACTTGCACTGTGAAGCACATTTCATTTTATCTACCAATAAAGAGGAGTAAGTCCCCACCTGAATATGTATAGAGTTGTTCATTCTAATGCCCTCATGTGATTGGCTAGAGATAACTGGTGTCCTTGGTGATTGGTTAGAGCTGTTCTGGTGTTCCCGTGGGATTTCTTCTTGTCTGATCACATGCCTTCTTGGTGGAGAGTTGGTGCCAGAAGACACGTGTAATGAAGTGCAGTGTGCGCTGCTTTAGGAAATGACATAAACTCTTAGAAGATTGAGCACCCTGCTTTGAGCTTCTTTGGAAGCCACAATTAGGGAGAAATGCATATATTAAAAATTATGGCTAACTGACCTTATTCTCCTTATCTGTGGTAAATCCTGTCTTCCCTGTTACGGCAAAACAGAGGACATCAGCGATATCCCCCAGTTCTCATGTCACTGATAACAACCTGGGCTGCTCTGCTTTCTTCCCCTCCCCCGGCCTGTGTCATATGCCAGCAGCTTCTTATTCTACCAGACAGCTCTTATAGTCTCATCTGATTGAAAGCAAAAACACTATGTCCACCTCACCAAATGAATCTACAATCTAAGGAGTTCACTTTCTTCTCTACATGAAGCAGAGCTACTTTGTCTATCAGAACAAATCACAGACTTCCAGAGAACAGCTTTACACACAGAAAAGTTCAACTCCTTCTACCTCTTAGGATAATCGTCTTAAGATGGCCTAGAAAGAAGATGACAACACAGTGTAACTAAAACCTACTTTTAAAGGTTTGCAAATTTTTGCTTTCCATTTGGAGTCAATTTTGAACAATTTATAGTTAAAATAATGATAGTTTTCCAGTAATTGAAGGAAGATAAATTTTCTTAATAATGTAAACCATAAAAAATATAACAAGAGACACATTCTGAGATGCAACTGTTGGATATACAGCTTTGAACAACCACACTAATTCCTATTTTCATTAAATATCTGATTCTCAATCGTTACCAAGTGTGGTAGTATTGTGTTCCCCAAAATATTGTGCACACTAATAAATTTATCTGGGGTCAGAGAATAGACAGCCACTAGATACAGAGCCAAAAATGGTGGCTAGAAAATGGGCTAGAACAAGCCATAGCAGAAGCTTGACGGTGGTGGTGCATGCCTTTAATCCCAGCACTTGAGAGACAGAGCCAGGCAGATCCCTGTTAGTTCAAGGTCTCATTAGAAACAGCCACGTATAGTGACACACGCCTTTAATCCCAGGAAGCAAGCCTTTAATCCCAGTGAGTGTTGGCACAAAGCAGAAAGATATATAAGGTGTGAAGATCAGAAACAAGCAGCATTTGGCTGGTTAAGCATTTAGGCTTCTAGCAGCAGTTCAGCTGAGACCCATTTTGGATGAGGACTCAGAAGCTTGCAGTTTGAGGAAACAAGACCAGCTGAGGAACTGGAGAGGTGAGGAAGCTGTGGCTTGTTCTGCTTCTCTGATCTTCCAGCATTCACCTCAGGTTTGATTTTATTAAAAAGACCTTCTAAGATTCATGCTACAACCAAGTACAACAACATGGTGTTCCACTCTTCTATCTCTGTTTGGTTACCAAATGATGCATAAATGAACATCTTAAAATTGCAATCATTAGGACTTTGAAGATAGCTTGGCTAGCAGAGTGCTCATTGAGCACACACGAGGACCTGAGTTTGTCCCTCTACACCCACAAAAGAAGCCCACGAGGCATCATGGCAGCATGCACCTATAATTGTAGTGCTGTGGGACAATGGAGACAGCCAATGTAGAGTAACCAATGAGGGTCTCTGTTTCAAACAAAAAGATGGGGAGTGATTTCAGAAGACACTGCCATGGCCCTCTGGCTTCCATATGCGCGCACACACACACACATACACACACACACACACACACACACACACATGCACACATGCATGTGTATATGCATGTCTGCATACACACACATACACACACACACACACACACACACACACACACACACACACCAATTCATCATATAGAAATGATACATCTAAAAAGTTCAAATACAAAAGGTCACTCTAGAGTGCCTTTAAACCTTTCTGTGTCACTTCCTGAATGCCAACACTACCATGGAAACTGAATAGCAAAGCAGTATGAGTTTTATGATACAGGAATCACAGTTGCCTTGAGATTGCAGTGATTTTCAAGCCATCCTTGAAAAATACCCATTTATTTATTATTATTGTTATTATTTTCAAGAAAGTGTATGGGGCCTTAGCTCTGGAGTGAGGTAATGCTCCCTTTTCTGCCAACAGCCCTTTATTTGGGATTATGTGGCACCAAGGGTGCATAACGTAAGTACATGTGCTTATTCACAGAGAAAAATGGGTTTGCAAGCTGCTAATATGATATTCTTTGCTGTGATAATGGCACTTCAGATACCTGTGAGGGAAGCAGACTTGGAAATACCCTGGAGGACTTCCCATTGTCTGTACTCTTTGCGGGAAAATGAGGGCTTTCTGCTGACAGCTAGCTCCCTCCCATTGCCGTAATTGTTGGTGTGAGCTGGAGTCTAGGTGTGACCTGGAGCTCATGGCTAGATTCTAGCCCTACACCTCCCACTCATGTTTGCAATGATCATGCAGGAGAGATGGAACGGTCACTGTCATTCCGAGTGGCTTCTGCTGAGAACTCCCAGACATGAGCATTGCCATACCCAGGCAGTGTGCATAAGGCAGGTAGGTGAGTTATCATTGAAGCAGGGTGTGCTTGGGAACTGGAGGGGACCCACTATACCAATGTCAGCAGTGCACATATCTGACCCTGTGTAGGAGAGCGTTGTATGTAAACAAACAAAAGAATCCAAATGTACGGATTTCAGCAGGTATAACTCTCACCTACATTTTATACTCTCACCAATAGCCATGTAGATCCTAAATTATGAAAGAATTCCCCCTGAAAATTGGAGGGATTGTAGAGATCTGTGGATATCAGACATCTATAAAAATGTATGCTTCATCGCTCTTTCATTTACCTCCACCAGAAACATTAAACATGATATTCCACTCAATAATGTAATAAAACATTTCCAATACTAACAGCTTTTCATTCCCAATCTTACAGACAGCATATGGAATGATTTATTTGCAAAGTATTCAACTGTGTTCTGAGCTAATTATGTTGGAAAGCTTATAGATTAATACTTCCTTGTGAGGGCCATGGTTTCCCAGTGGAATGGAAAAAAAACTGATTTAAGGGAATACAAACTTGAACAGGACAACCTGGAGAAAGAGGAGACAGGCAAGTGTCACCAATAGTAAGTTACTCCACATGGTGACATCTCACTATTTGATGTCAGTCTAGAAATGAGCTAGGCGGGGTTTGCTCCTGTTTAAAATCATCAACAACAAAAAACAAGAACAAAATCTATAAAGCAAAAAGAATAAGGTCTTTCAAAATGGAATATATTTTAAGAGTTAAGAATCTTGATTTTATTTTTGATATATAAGGTTTTGCTATTAATTCTTGGGGTTATCTTCCTTTAATAATTATAGCAACACAATACTAGGCCGTTTCAATTTCAAATGGAGTTAAAGGACCAAGAATATCATTTTAAAGGGATGCGTCAGTAAATGTTACTTACATTTGTAGGAAAATTGTTCATGCTTGAGGTTGCTAAAGGGCCTTGCATGAAATGATGATGTTTACATGGCATTCCACAACAGGAGCCTGAGAGAGAGAGATGCAGAGCCCACTACATTCTGTTGCATATAGGGAGGATGTGGGGTCAAGTAAGCTCTGAACAGGGCATGCACATGGCAGTTTTGCTTCCTCGGGATTGGATGTTCCAGGTGTTTTGTGCCTGTGTTCAGTTTGACAAGCACAAGTTTCAGAGAGCTCCTATTTCAGTGAGGACTAACCCGGTTTCTATGCCTCCCTCTTTCTCTTTCCACACCTCCTGAAGTATACAGACTCTATCACAGAGCACTCCCCAGAGCACGGCATGAGGATTTTCCTTGTTCTAAGGATATGAAATAATTACTCAAAATATAGTTCTCGGTGGCAATACCATTTGTCTTTGTTCCCAAAATAAATATCATGTTTATCTCCTTTACTTCTTTTTCAACTCCCAACTAGATTAAGTGTTTTGAAAAATCAGAATTAACTTGAATGATAGGATAATTTGATTTGGGTGAAATACAAGAATAAAGAAATATAACTAAATATGATATATCTAGACATGTATTTGCTTACAAGGCCCAGGAGAGTGAACTTAACACTTCCAGGCTTTGGTTTTCTGCCACTGACTGGGTTTTCTGAGGAACAAAAGGGTGATTTTGTCTATTCTAGGCTGCTATAACAGAATACCTGAGACTGAGGATTTTGATGGAGAGCAGATTTATTTCCTTACATCTCTGGAGCAGGGAATAGTAGGGACAAGTAATTGACAACCAGCAAGGGCTTCCCTGACATGTTGGACAGTACAGGTGGACAAGAGGAAGAGCAAGGACTGAGTCCCTCCTTTGTAGGGAGCTGTAGCCTAATATCAAGGTGAACTCATCTATGAAGACAGAGATCGCATTTCTAACTCTACCTCTTGACACCGTTCTTTTGGCTTTTCACTTTCCAACCCAGGAATCTGGAGAGATACCTTCAGAGCACAACAGTGGGATAGATAATTCGTGTGACACAACCAGCAGGTGACAGGCAGACAGTAGCTATGACTTGTAATTATTATCACCCACGGTTCCTCCTCCGGAGCCAGTCACAGCTACTAAGAACAGTTTCTGTGCATCATGTAGGTGTCTTCACATCTCTCTACCTGAGGCTTTCAGAATTAAGACAATATTCATCCACAAATATTCCCAAAGTTTGGTGACTTGTAACCATAAAATTCTCAATCAAAACTGGAGATAAGAGAACACATACTGAAATATTTTGTAGCCAGTGACAGAAGCCATGAATGGGTGTCTCTATGGAGTCTTTTATATAGACACGAAGGTGGACTCCAAGGATCCCTGCATAAGTAGGCAGTGGGTTTTGACTCCAGACAGCTAAGAGCAGAGACAAGGCAGGTGAAATGAGATCTAGAAAAATATCCAATGCCGAGCAGTGGTGGCAGCACACACCTCTAATCCCAGTGCAGTGACAGGTGGATCTCTGTGAGTTTGAGGCCAACTGGTCTACGGAGCAAGTTACAAGACAGTTAGAGATGCTACACAGAGAAACCCTGTCTCAAAAAAAGAAAAAAAAAACAGAAAAAAAGAAGAAAATATTCAATACTTGCAAACGCTCCCAGCATTGGTTTAAACAAACCAATCATTCAGGTCCTATAGCACTGCTCATGAAATGTGGAAACATGGTTGGGATAGTTCCTGGCTATCTCTCATGTGCTTTATAGCACACCTGCAAGAACTTCCATTCATACCTCAAAGACTCAAAAGTGATGAATCGTTTTCTGGGTGTCCATGCTGTTACCAGTTACTTCACCCCAATACTCATTAAAAGGAGTGTAGATGTCAGTCCGGGTCCCAGTGTCCTAGTTATGAATGGCCATGAGGTTTCCATGAAGTTCCCGAGCACTCCCTGACTTCATCAGTATACAGCTATAGTTGTGTCTATCTTAGGAAAGAGTACAAAACTTTTTAGGAACACTCACTTTGTCACTCATTCATAGTTTAGAACCTCAGGTGTCAGAGCAGCACACTGAGCCATGGGAAGTGAAAACAGAAGAGACACTGCCTTTAGATCATAAGGCCAGAGGAGGGGACAGGACATTAATTACATCTAATAAAGTAAGTGCAAATACAGTGCCACTGGGCTGGGAAATAATATTAAAAATCTCAAATACTGTATTCCCAAGTGCTGAAACCCCTGAAGTTTAAATCTTTCAAACATAAACATCTTCAAACTATGATTTTTGAAAGACAGCTTTCAACTCTTTCCATGACATTTACTTATATTTTACAATGAGGATTTATATGAGAAATATACGTAAAAAGTCATCACCAAATATTTCACAGATCATTTTATGAAGGAGGAAGACAGTGATTGAATTTATATGTCAGTAACCATAAACATTCCATATGACGTAGAAACATATATCTGATAAGCAGATTCACTACTTTTTGTAAGAAACAGATGGATCTGCAAAGTGGCTCCGTGGATAAAGACACTTGCAATCAACCTTGACCACTTGAATGTAAACCATGGAATCTACAAGGTGAAAGAAAAGAACCAACTGCTGATAGCTGTCCTCTGACTGACATACACATACACATACACATACACATACACATACACATACACATACACATACACATACACATCATGGAAAGTAAAAGCATGCATACACACATGCACACACACACAAATTTAAGTATTGAAAAATATAGGTCAAAAGCAAGGCCTATAGAAACATGTCACTGAACACAGTGACCTTACATCTCAACTGTTACATCTGAAATAACATTCCATATGTATGAAATGCTGTGATGGGCTATCTAACAGTTTTGATGAGATCCCTCAAAAATCACAAGGGGGCACCACTGCACCCACAGTCACACAAATAACCCAGAGCTTAAGAAGTTTTAATTTCCATGAGTATAGATGTAAACATAAGTCACTTCTCCATTTAGGGAGGAGGTTTAAGTTCTTTTAAACATGCACTCAATGCTTATATAAAACATTGACCAGTGGTTATAAACTCCTGTGAAGTCAGATTTTAAAAAGAAATGCACAAAATGCATTAGAAATGTCTAAAATAGCTATACCATTTGTAACTCTATTAGCAGAAATGATGTGAAGATGGAAAGCATACAACTGCCAATTGAAGAAAAATAATTACAACTTTCTTAGTCATTGTTCTATTTCTGTGAACAGACACCATGACCATGGCAACTCTTACAAAGAAAAGCATTTAATTGGGGCCAGCTTAGAGTTTCAGAAATTTAGTCCATTATTGTCATGGTGGGAAGCATGACAGCACACAGGCAGACATGATGCTGGAAAGGTAGCTAAAAGTTCTACATCTTTATCAGCAGGCAGCAGGGATTGACAGAGAGAGAGAGAGAGAGAGAGAGAGAGAGAGAGAGAGAGAGAGAGAGAGAGAGAGAGAGAGAGACTGTGTCTAACCTGGGCTTCTGAAATTGCAGAGCCTGCCCCCAGTGACACACTTCTTTTAACAAGGACACATCTACTCCAACAAAGCCATGCCTTCTAATGCTACTCTCCCAAGCATTCAAATACCTGAGCCTATTAGGGGCCATTCTTATTCAAACCACCACAACAACCTAACTGGGAAAAACTAAAGGTGAAGGACAAAATAAAGTAAAACACTACAAAGAAAACTCTTTCCAGTGAATAAGTGAATTAGAGGGATGGGCTATGGGTAATTGCACAGAAGTGGCCCACAAGAACTAGGCAACCATATTGGCTGATGACTTATATCCCAAAAGCTTTGTGTGACAATGGGTGGCAGGGTTTATCTTTAAGGCCATGGCTCCCTTGCAGAACACATCCATATTCATTATCTGCACGTTCCTGCTCTCTTAGAAATGTGAGGTAGTATCATGCTTCTACCTTGTTCCAGATGTGTGAGAACCTATCTCTTGTGCATTCATACAGACCCCAAATTTGGTGCACATAATACCCATTTCCAAACAGTAACACCCTGTTACTTCAGGTGCCTTCTCAAGTACCTTCTGGGCTTACAAACTGCCTTATGAATTACAGCACTGATAAATGTTTTCTGGTGAAATGAGACTACTAAAACATAGAACACTAGTTAATTGCCCTATTCAGAGAATCTATATCTATGAGTGGATTATATCTAAAATATAACTAGGAAATAGACAGAGATTAGAAAAGAATATTCTAGACAAAGGGAAATAATACCAAACACTGTTTTATTTCTTTATTTTTTTTTCTTTTCTTTCTTTCAAAATTCAGCTGAAAGCCATTGGGGGAAAATAACAGAGGAAACAATGAATGATGACCTAATTGCTGGATGGAGAGTGGAGTGGGGATGGATAACATGGAAGATAGAAAGAGGTAGTTGAGAACTATTATCCCAGTATAAATTAGAGATACATGGCAATTGCCCTCAGTTCAGCAAAGGAATTTTTAAGAATTTTAAAGAAAATATTAACATATGACTCCCCAGATTCTCCCTTCTGTTACATAATTCTGTATATTATTAGTGGTGATAAAGAGCACACCGAAAAAGAACTGAAAGAGTGAGGATGCGTAGACACCCCTCCCAACATTCTCTGGGGGCATCAGTCTTAAGGCTGCACTCTCTCAAAAAAACAAGTATCTGCTTAGGAAATCACATTCAGAACTTTCTGTGGCAGTCCTGAAATAATTCAAGCTTCAAGAACAAGAACACAAAAGTGATGGACTTCACATCTTTCTCAAGTTGTGTGTGGTTTATTTCTGACTCTTGGTATCCTTACACATGTGTATTCATTAGTGGAGTAAATATGACTATGTATTTGTTTCCTATTGCTTTGGTCATAAATACAATACAGATAATGATGAGTTGAAAGAGCCTTTTGGAAGCTCAGATTTCTTTACATGGAATCTATGGTAAAAACTTTCACCAGAGCTTATGAATCCAGGTCACCCTCTCTTTGCTTCTGTAAACTGGAGATCATTCCCAAATATTTTCACAGCTTCAACTCTGGGCACATGGGACCTTTCATCCATCTTCAAAGCTGGCAGCATTGCTGGTCCCTGACCACCCTCAACAGTCTCACATCCAGCCAGTGTCAAGAAATAACCTCCTATGTTAAAGACCCTTCTAGTTACATAAATGCATTTTACCTCATCAAACTCCATCTGAGGAATCATCATGCCTACAAATTCCCTTCCATGACATAGAGAAATGAGTCCTAGAGGTTAGGCTGTGGCTACTGTGGGGGAAGCACATTCTTTAATAGCTTCTTATTTTTTGTGGCTAGTATGAAATGGTTCCTTTCCCTTCTTCCTAAACCTCTCTAGCATTACAGTAAGCATAAATGATGACAGAAGCTGAGAACTTGGATTCAGCCAACTACCAAACCTAGGTCTGCCCTCTACACTTCCTGATAACATTAGCCCCACATCCTGACCACAATCTTTCATGTCTCTCTCTACTCTGCTCCTGGACACTGTCCTCCCATTATTGTGGGGACACACAATTTTTTTAAGTGGTCTAATCCCATGATCATACCCCAGTGCTTGTCATTCACAAATTCCTCAAGTCCTCATATTTTCATGCACTGTAGTCTCACCATATGCTCTACCCATGATCTACCTGCTGCTTATATCTCAACTCTAGTAAGAGGTCATCACTTCCCAGACCTAATGCTTCATACTGCCATCTCTTAGTTGTCTCTACCACCACTCCTCCCTCCCCTTATACTGGGAAGAGCATGACTTGAGCCTCGATCCTAATGTTACTTTGGCAGACTTTCAATCTCATTAAACCCACCTTTTCCAATCTATGTCACATTGGTGGCGGTATGTATGATAGAGACAAGCACATACATTGATGATGGGTCTTAATTCAGATAAAGGATGAACCAGAGGAAAGTTTATTATCTTGCTTAGCCCTTGATGTCATCAGCAAATATGCCCATCAGTTTTGCCACACATCTCTTAAGTTTCCGGTACTAAAAAGTGACCCCATACTCTTATTCTTACATAAAGGAAATGTCTATGTGAGCCAATCTCCCATTTCTTATTGTATCCCAGGAAAATATGCCATACAATGTGTATATATGTAGACATGTATGTGCACACACATACATGGGGGAAAGATCTATATTTAAAGATCTGAATCATATAATTGTGGACTACGGAGGATGATAGAGAAAGATCTGCCTCTTCCTTTGGGGACTGTGATTAGTGGCTTGTATGAGTTGATATTTTCCTTAAAAGACCATGGTAGCAATAGCTAGACTAGGGTCTGAACCATTGTCTGGGTACCATAGCCTGTGAAGCTGATGTATGAGAGTGAACGTCACACTACTTATTGAATGCATACCTTCTCCCTTGAACCAATTTTGTCTGGTAATTAAAGAATTTAATTTGGACTCTGGTAGCCCTCTTCTTGGTGGTGATCATCTCTTCACATCTATTCTTCTCTCAATAAGTTGGGATTTGGCTTCTACTATTTTGTTAGTTATCAGTCCTGAAATTGCTTTCATTTCTGCAGTTTGTTCTGATTAAACACTCTCCTCTTGGAAGCTCTTAGTGCAGCTCTCTGTGTATCCAATACAATTAGGACTTATTCATTCCACTTTCTTCCTATCCAAACTAAGGGCCTCCATCCTTAACTTTCTTGGTGGGTATGCACTTCTGTTCTTGTCTGATTCATTTATTTGACTTCTTAAATTATCAGGTCCAGAAGATTTGGCCCTGAGCATTTTCTCCTTTTCTGGTGATCTCATCTCATTGGCTGTCTACAGAGACCAACAATATGCAAAGGACTTCCAGACCCAATCTCCACTCCAGCCCTTTCCCTGGACTCTAAACTTTTAATCATAAGTAGTAAGTCTATTTGTCTAGTTTGGCTCAGGCCAAACACCTTGGCATGCTACTAAAGGCTAATTTTCTTCTTTTCCCCCATAACAAATCCTGCTGCAAGTTCTGTCAGCTATAACTTTGCAATGAAAGGCCAAGGGCTATTTCTATAATTTCCATAGGTATCATTCCCCTGACCACAAGAAAGAACTTGTAATCAGAGCAGATGTGTGATGTTTGGAGACCTTTCTGCTATATTGCACACATAAGAAAAAAAAAAGCCATCCATTAAAAACTGTATTAGTCAGGGTTCTGTAGCAGAAGAGATCAGAGGGGATGAATGCATGAGAAGACTGACTTACAGTATGGTCTGAGTGGTCCAGCAATGGCTGTCTTCACACAGGTGAGGCTGACAGTGGGGAGCTTTTCTGAGCAAGAGACTGGGTGTCTCAGCAGTGCTGATGTGGCACTGAGGGTCTGGAGGGTTTCTTAGAGAATTACTGTTTGGAGTCCTATGGGACAGCCAAAGAAGTTGGGTTTTAACATCCATGAAGGATGGCGCCAGCAGTAGCTAATGTGCCAATGGCAGCAGCAACAGTGTAGATGAACTGGCCAGAGACACCAAGGCCAGCAGGCAAAAATGTAAGGCTTTTCTCTGAAACTTCTTTATTATCTGGGCTGCCACCTGAAGGTGCTAGCCCCATTCAGGATGTATCTTCCCAATTCACTTACTGTAATGAAGAAAATCCTCAGAGGCATGCCCAGAGGTGAACTGAATCTAGTAATCTCTCACAAGTGGGCCCAGAGGCTTGTCTCATGAGTGATTTTAGGACCATTTAAATTGACAATCAATATTAACTGCCACAGAAATAAGCCATAAAATGCAGTTATTAAAATACACAAATGTGAGTCGAATATCAGACATGACTATACAAAAAAATGGTGAACTGTGGCACAGTATTTCATTATAAATATTGAAGTCACATAGCCAGGAGTCCCTCTTCTCAGGCAACACAAAGAAATAGTGTGCTACCCTTACACTGTGGACAAAGACTCATGAACATGTTTTATATACACATGTGCATGTGCAAGAGAAATAGTCACAATGCACCCAGCAGGATATTAACAGCTAATATAAAAATAGATCTATTTATGTATCATAATATATCATAAAATTCTTCCCTAAGATGTTTGGGTTTTTTTCAAAGTATATAACTGGGGGAAAATATGTTTGGGATCCACTTGTTTCTGAAAACTCCATGACTACACAGTAGTCAGAGACAAGGCTCACCAGGAGATTCTGCAAGATCCTCCTGCTGCCCTCTTTGCCTCTCTGGCATTGTATAGCCTACTCAGCACAGCACTGGACAAAACATAAGCATGTGATGCAGATCCTCTCCTTGGGAACCCCTCAACACACAACAGCATCCACAGCCTCTGGAAAGGACTCCACTGGCTCTCTGAACTCTGCAAGAGTTCTCTTCCCCAGAAACATGGGTTCATCTGCTTTAGAGCCGTCAGATGTTATTAAACTCTGCCCTCCCTGATGTAAGCAAGGATCCTTCTCACTGTATAAACTGATCACATGACTGATATTTAGTATGGCTGAGAGGAAGGCTTTTTAATTGTAGAAATGAGAGAGAGAACAGCCAGAGGCATCTGGAAGAATCCAGAACAGAACGAGAAAGTAGATTGAACATGACCAGCAGAATGGACCTGGCCTGGGCTCTCTGTGAGAGATGGGAGAAGAGCAGGGAATAGAGAACAGGGAAAGCATGGCGAGAGAAATGGGGGGAGGAGAGAGAGAGAGAGAGGGAGAATAGTTATAAGAAGAATGTGTAGCTGCAGGGAGGGAAGCCCCAAGTTTTGGGTATAGAGGAGGACATGAGAAATGCTAGCATGGACTTTGGAATGTGTTACAGGTACATGTGATATTGAAGGAGCTTGGAGGCCAGCGTTAGCTTTTGATATGTTAACAGGCACCACAGATATGTCCCTTCTGCTAGAGGTAAAGGAAACGACTCCTTTTTGTAGAGGGGAACCCGTTTCACAAGTTCCTGAGAAATGCTGGCTTTCATCTAACCGCAGAAACCCTCCTATAATCCTGGTTGAGCTCATTTCTGGATACTTGAACTACCTTTTAGAGTTTTGAGACACACCTTCTTGAACCTTCTCTCAAAGTCACTTCTCATCACAGACCTCCTCATCTGTGTCATGTCATCTGCAATTCCAACTGTTTGTTCCCAGACACTTTCCCCATGCAGCCTCTGGAGCACTCCTGGACCTGCCCAGCAGAGACTGAAGGTGCAGGCGCGACCTGCCTCTGAGATTCTCCCTGGCAGAACCACTTGATTAGCTCTGATTAGTTGTCCCTTCCCCCAGGGCATAGCAAGGGCACCTTTGAATTGCTCTGTGGCACACCAAGCCTCTCTCCTGGAGGCTAAACCAATGACCTTGAGAGGTTCTGTAGTATTGTTCCTTTAGTTCACAAAATAAAAACTGCATTGAATTTTTTTTTTTCTGGAAAAGTATCCCCAGAGAAAACCAGGAAGACATATATTTTAGCACATTTGCATGTTTTCAGAGATGGAGGAAGATACACATGTTCTTTTGAATATATAAAGTCCATGTCTAACCCAAAAATCCTTCTCACAAACAGAAAGATTATTACGCAGGTATGTGTTTAAATATTCTCTAGGTGGTTCCCACCTCCAACTGGAATCAAGGTAGAAGGAAAGGGAGGTTGAAAGATGTGTAATGAATGGAAAATAACCTGTTAAATGGGTTGACTCAGTAGCTTATTGGTGAAATTAAGGCGACTCCATGTAGTTAAAAAGGAGGTTTATTTTTGTGGCATAATTTACAAATGAAGGGATAGGTAGAATGTAGGGTCTGGCAAAGGTATGACACAGTGTGGCGGTGTTTTCTGGAGAATTCTACTTGGACTACCTCCAGCATCCAGGGTCCGGGCACCAAAAGATCCTTCTCATTTGGATCCTGGGTCTTCAGTGTCCTCTCTTGGCCCCGCCTTGTAGGCATGACCATTACAGAAGCCTCAATGGGGCTTGGAACTTCCAGGCCAAGGCTGGAATGGCTACACTACAGTAGCTGTTTTTTACTGAACACTTTCAAGAAGAAATTGTAAAACAATAGTGCAAACGTTTGAGTGGCCATGCTTAGGCATATACTCTCTCAGACAAAGCCTCTACTGGGGACCTGAGAGATGGCACAGGGCTGAGGATACGTACCATTTTGGCAGAGGATTCAAGTTTAGTTCCCAGCATACATGTTAGGCAGCTCACAACCACCTGTTACTTAAGCTTCAGGGTATCCAATCCCCTTTTCTGGACTCCACTGGCACATACACTCATATGTGCACAGACCCACTCACACCCCCAGGTACACAAATACACATTAAGTTAAAGGACAAAATAGATTTTACAAAAATGTGCTGGAAGGCAAGCCCCCTAAGACATGATAACCTCTGTAATCTCACCAAAGCCACAGTGCCCATCACACCCTAGTATCTGATTTGGATGAGCAACACCCTGCTTTAGGCACTGTGTTTGGGAATATTTTTAAATGGGATCAGGCAGCAGAATATGTTAGAAAAGATGTTGGCAACCTTAGTCTTTCTGCCTTGGTTTCTCTGCTTTTTCCTCCCATTCAGTTATGCTTCAAACATTGTCACCTGCCCTCTAATTCTCAATGAGAACACCATTAAATCAGCAGGTCACATTATTGCGGTAACAATCATGATTGTATTGCACAAATTCAAATTATTCAGAACCCTACCCACTGAAACTGGCTTCTGTGAAATGAGACACACTAGGTGATAGTAGATGCAATGTGTGACCATCAGTAAAACTCATAGTTTCTGTGATGGCTAAACTTGATCAGATTGAGAACTACCTGGGCATGCTACCAATGTGTCTGTGAGGATGTGTCTAGAAGGCATGATCTTGGAGTGGGAGGAGAGCTGTCCTGAATGTAGGCAGCACCGTGCAACAGGCTGATAGCACAGACAGAATAAACATTGGTTGGTTACAAGGACACTCCTCTCTGCTTCCTGGCTGCCATGATGTAAACAGCTTTGTTCCACCCCCATGAGGTTCTGCCATTGAACAGTAGAAACATGGAGCCAGTTATCCCAGGACTAAAATCTTCAAAAATATGGTAAGAAAGTGTGGCAAGCCACAAGAATATGTTATAAGGAGACCAGCTGTGTATTAAAGCTATACCTTGATCAGGCCAAGGGTCAGTCAAGTGGGAAGCCATCTAGCATGGACTATTTGATGTTACACAGTTTAGTATTCAGCTGTGCCTCGTGAATTTCTTGTGCTCACAATTCCCATAGAATGTGTGTGTGAACTTCCTGCTCAGGCCAGTACTTGGATAAGGCCACACAGGCAAAGCAAAGCAGGCAGTAGGTGCATAGCTTTGTTTCTTGTGCAAATGAAGCCCGGTTCATCCTTTTGCCTTGAGGCCTAGTGGTTCACCAGAGCAATTGACTGAGAACAAAATAGGCTTTTATATATCAAGGTGGAAGGTAGAACACTTCTAGAGATCATCAGAGTCAGGAGTAGAGAGCAAGGAGAGATGGAGGGCGAAGAAACAAAGGACGAAGATGAGGCTGGAAGCATAAGAGCTTAGTTGTTAGCAGGACTATGAAAGGGCAGTAAAGGAGGGGACAAAGAGGAACTGAGTGTCAGGATGAAACTGAAGCTCTGTAGACAGGATTTCATCCCAGAGAAATAAAGCAGATGGACAAAGAGTTGGATGTATCTAGATTTATTCCTGCCCTGAATACTTGACGGAGCTGTAGCTCTAATGACAGAATTTTGTCTTAGAGAAATAAAGTTAACATACATAAGAGCATGGTGTACATAGATTTTTTCCCTCAGATACCCCACACCAGATGTACCATGCAGCATCTTCCCCAGACTCTGGGAAATCCATAAGGAAGAGATATTTCCTCTTTTAAAATTGTTTCCCTCAGGTGTTTGCATTGAAAATCTCACTGATAGTTCCTCCTACCCTGCCTCAAGACTCCCTGCTCCTCTATGGCTGAAGCAACATCACCTGTCACCACCCTACAAGCACTGTGTCTAAGGGGAAACTTGTGACTCACTTGGGTTTCCTCAGACATCCTTTATCCATATTGGTATCTTTTCTCTGCTTGCTTAGTTCACAGTGTCTCTTACCCAAACACTAATACATTTCTTTGTTTTCCTTCGGAATATTATGATTCATTTTAACGGTTTTTCTATGTTTTTTTGCATATTTCTGTTCAAAAGAAATGTTAGTTCTAGCTGGCACTGGCCCTCCAAGTCTAATGGAGAACAATAAAACACACACACACACACACAAAATAAACTTTTCTATCTTAAAACCTTTTCCATTTGAAAAATACACTATTTTTTCTCATCTGTGCATTCAAATTAGACCAGTAGGTGGAAATACAATAGACCAAAGGAGATAGCAACAGCCCTTTAGGAAATGTGAATTTCTTTAGATGTCCAACTGACAGAGATACCCAAGAGGACAGGCCCTGAGCACTGGGGGAAGAGGTACCTTAGCAGGGGCGGTGGCTGTGTTGAGAACCAGGAAACCATAGTGGGCAGAGCTGTGTGAGGAACTATGATGAGTGACCGAATTAGAATCCATTCCCCCATAACCTGACAAGCTCCAGCTTCTTAGAGGATTCCACTAGGAAATTAGTGATGAAGGCTGTCTGTGATGACACATTGCATACCATACTGAAGTGCACCCTCGTTGTGACTGCATGTATTCAAACACAGGTTCACAAACAGTGTACAAGCCACATCTTGAGAGATGCTTCTTCCAATTGCTTCACATGATATATTTTAAATATTTCTCAGTTTTCTGGCAATATGTCCAAGGGGGAGGGGTACATTATTCAAGAACAAAACAGTTAAAATGAAAAGGGAAAGGTTGTCTTCAGCCCTTTTAAATGCTTCTGAGTTTGAACACGGTAAAATAGTAAGTTCATAATTTTTTTCTGGAATATAGAAAATAATAGGACTCAAACTCATTCCAGTCAATCTATAACAGTTTGAAGAAAAAAAGAAAAACATTTCCTACTCCTGAAATTAGTGATGCCCCAGCTTAAATTAACATTTGTCAAGGTCTATCTCTGGAGGGAACATTTTTTGAAAAGACAAAGTGCTCACAACTCCACCTTAGAAATCTAAAGATGAGGCTTTTCTTCTTAAAAATAAGGGTATAGCAGTTCAACAGCTAAACCCAAGCCATACTCTGCCACAGTGCCTTTGCCATACTGTCACATCTTCAAAGTCTGTCCTTACTCCCAGTTTCTCCATGAGGACCAATGCAGAGTCCCTTTTCATGGTTGGGTCTTAGAGCTTCTTAGTGTTGCCTGCCATCTGTTGCTGCCATTATTTAGATCTGTGCTTCTGGGTAGTGGATTAAGGAGGCAGTTAGTCAGACAACCCTACATCTTTACAACTGTCTCCATCACTCACAACCTGCACACACCACTCAATCCCAGATAGCAGTGCTATCTCACCCTCTGCTCGAATGGCTTTACCACAAGAGCCCATCTAAAATCCCATGCCGGGATCTGTTCCCTCTGCTATGATGCTCTGCCTGGGTTCCTCCCCCTATGGTGTTTACTGTCTCAAACGTCTTAGAGCCTGCTTTACATATCCTTCCCTAATTCTCTTGAATTATCTCAGTGGCACAACACACAAACACACACACAACATGTATGAAACCCTGGAATCCAGCTATCATGCCAAAAATATTTAAAATATCTCCATGTATGTGTGTGTAATGTATATGTGGGATGTATTACACAAATACACACCTGTGCACATGCAATCAAATTAAAATTTTCTACAGTCTTTGGTGTTCTCATTTATAATTAATTAAATATAAATATATGTGTAACATACACACTAGAGCTTCTGATCATAACAAAATGAGTGTTTCCACAACAAACAAGACACTTCTCCAAAGTGAAGAGATGTAATAGAAATGTAATGGAAACTTACCAAGAAAAACAAAGCAAAATTCCTGACTATCTCAGAGTTATTCGTGTACTCTCATGAACAATTGTTTTAAGGAAAAGAGCTTGAAGTAATTTCCCGAACAGAAACTCATACTTGCACTTCTTGATGTCATCTTGATGGATTTAAGAAATGATGAGAGGATCCCAGGAAGCACAAGTGGTCCTCAGAGGAATTCAGAAATTCTGGGCAGAGCAATGGGCAGTGGGATTCTACAGTGCTTGCCCAGAGGGACAAGCTGGCTGTTTGAACACAGGTTAATAATTCAGATGAAAATTTGAGGTCATTTTGCAATGAAACCAAAAAACTCCTTGTTAAAACCATGTGAAGCATGGGTAGGATGTTAATGAGCAGAAGGATGAATTATGAACCACACCTTGAACCACAGGACAAATATTCACCACCAGAATGGTTGGGACATCACTAGTATTCTATTAACACAGAAAATTAAGGTAAAACATTGGTGATTTCAAAGGGGGAAGAAATCAAGCGTAATGAGTGTGCTCATGAGAAGTTTTGAGATATTTCAAATCAATCACACCCATGGAGTTGAATATGGCTGCAAAGGTAACTACAGAAGAACCATTAGTGAGGCCAGCCAGAAGAGTCCACCCAGGATGCCAGCAGCTCTTGTCCTTGTTGCTCTAAGTTCCTCTGATGCTCTGTATGGCACAGTGCCTACTTGTGAACTTGACATTCCAGGACACATTGAAATACCAGTGTGTCCTGAGTCCAGACACAGAGGCTGGCAGATAAGAGACAGTTGATTACCACAGTAATCCACAATAGATCTCTATTTTTTCTAAGAATAAACAAATTCCATTCCTTTGATACTAATATTTTTCTCTTAGAACACAAGATTTTCTGTTCACTGAGTTGTCTCCATTTTTTCCAGTTGGTTCAACTCTTGGGACATTGAAAGTCTACTTAATCCCCACCTCTCTCTTCATTATCAAATACACTCTTTCATTTCTCTAAGACTTTAGTTTTAGTTAGTAGCAGTTTGCTGATGAGTTGCTCTACATTGTAACCATCGTCAGTTTTAGTTCATGGAGGATCCTTTCATATAGACTGGGGAAAAGTGAGGTGAGGCAGCAGGATCAATTTCCTGAACAGAAGCTGTTGTGGTGCCAGTAGTGTCCCAGGGCACCTCCTCAAGGGCTGATGTTCTTATCAGGTCAGTAGCCCTATAAGAAGCCTCTCCAGAGAACGGAATGCATTCTGGGGTCCAGATTCAAATCACCAGACCTTGTTCCAGCCCTGCCATTTAAAATATATAATCTTGGAGAAGCTATGCCTCAGTTTCCTAACACAGCTAGGCAGGGTTTTGTTGGTTTTTCAAGGAGCTTGCCCAACTGAGTAATGTATATTCACACTGGCAGCATACAGGTGTTAGTTAATTCAATAGCCCTCTCAGATAGGTTTGCTCTCCTCCCATTTCATAGGCACTTACATGGGACCAGGAAGCCATAAGTACCCTGTGCCCACTCTAACCCCCTAACAGCTCACTTTGTGATACCATATTCCACAAGACAAGAGCTGGAAAGAACAATAAGAAACAGTTGAGTTCCGTGGTAGGATAATTTGAAGCTATAATTAAGAAATATCACGGTCAATCCTGGAAATACTCACCAAGGGAAAGGGATCCTATGTTGAAGGACACAAACATGCCTTGTGTAACCACTGGTAATTAACAGTGTCTGTGTTGAGTAGAGAAGGAAAGCTCCATTCCTAGATGTAAAATCTAGATTCATATGCCACGTAATCTTCAATAGGAGGTATCTCTGCCACATTTTTAGGTCTCTGCATAAGAAAATCATGCCTACCTTCCTGTTGAAAGGAGACCTTAAACCATGGGTTCTGTCCTTGGCATGTGTGATAAGCATTTGTTGCTAGTGTCATTTCAAGACAAGGACATGTCCTCTATTTGCTTTGGTGAATTTCACTTAGAGGTTATGAATCTGTGGTACAGCGACAGAAAGTCATCAGTGTAATAAAGCCAAGCTGAGGAGCTCAGAGTAGCCTGGGAATACCCAACAGCAGGGAAGTGTCCAACTGTCTCTCTAGACCAGTAACTGGGGAAGTTGGATCATCATTTCCAATCACCCGCCAATTGATTAGGTTTCCTTAGGTTTAAGCACTGATGCTGAGCGTGAAGGCTCCAGAAATGTAGGCTGCTCTACACATCACATAAAAGTAGGAAGTGGCCCTGGGCAGGTTCCAGTCAACTCCCAACACCCCAGACGTTATGCTGCTCCCATGCCCACTTTATCCTTGTTCTGACAAAGCAGGAAGCTTCTTCACTCACCAGTTACATTGTGTGGTGCAAGACTTGTTCCAAGAACATTCACTGGTAGGATACCAAGAAACATTACACACACTGTGATAACAAAGAGAAGGCTTTTAGGTAGACATACAGTAGTTGGCAGGAGGGGAAACAGCCAGTACTCCCTGATGCTATGAATAAGATCTAATGACCAGGAGCTTAGAATAGTCCTTTGCATTTTCAATTAACAAGAATGTCAACAAGGTAGGGTTGTCAGAATAAGGCCCCATCGTGGCTTCAGGATCATCTCTATTTACTTTACAACTCTTTCATATGGAGACTAGCCCTTGGGAATGTTTAATATAAAGCATGCTTATCACTGGGTGTGTTGTTGTCCAGCACCTATAATCCCAGACTGGCAGAGTAGAAGCAAGAGGATCAGGCATCCGAGGCCATACTCTGCTACAAGGCAAGTTCAAGGTCAACTTGGGCTACATGTGACACTGTCTCAAAACAAATGTGCTCAGAAAAACTTTTCATGTTCTTGTTTTAAATTAGTATTTACTTAAAGGCAAAGACTAAGACAGTGGGTAGAAAGAAAAATTATTATATTCTTAGTTCGAGGCCAGCCTGGTCTACAGAGCAAGATCCAGGACAGGCACCAAAACTACACAGAGAAACCCTGTCTCAAAAAAGCAAACAAAACAACAACAGAAAGATAATAGAATTGTACAAATATGTTTGCCATTGTCTGGCACATATTTGATTCACTCAGCAAATATTTTGATGTCCTCTGTGCTAACAAGTCAGCTAAAGGCAGATGATGCAGATTAAAAAAAAAAAAAAAAACATACAAACTCATTATAAAACAACAACAATTAAAAAAAAAACCTAACAAACGTGCTTCACACTGTGAGGTAAAGTAAGTACAGTGAGCAACAAAGCCTGGGAGGTTGCCAGCTGCTAAGGAAGAAGGGAGACTTCCCATCAGGGAGCTCTTCCTCAGCTGTGCTGACAGAAAGTGCATCTCTAAAAGCTTAAAAGGTAGAGACTGGGAAGATGGTTCTGTGGCTAATGTGCCTGCTGAGCATGAGTTCAGATCCTTGGTGCCCAAACAAAGCCAGGAACAGTAGCATATGCCTGTGACCACAGCATCTGAGGGGGCAGAGGGAGGGGAAACCTTGAAACCAAGTGGCCAGCAGACCCTTACTATGCCTATGCATACACACATGTGTGTGCTGATACCCAGACATGTTGCATTCTTTTCTCAGTGGTATGGCCCTCTTCATCATAATCACATAGCTCTATCTAAACAGTCCACATGTCTCTACTGCAGAAGGTTTGGCATGGAAGCAGCAGAGGGACCTTCCATCATCTGCCCCATGCTTTCCTACTTGCTACAAAATGTTCCCGCTGGAACAGAGCATCTCCTGCATCTCCTTCTGCATTGACAACAGGATGTCAACACCCACCCTTGGGGTGTGAGAGAAGTCAGAGTGGCTTTTCAGAGCTGTCATTCTTCGGGACAAAGATTCACCTGCCAGATGATACGTTGCAGTGACTCCTGCTAATTTGACAGCATTCACTAGAGACCTGGGAAAAAGTACTGCTATGTTGTCTAGGCCAAAATCCCATCAGTAGGATTAGCAGTCAGGACTCCAGTCCTCTGAGCTCTGTGTTCTCTATGGCTCCCTTGCTAGCAAAGACGAAAGGGCAGAGATAATTTATTTTTAATCCTCTATCTACTTCCAGCCTTGCTGCTAACAGTCTAATGGTTTGCATTGTATTTGTGAGAAGCTGAAAAAGTGAAGAGTCATGGGCCACTTAGGGAAATATGAGGCTGGTTATATTTGATTTTGCACACACCACAGTATGCATTTGAACTCAGACAAGGAAATGAGCTTTGAGAGCAGAGGGCCCTGACAGTGCACCAGCCAATCTCAGAACACAGTTGGAACAGATAATCCAAAGTAGAAGCACTTAGTCATGGGTCTATTGCAAGTTTCTCTGTCGGGAGATCACACATCACCACTGGGGAAATAGACAGAGGTTTTTCATGTATACTTCTGTAGAACTTGAGAGTGAATTATCACTAGGATCTGTTTAAACTGTATGGTCATATGTCCTGTTGTCAGATGGAGCTACAGAAGCAGCCCCAGAGCAGTCTCAGAGCTAGTAGATGGCAAGGCCCAAGAACTCTCCTGAAGGAGACACTCACATCCAACAGGGCCAAGGGAGCCACTGTCTAGTCTTCCAGGATTGTGTCTTCTCAACCCTTATCGCTCATATCTCTGATCTTCTTGTTCAAAGTGGATGAGTTAGAGCAGGCTTGTAGCAATCCTTCCAGAATCTCTGCTCGGGGACTTGGATCCGAGCTGGCTACAATAGCAGAGTGTATGAGCTGCACTTGTTCTTTTGTGCAAGGAGCCCTGGAGCCCTGAGTTGAACCATGTAGTGTGATTATCCCACAGTGAAGTGATGCCAGGGAGGAAGAGGAGGAAGGGAGGAAGTGCAGATCACAGGGCTACAGGTCTGGCTAGAACCAGCCAAAGTAGCTTAACCTTGGACGTATCAGACAGATAGAATGCGTCCATTTGGCCCTGTGCTTCATACTGGTCCACTGTGAAATCTTACTTCATGGCTGTTGTTTAATTGATAAAAAAAATAATTATAGATTGTAGTAGGCATAAACCTGACCCCCATATATCATGCTTGTGAATGTATTATACTACATGACAAGAAGGACTTTGAAAATGGAATGAAAACTACTCACTAGGCCCCTTAAGACAGGAAGACTATCATTGAATATAAGAGTGATCCCAAGGCACTCAGAAAGGCCATTAAAGAAGAATTGGAAAATGAGGAGATGCTCAGAAAAGGGGGACAGCCTGGTTGCCAGTTCTGGAACATGAGACTTCTGTACAAGAATGAGACAGGATTCCATGAGCCCACAGCTGGACTCCTAAGTGGAAGGGAAAGAGGTTTCCATGAGAAGAAGTCTGAAAGAGATGAAAGACCGTAATTGTTCCTGGTTGGAATTCTTAGAGTTTAACATAACTGTAGCCTGCTTCTGGTGTGATACACAGCAGATTGTGAATGTGGATCTTGACTGAGTGCTACAGGGCTGACTGATTCAATGGACTAGCATGAGAGGAAGAGGAGAGGATTAGGCTCACAGAAATGACCAAAGTTGAGTTCACGTCACATCATAAACACATCGAGAGCAAACTCATTAAAGTGCTGAACAATATCTAGTCAAAGATTAACAGAATCAAAAGCTGTTAGTTGTCTGTGTCTATCTGCATCTGGGTGCAGTGTGTATCTGCATCTGTGCTACATGTAGTGTGTGTGTGTGTGTCTGTGTCTGTGTGTGTGTGTGTGTGTGTGTGTGTGTGTGTGTGTGTGTGTGTGATTGGAAGATTCTTGGTTGTGTGCACTTGTCCTTTTTTTGTGTTCAGTAGCCCACTAAACTGACAACTAGCCTCCTTTTTATTTGGTTTATGTTAACAACATTACAATTTTCTCAAAACATTATTTTAATCATCTCTTGCAGACTAACAATGGGCCCTACAAGTAACCATCTCTTCTTCAACTTCTTCCTTCCAGTTTCTGATATCTTAGTCAAAGATGAAATGGTTCCTTAAAAGACTTTTAGGCTCTTTTGTAGTGTCTAGCATAACATCTACCCCTGAACTTGAACACATAGATCTCCAAGGTAGAATTAAACATTCCTATAGTCTCTCAGAAGACAAAAGTAAGTCCCTTCACCTAGAATCCACTGAGTAACTTCCAATAAAAATCTTAAAACCATAATTTAATGACTTTTTAATAAGTCATTGTACTGAGGGTTGCACATCTTCAAAGAAAAATAAATATTAAAACTAAACTCACCATTGTGAGCTCAAATTCATATGATGATAAAAAATTAGAGCTGATTTCCAAAAAAATGCTGACGGATCCTGTAAACAACATGTGGGCATGTGTGCCCACACATGTGCATGGCTGTGTTTGTTTGTGTTGAAGTACACTTGCCATGCAGAGGGTACAGGTAGCTCCTCGCTCTTCTTAACTTCTTCTTTACACAAAATTAAACAAAGGAATGACACCAAATTCAAAGCTCTTACACTAAAAATAAGGAGAAAGTTACAGAATTATTGGCTTGTAAGTGGACCCTCACTCTCATACTGTATCGATTTTGGCTCCCTGAAGAATCAGCACCAACAGGGATCCACACTGAGTCTTCGGACTGCAGAGCCAGGAGAGCTGTAAGTGATATTGAGACTAATCCTTAAGGTTATGTAACTAGAGCACCATGTCCAAGGGTGAGAAAAGATGGGTTGCCTAACTCAGAGAAAGCTTCTGTTGCCACTCATGTGCATGAGGACTGAAGCCTTTGATGGAAACCTCTCACTATCACATGCAGAAATAATGATTGTGTCTGGGCATCCCTCAGCCTAACCACTGACACACAAACAACCATCACAGTCAGCAGCTGAATGGACAGAGGAAGACCAAACATGTAGACATCAGTAGAGATGCTCTACTGGGCACACAGGGCTGCAGGGACCAGCCAACTTACTGCAGTCAGAAACATGAAGGCTCACATCTTAGCCTTAAAATGGTGCCTACACCCTAACATCACCCCACCTTGGGAAAATGTACAGTGGCATTTCATGGCTGTTAAATACTTGAATAGCAAAATTTCAAAGTAACCAGGTCAGTGCAACAGGCAGAAAAACCCAGGTACAAACATGCAGTCACAGGATGAGCAATCTCTCTCTTCATCAGAAGTTATATTCACCATGGTGACCTTTGCTCCACTCCCAGATGAGGTTGCTCCTGCTCCTTGAGTCTTCTAGATGACCAGAAGGCAGAGGGGAACTTAGAAAGATTCATTCTCCAGAATAAAATCAAAGCATTAGACCTTATCTTATTTCTTCTCCCAGCCACTGGGACTTTATTTTTTTATCAGACATGGAGAGAACCCCTGACATTTGAAGGCAGAAATATCAGACTGTTTTCTGAAGAGTAATCAGTGAGGAAGTGACTCTATTGTCACACTGGATCTAGAACACACCCACGTTGGTCATCCTCTTGCAAGTCGGGAATTGGCACATCACTCACAAGGAGAGCAAGAAGTCAAGTATGGGGGTGGAGAGGACAGATGAGTCAAACATGTCTATTCTGAGGAAAAGGACATGTGAATGTCTCAATGGAAACTCCATGTCCTTCAACCATTTTAAAAACACATCAGGTTAATCTTTGATAATCTAAAGCCTCTCTTACAGACAGCTGTCATGGGACAGATAAAGACACTCAGTGTTGGGAACTTGTCTGTACACCTAATCACTTACAGATCCAGGAGACTGCCTTGTGATAGTGATCCAGCTTATGGTGAGAGTCTAGTTGTGCAGGCACTTGACAACCTGTCACTCAGAGTAACATCATCCTTTCTCCCTACACAGGTAAAACACTTGAAGAATTGTGCTCAGTACAGTTTTGGAATAAAGTATGATGTGTCAATGGGCATCACTCAGCCTAACCAATGAATACAATACTAAACAAGGATTCCAGCTTTAGATGAAATGTGCCTAGAAATTCATTTTATGATCTGCAACTAGACACTAAATAAGCTTCAAACCTTTGTTCCCATAATCACATTCTCTGTCTCCCACTTCCTTTTAACCCAGGGTCATTGACACATCTGAGCTATGCCTAATCTACATCCAGAAGTAGGAAAAGAAAACATTTCAGAGGGGGAGGTTGGTGCTGTAGACTACTGCCATGAACTGTGGTGTGGGAGAGGCACACTTTACTCTGATGCCAATGAACTTTCAAGAAAACACTGAATCTTTTCTCCAAATGAAAGTTCTCATGTGCCCATATTCATGGAATCCTCTAACAAGATGCTACCTTGTATTATAATGCTGCTAAACTAAAACAGTGTCAATGATAATGACTGACAGACAAAACAATCTTATTTAAATCTGCCCTACTAACTGCTACTGGTGATGAGTCTGATGAGCATTCATGGCTGATTATTCCTCATAGCACATACATGTGTGCTTTTCCCAACTCTAATCAGTCTAATAACCAATATCTGAACTGTAGAGTCAGTCCTTATTTGTTGTCAAATGGCCAGGGCTTAGCAAATTGCAGTATGTATAAAATCAGCATTAAAATTATTTGATGAATACTCTACACCATCTTTTTAACTAAATGACTAAGCAAATAAGAAGCAAGACAGAGTCAAGAGATAAGAGCATTCACAGAGAGATTCATCTGGGAGCATCAATCCAGAAATCAGCTTGCATGTTCCTTTCCATCAAACAACTCCAAACTTACCACATATTCATTAAATTTATCAAAATCCAGATACTCCTGTTTTCTGACCAAAGGTTTTATATAATATGTCAAGGGGGAAAACTTAGATTAAAAGCATGATTTTTAATCAATTCTCTAAATTTTACATCTATTTTAATAATCAATTTTCAGCAAAGCTCAGAACTAGTAATAATTTGCTAGTGTATTTAATTGCCAATTTGTAGAACAGGGCTGGAGATTGTATCAATGATATTTTAGATAGGCTTAATCAGAAGGGTTGGGAGAAACAGAGGTGCTCAGAGGAAATAAAACACATCTGAGAGTGTGGAATTAAAGCAAAAGTCACAGAAAGTAAGAAGTATTCAAATAAGGCATGGACTCCTCAAGGAAGAGTCACTTCCTCATGTTTCAAAGTAGGGCCTGCATTTGTGTCCAGCTAGTAAAGTTATAATAATAGAATTATGTCCTGATTAAATGAGATCTCAAAATGTGTTTGGTGACCTAATCTGAAAATGTTCTGTCTATCCAATGAAACCACGGGAGTCTGAATATTTACCTCTAATAAGAATCAAAAGATGATGGGCTGCAAGATGGCTCAGTGGATGAAGAAGGTGCTTGCCACCAAAGCTAAGAACCTTAGTTTGACCCCAGGACACACATGGTTGGTAGAGAGGACCAACTCCCAAAAGTTTCCCTCTGACTTCCACACAATGGTACTCACACAATCACACATACATAATTTTTAAAATTCCAGATTTAATGAGCAAGAGAATTTATTAGGGGGTAACTCACTCTAGCACAGGTATTTATTATAGGGTCCAGGGAAGCTGAGCTATGTCCCACACTGATCTTCTTCCAAGATCTGCCTGGTCATTCCCAGCATCCAAAACCACAAGGAAGCCAAGGGCTGTGAGAGCCAGGTCTTAAGGGTCTCGAGCAGCCATGCCCCAGGGATATGTACTTCAAGGTCATAGGCAGGTGTAACAGTTACCTGCTATCTCACTAGGGGCTATGCTTCAAGGTGATAGCTAGAACAGCTACCCACTATCCATACACTTACAAATAAATAGGTAATAAGTATAATAAATATGATGAGAACAGTGATGGCAGAGAAAGGCAGTAGCCTGCTCAATATATACCATTCTAGGATGGGGAGGTACCTGTTCAGAGCTGTTCTCTGCCTGTGAGGGTTTCAAATACAGTGTCAATAACAGCATTCTCCCTACTTCTCCATAGACAGGCCTTTCTTTCCAGGAATGACTTCCACAGACACTGTGGGTAATGGCCAGACTAGTATAATAGCTTGAAATTCTGCCTCACAGTAGTAGGTTAACTTATTGAACATGTTCTTGTCTCATGCACACACACTAAATCACTTTGAAAAAACTTTTGAGTATATCACCACATAGTCATGTTAGAATAATATTATGTGATTAGAGCTACAAAAACATGAGTTCTAGAACTTTCCTGGTACAACTTCAGGATGTACTGGATTCACACTGTGTCTAAACTCTTTTCACATGATATTGTGTTCCAGTCTCAAGATGACCTATTCAAGCAAGTGTTCCTATAACTTTGTACAGATGGGAAGGCACAAGCTCAGGTAGACCTTCAAAGATGGCATCAAATCACCATGGAGACCTGTTGTGGGATACCTTTCTGTGTGCTGTAAATATGTGTTGCTCTGATTGGTTGATAAATAAAGTTGCATTGGCCTATGGCAAGGCAGCAAAGAGGGAGGCAGGAAATCCAAGCACATAGAGAAAAAGAAAGCAGAAGTGAGGGAGATGCCATCTACCTCCAAAGGAGCAGCAAGATGACAGCAGACTGGTAATGCCATGGCCACATGGCAACATATAGTTTAACAGGAATGGGTTCATTAAAGATGAAAGAGCTAGCTAGCATGAAGCTGAAACCATAGGCCATACAGTTTATAATTAATATAAGCCTCTGAGTAATTATTTTATAAATCTCTCCCACCTGTGGGAGAGATTTGTCCAGACGGCTGGGCAAGGCAGGACCAGAGAAATTTCTGGCTTCAGAGACTCAACTCTTGGTGTATCTGTAAAGATGTTTCCAGGAAGATTTAACTGAGAAGAGAATATTCATTTTGAATGTGTGCAACATCATTCTGTGGGCTGGGGAACCAGATAGAATAAGAAATAGGAAGTGAGCTCAACACTAGGACTCATCTCTTTCAGCTCCCTGACCAGCTCCATCACATCCCTGCCCCATGTCGTCCTTGCCATGAGGGACTCTACATCCTTTTTTAAATTTTGGTTTGGTTTTTTAATAAATATTTTTATTTTATAATTAATTTAATTTTACATATCAGCCATGGATTCCCCTGTCCTCAATCCACCCCCTCATTCCTACCTCCTCCAAGGCAAGGGCTCCCCTGGGGAGTCAGCCCAGTCTGGTAGATTCAGCTGAGGCAGGTCCAGTTCCCTCCTCCCTGCACCAAGGCTGAGCAAAGTGTCTCAGCACAGGCCCTAGGTTCCAAAAAGCCGGCTCATGCGCCAAGGATAGGTCCCAGTCCCACTGCCTGGGGGCCTCCCAAAGAGTTCAAACTCATCAACTATCTTACTTATCCAGAGGGCCTGATCCAGTTCCATGGGGGCTCTTCAGGTATTGGTTCACAGTTCATGTGTTTCTGCTAGTTTGGCTATTTGTCCCTGTGCTTTTTCCTATCATGGTCTTGATATCTTGTTCATATAATCCCTCCTCTCTCTCCTTAAACCATGAGCCCAAACCTGCCCCCACTTCCTCTACTGGCTTTGTCAGGTTTTTGTCCCAACAAGACCAGTGACTAATGCACAGAGTCCTGTTTCAAATCACATCCACCCAATGTGTGACCAGGTTTCTTCTCACATCTGCACCACCCCTTAAACACAGATGCTTCATGTGAAAGGGAAGGTAAAGATGAAGACAGGAACACAGGTAATGCTGAGCTGCAGGAACCCTCGGTCTCCACTTGAATTTCTCACTGACCTGCTGTGACACAGAGACCTTCCTCTGGACCATCAGCTGCTGTTTTCTTCAACTGTGAAGTGAGATGAAGAGCTGACTTAAAAGTCATTTCAGTAACTATTTTTGTATATAACTTGTACATAACTAGTACATCTTGTACATAACTAGTACAAATATCAGTGTACTAGTTAGGCTTCTCTAAAGGAACATAACCAATTATGTATATATGTACGTGTGTGTGTGTGTGTGTGTGTGTGTGTGTGTGTGTGTGTGTGTGTATAAAACCAAAAATACATCACATAAAAGGGGATTTATTGGGTTGTCTTATATGAAAGGGGATAGGGACTCCAACAGTGGACATTTTTCACACTGAATTTTTTTACCCTTTGCAAAGACAAGAACTGAGAGAGCCCCTACAACAACACATTTAGAAGTCACCCATCACATAACACCTCGCCTCCACTCTCTGTTGTTATAAGGAAGCTGAAGGGCCCTAAAATGTATAATTTTGCTCAAAGATATCTAGTTGGTCTGTAGCAGGAATGGGATACAAACCTTGCCTTCTAACCTCAGACCTAGCATAACTATCACTGAAACATAAAAATTTCCAAATGTGGGGCAGGTAAATCAAAAGTATGTAGACAATCACCCCTGGTTCTTTCTTTAGCAACTACATCAGATGTTCAAGAGTCCATCCTTCTGGTCCTTCAGGGGTCTCAGCCGCACCTTCCCTAACACCTAGAACCAAAGACTCTCCAGCTGAGATCAGCCTAAACTATCCTCCAGCAAATGCCTTCCCCGCTCTAGCCTGTCTCCTAACTTCCTACAATGATAGTGAAGCATCAATTCCATACAACCATCTATGCCTTCTTTGACATTAAGTTCTCTAAACTTGGACAGAGACCTATCACTTTACAAATAGCCCATCATTCCATCATTAGTTTGAAATTCACTTATGTGTTATATAACCCATGTAGAGATGCTCCAAATATGATTTCCTACATTTTTTTAAATCAGCCTGTGGTTTCCCAGAAGCCTCTAATGTGAAGTCAGTTGTGGAATTTTCCACTTGTAGCAACTGGTCAGTGTTCAAAATGTTCTGGATTGTGAGCTTCTCCAGATGTCAGAAAGATACAGATTCAGAACTGGGGGTTCTAGATGCACAACTTGCATTGATGAATTTTGGGTTCTAGATGCACACACAGAGTGCATTGATAAAGTTTTTTTTTTTCCACTCAAACACACAAACACAAAAAAAAAAAAAAAAAAAAAAAAAAAAAAAAAAACCACATCCGGAACCCAAACTTCCAGCTTGACTGTCTCAGAGTAGATGACATTTCCTCAGCTTAACTGTCCCACAGTAAAGGTCACTTCCTCGCCATGACTGACTGATACATGCCTATTTTGCCAGAATCCAACTTCACACTTTTGAAATTCAAGCACATGCATCCTCTTTTCCCCTAGTAAACCTATGATTCACCTAGATTAAATTAGATTCTGAAAGTGTATGTTCCTTGTATTGCTGTGTGTCTCTCACAGTGCTAACACATGGATTCAACCAATCAGCAATTGTAAATATTTGAAAAACTACATTCCTGTTAAATATGAATAGATTTTTGTGATTGTTTACTTAAAATACAACTGTGTGCATACTGTATGGGTTGTATGCAAATTCCACGCATTTCCTGTGAATATGTGAGTAACTACTCTGTTTGGTATTCATGGTGTCCCCATGGATATGAAGGGACAGTTACATTTAAGTAATGTTTATTTTCCTCCCAACTCTTAGGACTCCATGACTTCATCACCAAGGTAGGGAGTGTGCATGAAGAGGCTGAGAAACCAACAAAGGGGATGCTTCCATACATTTCTCTGATTTTATATTTTTCAATTCTGAAGGAGACTACCATTCTTACTCCAAATTTACTCTTGAAAATTGCAAAGGGGACACTCTTCTCCATAGGTGGATACTTTAAAAAGAGATATAAAATGCCATAGCAGGAAATTTTATTCCATTTTATAAAACAAGCAAACAAACAAACAAATAAAAAACATGACTAAAAGAAAGAAGATCCTCACCCCACCCTGCCGCCGCCCCTGATTCTTGAGGTAAATATTGCTCAACTTGGACTAATTGTTGACTTTTCCATGTAGGTGGTTTCAGAATTATTTTAGGTATTCGATTTTTCTCCTTGACAACAAATCTAATTCTATAAGGTTCTCAATCTTCTTTGGCAGTGAGCAGTGCATGTTGGGGAACTCTTTGGCATGGAAATGATCCAGCTGGTTATATGGTGGCTTTTTTTCTGCTAGGGATGGAGCATGCATGTCAAACCACTCTAGGCAAAGACATGATCTACTCCTGTTCATCTTTCAGAGATGCCAGTGTGGAGTTTCAGAGATGCCAGTGTGGAGATTATTTGATTCTTTAGGTAAGACAGTCTGATTTTGTTTTAATTCAAAATGAGTTTTATTGTATTTTATGGTGGCTTTATTTTTCTAGGAAATTATAGTTTGTTAGATTTATTTTTTACTATTTCAATCACTAATCAAGATTGAAGAAACTTCATTTAGGTAAAAAATATGCTGAAGTAAGAAATGATGAATCTTTCCATCAAAAAAAGAAAAATAAAGAAAATAAAAATACCAATAAAGACTCTGGACTCACTAAAATAAAGCTTCCCACTTTTTTCTGGTGTCTTCAACCTCCAGTGGAAGATCTTCCCATACAGATCCTATGACTCCCATAATTTATTCATTTTACTTAGAGAAAAATAGGGATCCGGATGACACTTGTGAATTCTATTACTGACTGAAACATCACATAGTCAAGACAATGCGGAACTTTCACATTTTATTTATATATTTATTTATGTGCTATATATAGTACCAAGGGTTTAACAAAGAGCCAGTGTGTGCTAGGCCAATATTCTCCCTGTGTACTAGATCTCCAGCTCAGGACTCTCACAGTTTATAAAAGTCTGTCCATGTTTGTTATCAACATCCTCAATGAGGGAAACTGAAAAATGTGCAAAACAGGCTGTGGATATGTTTGTCAGAAGCATGCTGGCTATTAAATACAGAGGATCACAGGCTGATCGCCAGAACCCACATAAACAGCCAGGGGTACAAGTGTGAGTTGAGGGGAGTAGGTTGGAGTTGAGAGGACCACCAGAGCTCACTGGCCAATCTAGCTGAACTGAGAAGCTCTACATTCCACATTCAGTAAGAGACCTTGTCTTGAAAAGTAAGGTAAGGAGATGGCAGAGGAAGACACTGGTATCTACCTCTGGTCTCCGCCCATCCACAAACACATATATACACATATACCTCATGCACAACAAAATAAATTTCTTAGGTGTATAAAACATCAAAATGACACAGGCTAAAGCAAAATGACAGAATTAATACTCAGAGAAGGGAAAGCAACACTAAAGCCACCACCCTCCCCCTCCAGCAGCTACCATTCCTATAGAAAAGGCAACTAAGCCATGAAGAAACAGTTGAATTTGCATACAAAGAGAAACTGAGTTTTCATAGACCAGGCCTGTTTTACTAGCAAAACATGGTGACACTTTATTCTATGGCCAGAAAAATCTCCCTGAACTTTAAGTGCTAGACATTGAGCTAAGGCACATTTGGATCGCTTCCCTTCATTCTCCATTCCATTAGGCCTTCTTTATATTTATGCAAGAGGAAATCTGGATCCTGTCTTCCCTAGACACTTGGACCAATGGTAGGCAGGAGATGCCCCTGCCTCTGGAGGCCTGTCTTCCCCTTCCCCCGACGTCAGGTCTCCAGAGAATACTCTGATCTTTGTCAGCTGCAGCTGAGGTTCTTCCTAGTGGACTGCGGAAGCCCCAAATGACAGGTGAAGCTCCCAGCTTTCCTAGGGACCACCCTCCAACCTTTTGGCAGGTTTTATGTGGCAATTTGCTTGAGTAAACACCCCTCCTGCTGTCTTAGTTCCTCATTGTTAGAAAAAAAAAGGGGAATGGGGTAAATCATCCTGTGAGTGAATGTGCATGTCCAGTGTGTCAGATACAGGGTTCAGAAGTTTTGAAATCTACAAAATCAGACTGCAGTTGACTAAACTTAGGGCTTCCGTACCAAGCAGGGAGAAGCGGGCAGGAAACAAGACTGAAGCCTGAGTTTTACAACTTCACTTTATTACTGAAAACTGTTTCCCCAGTAGAACAGAAAGAACAAGATCCATGTCCTAGAATAATGAGAGACAATAAACACTAAAAATACACAAAAAGACAGAGGCTTGCTAAGATATGCTTACCACACTGAAATAAATAAAGAAGAAGCTGGAAATATGGTCGGAAGGCTCATACTATAAAACAACATAGTAAAATTGAGAAAGAGGAGCGGTAAAGATAAAACACACACACAGTCTTGAGAATTAAGAATGGAAAAGATAAGCTTCAAAGCATTTTAGAGAACGTTAAAGAGAAAATTGATGAATCGTAACCTACATCAGAAAGAAATCTCAGCAGCAAAATGAAATGCAGAGATAAAAATACTGAAAGAGAATATATGAGAATATTTCAAAATAGATTAATCTATAAATAGACTGAAGAGGTCCACCGAGTCCCATAAAGGGAAACATGCATACACCTCACACTGAGATCAGAGAAAATTAAGATTGGAATGACAGCTCATACAGGGGTCCAATTGACAGTCAATTTCTCTAACAGGAGCTATAATACACAGGACTGATACGTTCAATATCGAACAGCAACAACAAAAAAGGATTACCTGCCTAAATCCTTATACTTGATTATATTTCCAACAAGAATAAAGGCAGGTGAAGACAATTCCAGGTAAAATAATAATAATAATAATATAAAAAAGATGTTTGCTGAAATGTGTATCTTAATGAAAGTTCTAAAGGTGCAGAGCCCAGAAACTCAAACAAAAAAGAGCTCAGAGCTGCCAACATGAGGTTTCAGCAAACTAAGGACAGATTGTATTCTAAAATCACAGTGCCTATTCAAGGGGTCTGACCTGTGGATTCTTCATGTCCTGATCACAATGGCAGATCTGGACAGTTAGGTGGTAATCTCAGGGTAAGTAAGCAGCTCCTAATTAACACTGAGGTAAAGCCCAGGCTGTACTCAGAACCCCTGTGACAATGAAATAAGTAGACTGACTATCAGAGTAACAGAGAGAAAAAGTATTTGTCAAAACCCAAACAAACAAACAAACAAAAAAAAAAAAAAAACAAGAATGGATCCCAATTTAAAGTGGTGAGTAAGGAAGTGTGTATGGACAGAAATTTATCCATTGATTTTGAAAATACTGCTGTGGTGGTGTGGGGTACAAATGGTGGGAGAGTGCATGTGTGTGGATAATCAGGACAGGGGGTCCTCTTCTTTCTTGCTACATTTTACTATGAGCCAAAAATTGTTCAAGAACCAAAATTTTCTACTTTAGCAACAACAACAAAAGCAGCATTCTGAAGAGAGGGGTGTAGAGGAGAGCAAGGAGGGGGAAACTGGGCAAGGAAAACTATAATAAAGCACATGATACTGCGAAATAACTCTTAGTACCAAGAGCTTCTTCAAATCTAAAGCACCATCAACCACAGCTGAAGAAATGCATGTTTCAGCTGAGAGGTCAAGCTGAAGAGAGATGTTTCCAATACTTGTTCTTTGCTAGGTATAAGCTGCAATGACTACATACAAAACTGGAAAGTAAAGACATGGAAGATAAAAATATCCCCATATCAAACAACTGTGTTAATACCAGTCAACTAGATTTCAAAGCAAAGGGAATAGCAGTTCCTGCTGCTGTCAAGAGCTTGTGAGTGTTAAATGGAAAACAGACAACCCAGGGCTCCTGCAAAAGAGGAGGATGGGGAGCCCAAGCTCAAGGTGTGCTTACATTTGTGGGTTTGGTGTTTTGCTACAAAAAGAGAGCATTGGTGTGTGTGTGTGTGTGTGTGTGTGTGTGTGTGTGTGTGTGTGTGTGTGTGTACAAAGTATGGCTGGCATGTGGTATGTGTAGTGGATTGTATATTTGTAGTATGATATGATGTGTGGTATCTATTCATGTGTATGCTATTATTTATTCCTTGGTGCAATTATACTCAGTGGGCACAAAAACACACAAATGAACATGGAATTAATATTTTTCTTCAAATTTTACCCTCCTACATTCATTGCATTTGAAGAAGCTCAAGTTATTAAAAGATGTGTTACAACAGAGGTATCAGAGATGTCTAAAGAGAATCATTTCAAACTGTTATATCCACGAGCTGGGGAAGCAAAATGACTCTAGCCATTTATATTTCAGGATGTAGACAGATCTATAAGGATAAACAGAAAAATTTAAAGTTGTAGTGGGAAATGTTTACATAGTTTCCATAGCACTTGATTTCCTAAAAGCAGACAAATAAGTATATGAGACACTGGATCAACATGATTGGCATATTTATAACTGAAAAACATAAACACCACAGATAACACTGAAGAAGACATTTTTACAGGGATATGCAACATTTAGAAAACTGAACTGATACTGTAGTATAACAATAAACCATCAGCAAATCTTAAGGAATGGAAATTATATCAAGCCTGTTCTTTTTGACCTTATAACCTTGCTGTGAAACAGATAACTAGCCAATGTAAAGAATATTTTTAAAAATCATACATTTGGAAAATAAGAAGTATATATCTTAATAAATGATAAATTAAGAACAGTTTTTCTTCTGATTCCTAATGAAGAATAAAGGCATTTAATCTTCATTCTTGTACCAAATATTAAGCACTTACAGAGTTATATATATACCATGACAATGGAATGAAACCCAAACATTAATAAAATTAGCATCCATCTGAAAATGTAAATAAATATGAGTGGAAAATAGTGAAATAGAGAAAAATAATACAGAGCAAAGAAAAAAAGTTTTCATTGCACAGTGATTCCAAATCCCATTAAGTGGACAACACAGATAAAACATCCTAGCAGATAGTAAAACGATAAGATTATTAACCAATTGTAAGAAGTGAGGATGTAATAAGATTGAGAACAAAGCTCACTGGCAGGAAGTACTTAACATGAGCAGGACTCTGTGTTCAAATTAATTAACTAGGATAATAAATAGTAAAGAAAATACAATAAACTGCTGTCATAGGGTTCCTACATTTAAAGATATGCAGTTAGGTGCATGATACCTAACTTCTCTGTCCAACCAGATCCTGCATATCCTTCACCAGGGCGTAGCCCAGAGAGTGCACCTAATCCCCTCCTTCATGCACCCATTCCAACCCTTAGGTCTATCCTCCCCAAGCAGGAGGCTTAAACTAGGACACATATCCTACACCTCAGTCCATCCCTGTGTCTACCAGACCCTGTGTCTAACTGGCTTCACCCCACCTCAGCTGTATCCAACCTTCAGGCTCAACTTGGCCCATACATACTATGCTCTGCTCCAACTAGCTGGGTTCATATCAGATACAAAACAAACAAAAGAAGTCCCTATGTCCAGATCTCTTCACAAAACTACAAATAATGTGAAAGATCAATGCAGTATCCACCCCTCAAAAATCCAGTAGTTCCATAGAAATATTCTCCGATGAGAATTACCTAGATGATCCCCAATATACAGAAGTTAAAAAAAATCATGGCAGAAGAGTTCAAGGAACTTAAAGACATAAGGAACAGCCTCATGAAATTAAAGAGAATAAATTCAAAGAAAAAAATGCTCAAGAAAACAAAAATAAAAGGCTGATGGAAATGTCAATGATAATCCAGGATTTGAAAAGAGAGCTCACCAGGCATGGTCGTGCACACCTTTAATCTCAGCCCTCAGGAGACATATGCAGGTCAATCTCTGTGATTTTGAGACAAGTCTATTTAGAAAGAGAGTTCTAGGACAACCAGAGCTCTGTTACACAGAAACTCTGTCAAAAGAAAAAAAGAAAGAGAGAAGAAAGTTCAATAAAGAGATAGAAATATTGAAGAGGACTCAAGCAAAAATAAAGATGGAGTTGCAAAACCTTCTAACCCAACTAGAAAACTCAAGGGAAAGCCTAACAAATAGAATAGATCCAGCAGAAGATAAAGTATCAGGACACAAAGATAATGTAGAGGATCTAGATGGAATAAACTAAGAATATGAAACAGACACACACACAGAGAGAGAGAGAGAGAGAGAGAGAGAGAGAGAGAGAGAGAGAGAGAGAATGAATACAGGAATGTAGGACACCATGAAAAGAACCAACTCCCTAATAGGAATACATGATGAAGAAGAACCTCAGGCCAGTGGCATAGACCAGGTCTTCAAGAAGAACATAGTAGAAAACAACCCCAAAGCGAAGGAAGATACTCATGGAGACACAAGAAGCACACAGAAAATCAACTAGGCAAACCAGAAAAGGAACTCCCAATGGCACAACATAGTCAAAAAAATAAAGTATACAGAACAAAGAAAACATATTGAAAGCTGCAAGAGAGAAAACAGAAGTCATGTAAAGAAAAACACCTAAGAACAGCCAATTTCTCAGTGAAAACTTTGAAGAAATCCAGAGGAACGAGAAGCAATGCATTACAATTCCTAAAAGATTATAACCACAGATCTAGACTAATAGACCCAGCACAACTATCTTCCATAGTTGAAGGTAAAAGAAAGTCTTTCCGAGCCTGGCAGTGGTGGCGGCTCACGCCTTTAATCCCAGCACTCGAGTTCTATGCCAGCCTGGGCTACCAAGTGAGTCCCAGGAAAGGTGCAAAGCTACACAAAGAAACCCTGTCTCGAAAAACCAGAAAGAAAAGTCATTCCATGATACAAACAGCTTAAAATTTACTTAGATCCAACTGAACGACACAGAAGAAAAGGCAGGAAGCAATACTTTGGACTGAGAGGAATGAGCCAAGAGATTGTGAAAAAAAAAAAAAATGAAGCCATAATCATTGAAACACAAAATACTACTGATGGCATACCAAAAACTAACAATGCAATGACTGCAATCAATAAAGACCTTTCAATAACAACCTTAAAATTAATGACCTCAATTCTCTAGTAAAAAGTCTCAGTGTGACTGAATGACTGAATGATTGAGAAAATCCATCCATCTGCTTTACACACGCTAAGTTGTCCATTTCAAGTAGGTTAGGTTCACTATGAACAAATGGTATCTCAATGAAGCTATTAAAGATTTAGCTGTTAAGGTCTCTGATAATTGCACCAAATATCCCCTATAGTATATACTTATGAAATTCCATTAAACTTATTAACCACCATCCAAGGTGAACTAAGAACAGAGCAGATAAGTCAGCCTTATGTTCGTGCAATCAATTTTTCATTTCCCCCCTCTTCTGGTGGGTGATTTCAGTATCCTTTCCAAGAATATTTTCCTTTCTCCAAGGCCATAAAGAATTATTTCCTTTTCCTATCAGAAGCTTAGAAGTTTGAAGTTTAGGACAGTGATTGATTTCAAATTATTTTTTTAAGTGCAAGGTGACTTTTCAGTTCCTTTTTCTCCTTCAAAGAAATCAAGATTTCTGTAACCATTTTTGAGGGAAGGAAAATGTTCTTGCTTGTCAGTCAAAGCTGTTTGATGATGTAAACACTTGCCTGTATCTGCTGGGCTCTTCTCTTTCTTTGTACCCTGTCTCGTCACTGTGAAACAGTGAAACCAGGAAGAATGAAACCCTTAATTTTCCTCACATTGTCTGGCTTTGTAAACTCCTTTGGAATTTCATAAATGTTTTTAAGAACAAATTACTCAATTTATTTCCCCTAGAATGTCACTAATCTTTTAATAGTGATTGTGCTAAGAAGGCAACCTTAAAATAAAACCGTCTTCCTATCCATGGACATAGTATCTCTCGATAAACTGAAGTCTGCCATACACTGATTTATATTGTGACATTTTACTTGTGCATTTTCTGGTTATAGAATTTTATTTGTTGATTCATCATCTTCTATGTAAGGATTTATAATATTAGCTAATGGGTGTCTCCTTTACCATTAACTATAAGTTCTCTTTATTTTCTAGTATTAAAGTACTGTCCATGGTCTCCATTTATTCTTAAATAGAATAGGTAACAAAGATTATCCTTTACCTAGTCCCAATTTTAAAGAGAAAGTACTGAATAACTCCCCTTAACTGTGATGTGTGCTACAGTTGTTTTGTAGCTATGACTTATAAGGTTGAATATATTTCCTTCTATTCCAAATCTAAGGAAAGCTTTTATCATGCATAAGTTAATTTTGTCATTTTAAATGTTATATTGAGTTATAACTAATTTTATACAATTAATGTATTTAGTTATCATATATTATTTTCCAATGTTTACCCAACCTTTTAATCTTAGAATAACTCTACTTCATACATTGAATTTCATATAGTATATATTGTATATACTTACAGTGTCTCAGTTCATTGTATGTGTACTTACAGTTTTATTTACTTGAAACATTTTGCTAGCTTTTGGAATTGGAGTTTTAGAGCTTCAGAAAATAAGTACAAAAGTAAATATAGTACTTATTTTCTTAAAGAATGAACGCATGTTTGCATTCCTTAATTATTTGGCACAATGATCCAATGATGCTGTCCATATTGATACTTTCCCTTTGAGAATTTTTGTCATGGATAGAGTTTATTGAGCATATTTGTATAAATTCTAGCTCTTGGTGGCTTTATCAATCCATTAAAATAATTTTTTGAATAAAGTTGCCAGCTTACTAATATTTTCATTAGCATAATTTCATTCATAATATTTTACTATTATTCAAGGTACATGGTTTTTTTTAAAGATTTATTTATGTATACAGTGTTCTGTCTGCATGTATGCCTGTAGGCCAGAAGAGGGCACCAGATCTCATTATAGATGGTTATGATCCACCATGTGGTTGCTGGGAATTGAACTCAGGACCTCTGGAAGAACAGCCAGTGTTCTTAACCCCTGAGCCATCTCTCCAGCCCCATGGTTTTAAATATAATGTCAATATCATCACTGTTACAATTTTGTGTTTTTTCTTTATGATTTGCCTTTTTAACTTTCCTTTTGGTTTCATTCTATCATCAAAGTCTTATCACATTTTTAAACCATTCAGAACAAGGTCATGTCAACAAGTGCATTTCTATTCTGTGTCTGATTTTAGTAGGAATATATCCAATTATTTTCCTCCTTAATTCTGAATATGGCTGTTTGTCTATATCAACACCATTCTACAGATGATATCCAATGTTGCTTTGACAATGCAACCTGCAACCCACCACCCCTTTCTGGCTATGAGTGTCCTCACTATCCAAGTCACAGTTAGAATCAGAGTCTTACAACCCATCCCCAGGTAAGTACAGCATGCTCTTCACTCTCTGCACAGAAGAGGAGCCCCATAACCTAAGACAGGTTGCTCAGATGTTCTCATTTACATATTGAATCAATCTCTCTCTCTCTTCAGTCTCTCTCTCTCTCTCTCTCTCTCTCTCTCTCTCTCTCTCTCTCTCTCGGTTTTTTGAGACAGAGTTTCTCTGTATAGTTTGGGTGCCTATCCTAGATCTCGCTCTGTAGACCAGGCTGGCCTTGAACTCACAGAGATTTGTCTGGCTCTGCCTCCAGAGTGCTGGGATTAAAGACGTGTGCCACCACTGCCCGGCTATATTGAATCTTTCTGAGTGGTGCAAAGATGAAAGCAATGAGCTATGTATAATGCATGGTGATGATAGTCTAGCATCAGTGGCATATTGATGACAAGGGCAGGTAGAATATGAACACTGTGGAACATAGGGAAGACAGGCCTTTGCTCAGCAGCATGCTATATAAGGCACGAGGTAACCTATCTCATAGATACTGCACTAGGGATATTCAGGAGGCAGCCATGAGCAGCAGTGCAAGGCAGGAGACAAGACACTGAAGAGGAAGAGACTTAAAGGCATTTGTGTAAGGAATGGAGAAAAATTGTGTCCTAAGCTACTTTTTAAAATTCATCTTCAATATTTTTTCTTATGAAAAATTGATAGGATACTAAAATTAGCCCAATAAGCTGCCTATAAAATTACAGACTTGGTATATCAATTTTTGAAAATGATTACTGTATGTTTTATCTTTTTCTTAGCAGATATATTAAAGATTTTGCATTACCATCTGCCTGAGAGACACAAACAAAACAACAGAGGAACATTGTGATTGCAGATGTTCTTCAGATGACCCTTTGTGGTTGATATCAGTACTCGAGAACATATTAAGTCTGTCTTTGGTTTTTATCCTGTTGCTCTAGAAGTAGGTTCATTAGCCTCTGGTGTTTTAATGCTCCAATACCACAACCACTCCTGTGTTTCCTCTGGAACTGAAATTTCTCCTTCCTCAGAGTTAAGTACAGCTCAACATGTCTGTGGTGTGCGGGCTGTGGAAACTCAGGACTCTCACTGGATGGTCTAGGGTAAGGTTGGAGACTCTAATGCAGCTTTGATCCTCTCTCTTCCTACTTGAGACATGTTCAAAGCCACTGCTCTTGAATTTTAATCATAGATTTTTACTTTGGATATTAGATTCTTGTTAACAGCAAATGCCAAATCACTGATCTGTTTGTTTTGTATTGGGGTAGGGATCTCAGCGTAAGACGAATGCTTTCCCACTGTTTATGCATTGCCATAAGCCATCCATCCAAGAGAATTCATCAAAATCACTATTATTTATCACTTATTGTCAAGTATACAATCACTCACTGTACTGAAAATCCATTCCAGATGAATAATTCAAGTTACATAACCCATATTTTGCATAGATTATGACCAACTGCATTTTTATTTGCACGTCTACGGCAATGATCGTAGGAGAGGCTTTCCCATCGCTGGAGTTTTCTAATGTCAGAGATATCCCACACATCTTATTTGGCATGTGAAAACTCAAAAAGCCTATTACAATAAACCAAGAATTAACATTAAGGCTCATAGTTCATCCTGAGATAACAAAAAGAAAGGGAGACAAAGATACTCCAGCCTCCTGTGCCCATGCCCTGCAGGCCAACCTTATACAGACACCACACAGCATTGTGTTATGCTGCATCCTAATTTTGTAGGGAGCTGGAGGCATACAGAGAGAGCAATTAATCACAGGAGGCAGAGCCAGCAAGCACAGCAACAGTGAGGAAAGGCACGGAGTGAGCCCTGCCTTCTCCACAGTGAGGGATAGCACAGCACCAAGACTGTTCTGGAAGCAGTCCATGTCCTTCTGAGCTGATGGAGGCCTCACGAATTGGTTTAGATTCTAGGAACAATCCCTGATAACACCGTGCAGGAAAACTAAGGGAGAGGGGTTGCTTAGAAAATCAGTGAGAAAGATTCCAATTCTTTCCTAGGATTCAGGGTCACATTTTCTAACATTTTGTATACTGCATGTCTATTCTCCATTAAATAAAGGAAATATGTCTTGTTGTCACACAACATATAACAAATTAATAAAAATTAAGTTAGTCACGGTCAATTAATTAACTATGCATTTTAACATGGCTATCATTACTCCCACCAACCAGGGCAAGTAAATGCTGTCTCTGTATGCTTATGAATTCCTCCATCAGCTACCAGAGTGGAGGTTTACTTCTCATGTCTTCTGCTAGTTCGTCCTCCAGAAATGTTATCTGCTATAGTCCATTTCCATTTCTATAACAAAATACCCAATGCTTGTTCCTTTATAAAGAAATAAGACTAATCTGACAGTTCTGGAGTAAACAACAATGGTGTTGCTGTGGTAAGCGTCCCTCTGTGTCCTGGTGTGCTAAGTGGTGAGTGTCATCACCCCAGAAGAAGGTGGGAGATGAAGAAGTCACATCAAGAGACAGGAAGCTAGAGGGCATGGAGGAGAGCTGGTTTTACTCTTTCATAAAACTCAGTCTCATTAAAGCACACAGGAAATATGCTGATGCCCCGTGATGGCAGTGCACACTGTGCTGATGTTGGGAAAGAAGTCTATGGGGTAGCCAGTCTGTAACACAATACCATATAACTCAGGTTCAGCACATGCTGCTTAACAGATATGATAAATATGTTACTAGTTTACATGTTTGGTATTGGATGCTTTAAATGTTGAGTGTGCTTGTTCCTTGCGATTTTACAGTGAGCTGCTTGGTTGCAGGTGTATTAGTTCCTTTTCTGTGGTGGGACAGATAAACTCCAACCAGTGCAGTTTAAGGAAGAAAGGGTTTACTCTGGCTTATGATTCCAGAAGGGATGTAGACTATCATGGCAGGGGAGGTTAGGAAGCAGGAGTGGGAACAAGACCTGGCAGTCAGGAAGTTGAGAGAGAAAGAACCAGAAGTGGGGGCTGGATTTAAATAAATAAATAAACAAATAAGCAAATGAATGAATGAATGAATTGATAGATAGATAGATAGATAGATAGATAGATAGATAGATAGATAGATAGATAGACAGATAGATAGGTAGGTAGATAGGTAGATAAATAAATAAATAAATGAATGAATGGATAGATAGATAGATAGATAGATAAATAAATAAATAAAACCTCGAAGTCTATCCCCAACTCATGTACTTCCTCCAGCAACACTCTGTCTGCTAAAGATTCTATAACCATCCCAAGCAGTGCCATTGATGGTGGGTCGCATGTTAAAATGTGAACCTATAGAGGACACGTTTTAATCAAGCCACAGACACCTAACTGACACACACCCGGCTATTCACACAATGACTCATGTCTCAGAATAGGACCTTGTCTTTAAGCAGCACATTACAGTCCCTCTAGGACACCTTAGTGACCCCCAGCTACCAATTGCTCCCAGCGAAGGCATCTTTCTCAAAAGTGAGCCGTTGGAAGGGATGAGTGGTGGCTACGAGCCATGCCCATCTGATTGTGTCATCTACATGAGAGGACTCGGCAGTGCTGGAATGTAGCATAAAATCCAGTGCTCACACTCACTCATCTTGTGATGGAACAGATTGCATGCTGGGAAATACCAGGAAGGTCCTGTGCATGAAGACACTGCCTGCTTTCAGACCCTTTTGATGAGGCTGAGAACAGCAGTAGATTAGGGAAACTCTCCCTGAAGCATGCTCGCCAGCCAGCACAGTGAGTGGCCAGTGATGAGCACCTAGGGTGCCAGCTCCAGGACTTTAAAGCCTTCTCGTGCTGCTCTCCTCTCCCGCTTGTATTGATTTACTTATTTTCACAATGAAGTTTTCATTTCCATACCTAGGCACCAGGGTTCAAGCAGCGATTTGATGTTAGTAACACAAGTAAAAGAAATACAATGTTAAAACACTTTATTTCAAAGAGGGCCATGTTTACTGGCCTATTTTTGATTTTAGGAACTCTTCCCTCAATTTCTGCTGAGCTCTCAAGCAAACTCGACTGTGGCTCCCTGTGCCCTATTAGCGGAGCGAACAGTGAGAACATCTGCCATCTCCTTTCACTTTAAAGCATTTTCCAATGAGGTAAACACAGAGATGTCTGTATTTTAATGGGGTTCAAATGCTTTCACACCGCCTAAACTAGAGCAGTTTTCTTAATGCTATCTGCCAAAAAAATAACAACAACCAAAAAAAGAAAAAGGCTTCATAGAGAATGTGTTAAAAGCCAGTTAATTCAAGATCAAGATCACAATTGTTTAATATTTGCTAAAGAGGAAGCACCGATAGGAGGGTTAACAAGTGTGTTGTTTGATATCAGGGTGAATGTGTTAATTGGAGAGATTGTGGTGACCATTTCTCAGTGTACACAGAGATCAAGACAGTGAATCTAGAATACATATCAGCTTTATCTGTCAATCATTCTTCATTAAAGATGAACTTTAGGATGTATCAATATGAGTCTGTGCAAGGCACAATCTCAACACCTCCCAGCCATTCCTCCCAGCCATTCTAACACATGACTTTACCCCTAGATGACATTCTCTCTGTGTCTGTCTCTCTGTCTGTATGCATGTATGTCTCCTCCAATCCCCATCTTTCAGCAGTCTTGAATTTTTGCAAAGCATCTCTCACACAAAGATGTCTATGTCTGCTTTTCCCATAGCTTAGCAAGTCTGCATTTTCCCAGGACTCGGATCTTTGTGGATGTCACCACATACTTCCCCCACGTATGGCAGGACTAGCAGATGTGAGGCATTCTCTGCAGAGGAGAATATCTGACCCTTTTTAATGGTTGCCATGTGGACCACTGTTCTGCCTTCACATCTCTGAGCAGTCTCCTCTCCAGAGCTGTGAATGGGCAAGTTCCTCCTTGAAATCCTCTTTTTCTACCTCTGGCTCTGATTTCCACTTAATTGTTTCCACAATTTGAGTTGTTTCAACCAAACCTCTTGCATTTACCTCAGGGAAACCCTTTTCAATTAAAGAAAATAGGAACCAGTTTCTTTATAAACCACAAAGGACTCCTGAAAGCCTAAATACAATCAGTAGCCACCTTCTTCCATTGCCCTGAAACTTCTTCAAGTTGTGTTCAGACCTCATCGTCCCTTTCAAACCTTTCCCAAATATGCAGGGATAGATTCCAGCCTCTCATTCTGATCGAAGTATCTATTACCTGAACAGCTCATTGGCTCTCACTAAGCTGTGTCCTTGAGTGATGTCTGCATTCACATTAATGCTTGCAACTTCCCAGGGAACTTATCTGTAGAGCTATGTTTGGTGTCTAAGCACATAATAAACTCAAAAAATTCTGCAAACAACTGGTCTTTCCACTGATTTGCAGTGAGGCAGACAGATTTTTTTTTCAAAGATCATGGGCAGATTATACATTAAAATATAACAGGTAAGAAGAGTGCAGAGATGGCACAGTGGTTAAGAGCATGTTGTGTTGCTCTAGCAGAGGACCCAGATTCAGTTCTCAGCACCCACATCCAGTGGTTCACAACTACCTGAAACTTCAGAACATGGGCATCTGATGGATCTGGCCTTACAGACACCTGCAATTGTTTACATACACATACATACATACACACACACCACACACATACACACACACACACACACACACACACACACACACTTAAAAATAATCTTTATTTTTAAAGTATATAGCAGGTAAAATCTTGCACATAAATAGATTATCTCAGAAGAAAACTGCACCTGGGAATTGATACTGGCCTGTTTACAAAGGGAGAACGTTGTGAAGTAGGAATCCTTCCCAGAAAACTCAAGACGGGGTATGTACATAGAGAAATACATCTAGATCCTCAAATGGGCTTCTACAGTCAGTCTGCTGCATGTTTTGAGTACCCAATTTGAAGATTTTTTAAAATCTTCTCTATCTATCTGTTTATCCCTTGGTATTTATTCTTTTTACTTTGGCTTGCTTTTTAATTAATAAACTCATTCAAAACCCCAAACATGGCTATCATAGATTGTTCTCCAGACTATATATAGAACAACCACTTTCATTAAATAGCCCCAAAGCAAGTGAGTTTTCCTGATTAAAGTATCAACAGGATACTCACATGGCAAAGGGCTAGGAGGCCTGTTGCACTAGCTGAATGGCTTACTGTGAACCGAGCTGTGGGTATTGACTTTATTCAACACTGACTGATACTCAACACACAAGGATAGGAAGGAGCATGAGTTTCAGAAAGGTGATGAGTTACCTTCAGCTCCACCGCAGGACTGTGTGACTACTTTACCTTTTTCCCTCTGTTCCCTAAGAACCAAACCCAAACCAGGAAGTCGAAAGCTAGTTCTGGCTTCTTCCCACCCTAGGAGCACATCTGTCCTCTATATCAACATGTGTCATTTCCTTTGAGAGCTGTGATGCCATCCATTCATTCTGACATCTGCAGCCACCTCTGTGTCCCTGCCCCAGATTTCCTCACCCAGAGCTTTGTCTAGTTTCACATCTGGAAGCTGCATTGTGTTGTTAGCTGTCTCCTAGTGCAGTGATAATGGAATTCACTTGTATTTTTGTTTGTATATTTAATTTATATTTTAAAAGATAAAAGTGCAAATATTGGATTTGTATTCACACATTAAGGATGTTTCTTGTTTTCCCAAAAACATTTTGCATTATATAATTAATACTACCAAAGCTAGAGTGAAAGTTCTTCTCTTTGATTTTGATCTTACTACAGTCTACTGGACATTTGTTTGTCTGATAGAATGTGGGTGGGTAAAACAGTCTTCCATTTATAAGTGTGTATCTTAAAAGCCATCACATGGATCATTGCGCCAAAGTATCCTGACACTGATATGAGTAATGAAGCCCAGAGTCATGGCTGTCTTTTATATTTGAGTCTCTGGTGGTTTCACTGAGAATGGCCCCCATAGTGGAACTGTTTGGGAAGGATTAGGAGGTATGGCTTTGTTGGAGCAGATGGGAGTGGAATTTGAGATTTTAAATCATAAGCCATTTCCAATTAGCTCTATCTATCTATCTATCTATCTATCTATCTATCTATCTATCTATATCTATATCTATATCTCTGCCTCATACATATATAAACTCTAAACTCTTGCTCCAGCAACATGCCTGCCTTTCTGTTCCTGTTTCCATATCCCCCACCTTGATGGTCATGGACTTACCCTCTGAAACTGTAAGCCTCCATTAAATGTTTTCTTCTGTAAGTTGCCTTGGTCACAGTGCTTTGTCAAGGCAACAGAAATTTAACTTAGACAGTCTCAGAACTTAAATAATGTGAAACTGAAGAAAACTCAACTTTATCAAGAAGCTAAGCCTAGTTGGCTATAGAACACACAGCAAAATCACTTCCACAGGCTCAGCTATGGTACCCATCTAATCTTCAGACTCGTGAGCATCAGGATATGTGACACTTTCATGCCAATGATCTAACAGATTTTGTTACACATCAAACTAGATGATTCAATTTTGTTTTGAGCCCAACAAGTATCATTTGACCCACACTGTTTCACTTAGGTAAGCTCAGTGTTTCTCAACTCAAACTCCAGGACTCTGCAGTCTTTTTATTCCCTTGCTGAGAGGGACCACCTCACTTTCTTCATTGGTGCATCCAATCCAACATCCAAGTTACTTTCTTCTTTACCTTCCCTTGCAGGCACTGTTGACCTCATTCAGTCTCATGACCAAACTCCATGGGAATGTTGAAATAGTTCAGACAGTAAATCACAGGTCCAACCTTTCTGAGCTTTGAATTAATACAACTAATTTCCTTTTGATGTAGACATTTCTATGTAGATGGCTAATGAGTCTCTCAAGGTATGTATGTATATATAATCGATAGAGATAGAACTGTCTCTCCCTTCTAAACCTGGCTCATTGCAGTGTTATTCCTCTACTTGCTCAAGCTCTAATATCTTCTTGACTTCCTGTCACCACTCTCAGAAAATACTCAGCAAACCCCAAAGCCTGTGCTTGCTGCCACAGAACTTGAAGTTTTCCATTCAACAGTCAACTTCACCTGACACTTGACCTAGAGAAAGTTCTGCATATGAACACCAGGAAACATCGAAGACGTGTTCAGGGTATCTCCATATTCTTTATAAAACCATACATTAATACCAGGAGCCCAGCAGCAGCAGGATATCAATTAAACCACTTTTAAAAAGTGAGTGACTGCACATGCATGAAAAGTATCAGGAAGAATATTTGCATCCTAGAATAACAGAGAATCCTGATAAAGAAAGGGGTTCCAGAAACGGCATCCTCAGATGCACACAACTTGTAAGTGAGAGAGAAACATCTTGGAGAGCTCTTGGGGGCTCAATACAATCATGCACAAGGAAACAGGAGCAAATGAGATCTTCTTCAGAAGCAAAAAGAAGAAAATGAAGGTTTATGAAATCAGAGAAAATTCACTGTGTGGATACTAAAAAGAGAAATCATCAATTAGAAAAGTTCTCTCAATATATCAATGACAGACCTCTGCCTATTGAACTAAGATACACAAAAACTCACTTGAAGTCTCTAACTACTACTAGTTTTGGAGAATTAAATCTTAAAATATTTAATATTTCAAATTACACACACACACACACACACACACACACACACACACACACACACACTCAAACAAACTTCTCTGTGAAGATACTTACAGACATCACTGAAAGCCTTGATCAAAACTCTCCTTGTGCATGACAGAAAACAAAGGAAGCATCACACCTTATAGCAGCCATAATCATCCTGTAGTAGGCATGTACAACTATGAAAAAAGGTGTATGAATAAGAAATGTGAAGCATTTTAACAGATCAAGTTGTAAAAGAAAAATCCTATGAGCTTGGAAAAAAAAATCAACAAATAAAATCCTTAAAATAAATAGCAAATTAGAGAACTCTAATAGGAAAGAACCCCAGATCATAAATTGTGTAGATGTGATTCTGAATGGTTTTATTAAATAAGAAACACAGAGCCAAATGCAAAGTTAAAAGCCCAAGTGATCAGAGCAGTAGCTAAGAGCTGAGACTAAAACTGCCTTCTTATCACCCACTGCTGCTGCTGTCCTTCCCCTGAGAAAGAGAACTACTTCCTGTGTGTCTGTCTTTTTATTGACTTTCTGTTTTGCCTTTTCATTGGTTGTAAACTTAACCACATGACCTCCTCATCACTGCCTGTCTATACAGACCTCCAGGTCTCTATGGTTGGTATTGAGATTAAAGGTGTGTGTCCCCAAGCTGGCTGTATCCTTGATCACACAGACTCTGCCTGCCATGTGATTGGATTAAGGGCATGCACCACCACTGCCCGCCTGGCTTCTGCTATGGATTGCTATTAGCTCTGACCCCCAGGCAACTTTATTTATTAACATACAAATAAAGGCACATTTCAGCACAAATAAAATATCACCATAAAGTTGAACAACAAATTATATACACAATAAATTACATATAAATAGTAACAAGATATAGCATGACTACAATTAAAATCTTCAAAGTAAAAAAAAAATAATACAAACCGTTTAAATCTATTATCTAATGCATTTGTTAAAATTTAAATATCTGTGACTTTAAATATTGAAAACATCAGGTATTTAGAAAATTGATCTCAAATATTCAATTCCTAGGCATAATCAAAACATGTCTTTGACTTTAAAGAAAAATATTTTCTAAGTTTCTAGGTGAAATAAGTAAGTCACCTACAGAGGAGGTGATATTGGAAGATCATCAGACTCTGCCAACATCACAGCAAAGAGAGCCGCAGGGAAAGGGGCATCTGAGGAATTTAATAAAAAGCCAAGTCATCCTGTGAGCATGAACACACAAAACAAGATTTGGAAAAGGTAGGATGTGAGAGATTCTGCACACCAGTCCTCTACCTAGATCTAGCTGTGACTCCCTGAGGGTAAAGAGAGTGCAGTCTGATCAGGGAAAGAAACAGAAAAAGAACATGATACAAGTAAGGAGAAGCACCCCTCCCTTCAGTGGTTACCATGTAAGTAATGACAAGATGTCCCTGGAGTTTGACAAAGCACAGAGCAGTCTGTTGAGAAATAAGACTACAGCTGTTCTATCAGTATGACAGTAAAGGCAACCTCTGGAATCAACAGGCATAGCTCCCCAAATATAGTCATTGGTGAAATGAGCAAATAAGCACTCACAGGGAATGGGGCACTGGAGATCTGATTTTAAAAAATTCAGTAAGTATAACCTAAAATTTATAGTCAATGAATAAGTACAAAGAAGTAAAAGTCAATGATTAAGATAAGGTTTTCTTAGATTGCTGTTCATAGAGAAGTCTATACCCTAGGAAGGAGGTGTATATAAACACTATGTGATTGGAAAAATCTAAAGATACAGGGTGGGCACAAACAAATGCATACATGCTTACAAAGACAAAGTAGAGCTTGGGCTCAAAGCTTCCAAAGAGCAAAACAAAAGAATGCATTACTAAAAGGCCCAATTCATAGTAAATAGAGATAAAATGTTCAAATAAATAGATGCACCAAATACCTCCGAAATCAGTCACAAAGCAGAAAGTACAGAAGATACAAGAAACTGAATTGTGGTTGATATTAACATCCAGCCTGTGGTGGTTTCAGTAGGTATGGCCCCGTAGACTCATGTGTTTCAATGCTTGGCCCATAAGGAGTGGCGTTATTAGGAGGTGTGGCCTTGTTGGAGTAGGTGTGGCCTTTGTCAAGGCAGTGTATCACTGTGGATGTGGGCTTTCGGGTTTTCTATGCTCAAGCTACGCTCAGTGTGACGCACAGACTCCTACTGCTGACTAAAGATCAAGATATAGAACTCTCAGCTCATTCTCCAGCGCCATGTCTGCCACTCTGTGGGAGGTGGGAACGGCCAAATTAGTTCAGATTTCAGAAATGTTTGACATTATCTCCCGGTAACAGAAAACATATCTCTTTATCAAATATGTACTGACCAACTTTGAAAAAGCACATATGTCGACAAGGGAAATATTCAAGTGTAGATGGTAGAAGGTAAATGAAATCCTGTTGCAACTGTGCTGGGCTGTCATATTTGGTACAGGCTCTGGGCACAATAAAGCAATGCAGACAGTATCTGAAGACTTATAGATCTCATGATTATGCCATGTGGTACCTTTATCCTGGATACATACATACATACATACATACATACATACATACATACATACATATATATATATATATATATATATATATATATATATATATATATATGTAAAGGTGCATGTTCCTTTAGCCTTTCAAGCAACCAGTCAGTTAAATCTGCCCAGCCTTTTGTCTACTGCTTTTAAAAGTTCCTGTAGCTACAGAGCCCTGGGACAACGTTCCAACCTCCCTGCTGTGCTGGGGCTAAAGCTAGAAGTCTTCATCCAACTGTACCTATATCAGCTCTTTTCTTGTTACTGTGAAAAACCAGCCTCAGAAGAAACCACTGAAGGGAGCGAGGGTTTATTCTGCTTCACAATCTGAGGAGATGTACTCCATCACAAGGGCAAAGGCATGATGGCAGGAACTGCAAGTGGAGAGGTCATATTGTCCCTACACCCTTTAAAGCAGAGTGTGAACAGGAAGTGGGCCCAGGTTATACAGCTTCAAGCTTGGCCTCCAATGACCTACTCTGTTGGTGATGTTTGGCCTCCTAAAGGTTCAACAGCCTTCGCAAATAGCACCACCAGTGGGAAGCAACTGTTCAAACATGGGTTCATGGAGGGCACATTGTATTCAAACTGTCACACTTAAAGATGCCCCCCCACACACACACTTCTAGCAACATCTCAGGGTCAGCACTATGCCACCTTGCACTGTAATTCAAGGCTCCAGGAGTTACCATTTCTGGTATCCTTGGAATTCATGCAAATACAGGCATGCTCACACATAGATTTTTGTCTCCATAATTCAAACCATGATACATACTTGTTCAAGTAAACCACCATGAAGAATTCCTTTCAATACAACCATACATGCTGCAAAGTTCATCACGCTGTATGATATTCTGCTGACTTTTTTCTAAAATGCCGCACATATAAACAAAGGTGCCTTATGGGGTTCCCATCATGATGAGCTGAAAAACAAACTCCCTATCATCTGAAGAGTTTTGTGTTTTTCTATCCCATAATGGCTGGGCCCTGGGGAGACACGAGCTCCCATTCAGAGGTGTCCTTAGATTTGAATATTTCAGAACAGTATAGGCCATTTACTGGCTATGTTTGAGAACATTTACACTTGTGACTTTGTTTCCTGTCTCTCAAGAACTCCTGCTGGCCTTGTCTGTCTTTCCTAACATCAAATATCACCTGTCCTTGAAGCTATTTCTAGCCAAATGCTATGAAAAGAAGCATAGACCCCCCAGTCACTCCCTCTACATTAATGCTTTGCTGTTTTAATTTTCCCTGTGTATCTCAATGTCCCTTCACAAGCCCATAACTGACTCTGCTTTCCATTCTCTTAATGGGTCTTCTTGACTATTCTCCTGAAGCTGTTTCAGCCATTCTCTCCCAGTCCTTATTTGCTGTCAATATCTTCAGGCACTGGAAGCTATACAGAGGTAAGATGACTGCCCATGCTGTCCTTTACCTTAATGTGTATATAACCCATGGATGCCACTGTGGCAACCACTGAACCATACAGAATAAGATTCCTGAAGTAATTCCCAGTTAAATTTCTACAAAAGAAATTCAGTGTTGGGTCTCCCCTTGCTGGGAGTTTTATTTGAGGGCTTTAAGCAAGGAACAGATACACTGAAGAGGCTGGCATAGAATGGCCCATCCTCAGCACATAGGGTAAACCAGATTAGTTATACAGGCTCATACCCATGCGGTTCTCAAGAAAAAAAGCCCAAGAAATGATCTCCCGAGAGCATAAATAAACATTGGATAAAAGAGCAAACACAAAACATTGATCTCTTCATTGATTTATTTATCTCCTTAGCAGTGGAGTATAGGTTTCCCATAAATAAATCACGTTAATCCTGAGAACCTGCCAATGACCTACATATACAGTGCACTAATCTCCCCTCCATTGGATGTGGCCAGCAGAGACCATACAGGCCAGGGGGAGTGCTCCTCCCTCCTTCATCTTCACACATCTAAACCAGCCCTAGAAATTCAGGGCTCCAACCTGAAGAACAACAACATGGCAGCCAGACATTGTGCTGCTGGTGCATTTTGTACACCCACCATGATGCTCAAGATGAGAACAAATAAAGCTGGTTCATTCAGTGTACTCTGAGAGCTCTCTTTTGAACTTAAGGTTCATTAAAGATAAAGATTCTAAGAAGTATGTTATTTCAGAAATAGAGGATTATAGTAGCTGTGGGCTTCTTTGGAGCCTGCTGGTCAACCAGCAGTGGAAACTGTACCATCTCTCAGCCTCAGCACCTAGTTGCTTGCAAAGGGAGCTCAGTTTGGAATGGTAAGCTAAGCATCCAAGCTGATGCCATAAATGAGTTTAGTGATCCTCAAAGTTGTCACCCATGACATCATTTGCTTAATATGACAAGTCTGTGCCTTAGTGAGAACATGGACTCCTCCCTTCTATGATTCAGTGTCACATGCATCCATGCTTACAATGTGCCTGCTCCTTTCCCCTCTGAAGTCAAAATGTGTGTGTTCTTTTCTGAGTGGAGCCATCATAAAGACACGGTGGTACTTGTCAGTTCCTCTTATTTGTTAATTGTCCAAGACTAAATATGTGGGAGTGGCATTCTTAAATCATAAGGTGAATAACCAAAACCATAAGAATAATGAATATTAAACAGATCTCCAAGTATTTGTAGCATTTAAAACCACAGGAAGCCAGTTGGATTTACTTATACATGTTTTGCCTTTTTAAAAGAATTTAATTATTACAATGTAAACTTTGGTGTGAACTTGTATCATGCTGTATTTTAAATTTACATTCTCCAATTGAATGATAATATTGATGGTCACCTTTTAATCTATTATATAACATACATATACACATTATGTATAATGTATTCTTACATATACTAACTACTTTGCCCCCTTTTAAAGTGGATTTTCAGTCATTATCTTGTAGTTGTTTTTTATATATTATAGATGGGAACTTGGTTATAAATACTGCATCTATTGTCCTGACAGTGGGTTTCTTATTCTTTTTTTTTTAAAATGATGACTCTAATTTTCCTCTTAAATTACATCTCAGCAATTTTCCTTTCTGTCCTTTTCTAGAGGCTTCTCAATTTTATTAAACTTTTAAAGTATTCAACTTGTGAGGTTGTTGGTTTTCTCTATCATTTATCTGCCATTTAATTTTCTCATATATTTATCATTTCCTTTCTTCTGTGCACTTTGGGTTTGTTTTGTTCTTTTTTAATGGCTTCTTCAGGTGGAAAATTAGGTTTTTCATTGTGAAGTGTTTTTGTTTTCTAATATAAACATTTAAGGCCATGAATACACCTCTTAGCATTGCTAACGATGTGCCTCACTGCCTTTGAGATTCTGTGATATTGTGATACCTCTTATTGTGCCTCTTACTTGATTTTTTTTTAACTTATGAGCTGTTCTTGGTGGCATTTTAAAGTGTTCAAATAATTTGGAGTTTTCTTCTTAGTTTGGGTTGTGGGCAGAATTGTGTCTTCTATGGAACCAAAGGCAGAAATGCCAGTTCCCCAGATCTCAGAATGTGACTGACTTTAAAAACAGAGTACTAAAGGGGTAATTGAGGCATCAGAGTGTAGCCTCATCCAACCTGATGACTGATATTCTTGTAACAGGAGGGTATTAGGAGAAGAAAGCCTGTAGGAGGACCCATGAGGCTGCAGCCCTCTCTAGGCCAAGAATAGAGGCTATAGGAGGAATTCAATGAATGCCTTGATCTCTGGCTCCTAACCTCTATCACTGTACCACACTAAGCCTCTTTTGTTTGAACCTTGGATCTGTAGAGGAACTTTCCGGAAACCCTAGAAGACCAGTGCATCATACTGGCTTCTGATTCCATCAGGGTCATCTCTTGTGTTTTGTGATTTCAAGCCTTGGAAATCATGAACATATGGATGAGTTCTTTCTAAGCATATGATACATGCTATAAAGTATTTTATGTTTATTTAAGGGAAAAACATGTACCCATGTTGTGGGGGGTGTGCATATGTCTGTGTGGGTGTGTATGCTCATGTCTTGCTCTATCACTCTTTGTCTTGTTCTCTTGAGAGTCTCTCACTGAACCTGAACATTTCATGTAGATGGGCTGGACAGTGAGTTTCCAGGATCTCCCTGCCTCCATTTCAGCTAAGTTATAGGCACACACAGCCCTGCTTGGCTTTTATATAGGGATTGGGACTTGATCTCAGGTCCTCAAGCTTATGCAGCAAGCACTCTAGCCCATTCAGCCATCTCTCCAAAGCTATTGATAGTGATATAAGTTCTTAAGTTCATGTTCTGTCACAGAGAGAGAAGTATCAACCTTCATCTTTGACAGTAAATATTTCTGTCAGGTAAAACTGTCTTTTTGTCTATACAGTCCATGAATACAATCACTGTTGACATCTTATCACCTTCAGTTTCCAAGAGGCAGCTTTGTATCCACACCAGTTTAAGCTCCTCAGCTCTTTTCTACACATCTTTCTGCTCCCTCAGAAAGTAGCCCATTCCTGTCTACATGTGTTTCTAAATCAGTCTCTCTCATACATCTGTACTCTTTATCTATAGTCACTCTTAGAACATGGTGGTACATTTTAACTATTGCATGATGGACCATGGACAAGGTCCCATTACATTTCCCTGTCCTACACTTACTTTCACAAGTTAGGTTTAATTATTGTCTGTTGCCTAGGCATTCTTTGTTGCCAAGAGGAACACATTTTTTGAATTATGGGTCTTTGAAGCTGGTGGAAGCATGAATAACAAGTGACCAATACGAAGATCTTATGAGCAGAATAGAAGTAATAAAATTTGAAGACCCTGAAGTTATGAAAGTCCGCACTTGTAACCCCAACATGGGGAAATGCTATAAAATGCTGAAGGTTAGAAAGCAGTGAGAGACAGACAAGGGGGAATAGAATCTGTGGTGTTTTCAAGAAGTTTCTTAGAAGGATAGATGGACTATGAACTAGTGGCTTATGGAGAAGCACTGAGAAGAAAAAAATAATTTGAAAGGGCAGTGAAGGATGGCTGTCCACAGAGTCAGTCAATAGAAGCTTGAATCACAGCTGAAGATGGCTAAATTCTCTCGTAGTTTTCACTTTATCTTCACTCCACAAGCTTTTCAAATGATACTAACAAACCCTAATTACAGACCAAGTGGCTCCTATAAACATTCCTCTTAATATGTAATATTTCAATCAAAATAAATGTCGTTTTACCTCTACAAATTTCTGTCTTAGCACCCAGCACTGGGCATGGAGCTAGTGATCAGCGCCCATGAAGCACTCTGAAATTTCTCAAGGCTCTGTCAGGCATACTCTTATGATCACACATGCTCTCAAAGAGAAAGGGTACATTCATAACTTACATATTAAGAAAAAGTTATGTCTGTTATGCAACTGCAATAAAATGTTATGGGAATTTGAGTCAGGGAGCATTGTTACCTACTTAGGGAACCTCAGAAGTTTCAAGAAGGGAAGAGCCATTAAAAGCTGTCCCTAAAGATGAAGATTGGATATTATTGTCAAGGAAACACATAGGAAATTACAGAGAAGGAAATTGATGTCATTAAAGCATCTATTGAATTTTACGATAAAATTCAATGGCTGAGTTCAATAAGCAGGTTTTAAACAATAGCTTAAGTCAAAACAAAATATGCTGCAAAACAGATGAAGAAAACTAGACTCTTGTCTGGGTTATTTTTCTGTTGCTGTGGTAAAACACCATGGCCATGGCAACTTATATAAGACAGAGTCTAATTTGCATTTCCGTTTCTGAGGGATGAAACTCATTGTGGCCAGAAAGCAGGGTAGCAGGGGTAGGAATGGTGTCAATAGCAGGAAGCAGAGAGGTCACATGTTTGCCACACAAAAAAAGGAAGGAGAGTAAACTGGAATTGGAGTGGGACTATAAACATGCAAATTTGCTCCCTAGGGCATATTTCTAGCAAGATTCCATCTCCCAGAGGATTCACATCCTCCCCAAACAGTGCCACCAACTGAGAACCAAATGTTCAAATATCAGAACCTATGGGGGACATTTCTCATCTAAACCACAACTATTTTAGGAAAGTGCATTTGAAAGGGGGAATTATTATGGTCCTAATGAGTGAAGATTACCTTGGTGACTGTAGGAAGATTTTTCACAGGGTCCTGTGCATTTTAACCCTTCATTGTCACTGCAATAAGAAGCGAACCCCAGGATAAGTGCATCTTGTATCCAGTGTGAACTGACTGGACAGTTTACAATGTAAAAACAAACAGCTTATCACTTCAGTATATTAGAATAACAGAAGTCTATTTCACACTTACATTCAGGTCTTACACTAGGACCTCTGCTGCACACCCTGCTACTAGGCTGAAGCAGGTGGTCATATAATAAAATGGGCTCATCTTTGCCAAAACATATATGTATGTATATGTGTTGAAATGTTTCCAGCTACTTCTTAAAAAAGCTTATATCTCCTCTTATTATAAGTTCAGGTCTGACAAAATAACAGCATGAGTCTGTTCTTACAGTTATTTCATGGAGTCCACATGGCAGTACAGTAATGATGGTGTTTTTTAGGAAGAGAGCACTGTCTCTTTCCTATGTTGTTCTTTCTATCTTCACATCTGTTCAGAGGAAATGGTACACAAGAAGAAAGCAATCACAATACAGTTCTGAGAAAGAAGCATAGCCAGGGACCCAAATGGCAATCACTGTGACCAAGGAGTTTAAGCTTCCAGAAATTTGAAAAAAAAAATCAAGTTTTAGCCACTTGTGTGCGTTATGTTGTATCTAGGCAGTGTGCCTAAAGAGACTGGCACATGGTTATCACTAAGGTCATGAAAACTGATATGCAAAATATCTAACTGTGGGGAAGTGGTTTGTAACCAGGCCATGGACAGAGGCTGGAAGAGGTTTCTGCCCTAAACTAGAAAAAGACTGGATTGCTAGGCTAGGCCTGTTGGTAGTGATATTAACTGCAAAGAAGGTTATATTGAGGTTTTGGATAGTGTATGTGTGTGTGTGTGGGGGGGGGGGTGATAGAGATAAAATCTGCTTTCTATGGATATGAGGTATATCACTGAATCAACCCTGAGAAAAAAGATAAAGAAATAATAGGATAAATGGGTAATCATTGAATCTCCACTAAAAAGAAAAAGGGAAAAATATAAAAATGACAAAAGGTAGATTATTGGAACTTTTATGAAAAGAAAAAGGAGAGAATATGAATATGATAAAAAAGATCAATTTCTGAATCTACTTTTAAAAAGGAACTACTTGTTTTAAATAGGATAAGTAATGAAAAAATTTTTGTCTGAATTTGTCAAATGTTACTGGACTGGACATTGTTATATATAATGGAGTTTTTCGTCTGAATCTGTCAAATGTTAATGGACTAGACATCATTAATGTAATCTTGACTGTGTATATTGTATATACTTATTGGATATGATTTTTCTTGTATTAGTTATAAGCTTTTTTAAATTTCAGACAAAAACAGGGGAAATGTGGTATTATGTTCCCAAAAATATTGTGCAGGCTAATAAACTTATCTGGGGTCAGAGAACAGGATGGCCACAATATTAAACATGAGGATAGGCAGTGGTAGCACATGCCTTTAATCCTAGCATTCCAGAGACAGAAATACCTCTAGATCTCTGAGTTCAAGGCCACATTAGAAACAGCCAGGGGTGGTGGTGACACACGCCTTTAATCCCAGAAATCCAGCCTTTAATCCCAGAGAGTGAAAGATATATAAGGCATGAAGACCAGAAACTAGAAGCATTTGGCTGGTTAAGCATTCAGGCTTTGGAGCAGCACAGTTCAGCTGAGCTTCATGTGGATGAGGACTCAGAAGCTTCCAGTCTGAGGAAATAAGACCAGCTGAGGAATTGGCAAGGTGAGGTAGCTGTGGCTGGTTCTGTGTCTCTGATCTTCCAGCATTCACCCCAATAACTGGCCTCAGGTTTGTTCTTATTAATAAGACCTGTTAAGATTTCTGCTACAGCTTTCTCAATGGACACATACTCATGAGCAAAATGTGAAAAGTAATGGATCTTCCCCTGAGCTGAGAGAACTGGACATAGAGATGCTGTCACTCAAAGGTGGAACAAATACAGTCCTTGTCATGAAGTGAGAAAGAACTTGATGAAATTTTTTATGTAATGTTTTGAAGGAGGCAAAACTGTGCAGATGGAAGCTGGGTATACAGCTGATTTCTGGGCAAAATGCTGAAAGAGCAACTCAGTTCCCCTCCCTGCTTCTCATCAATGGAGGAGAGGGAGAGAGACTGAAGGGCATGTTAAATACTGGGAGCCTAGAAATTAAAAATTTGGCAAATAATCCAACCACCAATACTGAAAACAGAAAAGGCATTTGCTGAAGAGAACATCAGGAGGGGGTTTGAACACTCATATGAAAAGTACGTGTGAGTCAGTATGAATTCCTTATCTACAGTATGACTGCATATGCACATTGTCCCTTAATTCAGGGTAAATAAGGTCCTAAGAGAGGGGCCATGACCAGATAGGACTGGTGGCTATTTGACAAGTTTATCAAGAGAGAGAGTTTTTCTTCTCTCTTCTCTCCTCTCCTCTCCTCCCCACTCCTCTTGTCTTCTCTTCTCTCCTCTCCTCTTCCACTCCTCTCTTCTCTTTCCCTCTTCCCCCCTCCTCCACTCACCTTCTCTTTCTTCCTCTCCCCTCTTCTTCCCTTCCCTCTCCACAATAGTCAGAGGAAAGGATACACAAAGACAAAGCATCCTTCCACACGCCAGAAGTGATGGCTTTGCCAGGGATGAACTTCTCTCTCCTTTTGACCTGGAATCACTGGCCTCCATAAATTCCACAATTTTTGGTAAAGCCACTTAATCAGAGATGTCAGTAAGGCTGCTTTGGATTATGTGCCATGGCAGTGCTGTGTGCTTTGGCCAGTGAAATGATGTACAAATGACTTGGGCAACCTCTAAGCCAAAACCTTTAATTACCAATACAAAACAGCTCAGTGGCATGACTGCAAAACTGCATATGATCCAACATCCCATGTTGGATGCATTACGTAGGAGAGATGTAGAGCTATATTGTGCTGACCCCTGAGATTTACTGTGACGCAAAATCTAGCCCTTTATGATTTATGCAATAACCTCTGAAACTATAGCCTGAGATAAAATAATCCAGAAATATAAGCAGGAATAAGGGGGAGGACTCGGGTGTAATGACATCTGACCTCAGAGGCCACATCAAGTCCAGTGCATAATGCTGCTCTGTTATTTATTAATCAATAATGACTCACCTGGCAGTGATGCAAAAATCAAGACAGCAACTGCATAAGAGAGGCCATTTAAGAGTAGAAGTCTTAAATGAGAAGTCCGATTTAATAAGGAATGAAGAGTGGGTAGGGATCGATAACTAAAAGATAAAATTGATGGAAATGTAAAAGTGGGTTCTGGAATCTCATGCAATTTGACTGCTAAATATAAAGAGCTGGAGTAAGGAAACAAGGAAGAGCAGATATGGTGATGTCTGCTAACAGCTTAGCATCATCAGGATTCCAACGAAGCCTTTGAGAAACTACGGAGTTGTGGGCCTGGGGTTACAGAAGAAAGAGGTAGGCTGAGAGGGAATATTTTAGGTTACTATGTCCCCTGAAGTAGCAGAGAAGACCAAGGAAATGAATGAAACATAAAAATGTAAATTAAAATATACACAAGAGGTCAAGAAAAGTCAGGAAATGGAAAAGGGTCCCATTATTAACTTTAGGGGGTGGGGAAGACAAGTACAAGATAGAGAACTGAGAGCTAGAGGGAGAATGTGAGTCTCTTGAGGGAGGGGAAGGGAGGGAGGGAGAGAGAAAGGAGAAAAATATAGGGAAGGAGAGAAAGACAGAAGGAGATAAAAAAGGAGAAAGGGGAAGTGGAGAGGGAGGAAAGAAAGGAGGAAGAAAATGGAAGAAGACACTGAAGGGGGGCAGAGGGGAAGATGGAGGGAAGAATTTAAATTCAAGAGTGATTGGAGAAAAACTTCTCTGCTACATGAGAAAGCTGGTGGCTAAGTCTGACTACACACTAACATTTCACTTTATGTGAAAGAAATTAAGAACGGATGTTCCTGCTTCTGCTCGCCCTGGTCTTAAAAATAAGTCAGAGGAAAGTGACGATCACACCATGAAGCCAGAAGCAGTGTAAGGAATGGGCTGCCCTCCTCACTGAATGCACTCAGGGCTTGTGTGATGAGCCACACACCCAGCTGTGTGCTTTTAAGCTGTCACCTTGAAAGGGGAGCTGTTTCCCTAAGATCACCCATAACAACAACAAATCGCTTCCTCAGATGCAGCATGGCCATTAAAGCTTTAACTAATATCTATTTTCTCTTGTGAGCCTTCTTTTCCAAAATACTGAGTATTATGATAAACAGCATTCTTGACAACACACCTGGGAAAAGTCATCTTCCTAGGTCTAGTTCATCTTTCCAGCTGCCACATAAGTGTGTAACATCCCCGTCAGAAAAGCACACTATAAAAAAAAAAAAAAAAAAAAAAAAAAAAAACATCAGTGAATAGCTGAGAATACTCATGTGCCTTTTGTGTTTTAGAACCAGTTTGTTCATATATGCCTTGATTTTTAGATAGAAAGATGTGGAAGATGGAGAAGTGGGGAAGTGGGAGGTTGGGAAAGGGCTTTGGGAAGGGCTTCAGAACAAGAGAGATGGTCTGATAATCAAATGCTCACTGACAAGGAGCATACAGAGTGGAAAAAGTGGAATAAGTGGCTTTCTCAGTGTGTTGTTCAACTCCAAGGGCAAGTCAAGAGCGGCTGCTGTCTATGTTCAGCATACTGGCTTCTCATCTCTTTTATTTTATTATTTTATTATTTTATTTTATTTTATTTTTTATTTATTTTATTTTATTTTATTTTATTTTATTTTATTTTATTTTATTTTATTTTATTTTATTTTATTTTATTATTTGGTGAATGAGCGCTTTGCCTGCATGCTTGTCTGTGCACCATGTGCATGCAGAGTCCTCAGAGACCAGAGGAGGGTGTATGATCCCTTGAGCTGGAGTTACAGTGTGTGAGCTGCCATGTCAGTGCCAAGAAATGAATCCCGGTCATCTGGAAGACCAAGTGCTATGAAGCAATGAAATCCTCCCAGCCCAACTTCTTTTACCTCAAACACACCCACCCACCTTGTCCTGAGAACAAAGCAAAAAGTTCAATTACAAAAGGGAGAATACCATGCAAGTTGCTGCCAATGTGTGTTGCCAGGACGTGGACACTCAGCACCAGAGTTTCTTCCATTTGGTGTTGGCTTCACTTTGATTGTGTGTGTGTGTGTGTGTGTGTGTGTGTGTGTGTGTGTGTGTGAGAGAGAGAGAGAGAGAGAGAGAGAGAGAGAGAGAGTCCTTCAAGAGTACCCCTACCCCATATGGCTACATATCAGAAGAACAAAAAAAAATAGCTGTGTTCTCAAAGAAATGAAGAAGTAATTCAGATGATCCAGGCCCCAGGCTTCCCCATTCCTTCCTGTACCCAGAGCAAATTGGACCATGCACTTAGGGGCAGAATCAGGGCTGATTCACTGCGGTGATTCTAAGAGGCCAAAGTTTTGCATTCCCGGAACAGGAGTTCTGTCTCCTGTCTGTGCTTCTTTTAACCTAGCAAGCCTGGCTCCTACCACGTGAGACTGGAGTTCAGCTGTGCCAGCCTGCCCTTGGTGACTGCTTTTAATGCATTTTAGAGAGGCAAAAAGGATCTCACACAGAAAGATTAGAGCAGGCCCTTAGAAACTGCTCAGAGCTACTTATTAAAGGAAGCCACAGAGATAATTAAAAGTAATTTTGCCAAACTCCGAAAGGGCACTGAACAAAACATGAAAGGTTTGGGAGCAAATGGAACTCGGCTGTGAGCAGAAACGCAGCTCAGCAGCCATTGGCAGAGCGTGCGCACTCCAGATAGTTCAAATGCAAAATTAGATGAAGCCATAGTGTGGGGTTTTAATGTAAATACATAGTTATTCTAGCACACCCCCACATAAAGAGGAGAGGGCAGAGCTCTCACTGCAAAACTCAAAGAAGGAGAGATAAACAGAAGGAGTGGATTGGTAGGGGAGGAACACTTTTGTTAGTGATGGAGTCTTACTAATAGGAAACAGAGGAGCCTCACACACTGGAAGGCTGGGAAACGCACACCTTGACCGCACTAAGATTGGCACATTTGTTCAAATATGACTTTTAGCCTCTTTATTCGTCCACTTATTTGATGTCCACTCATTCGCTCACTAAGCAATCAGCTGCTGGAGAGCTAGCTCCCGTCTCTTGTCCCCTTAGAGAAATTCCCTCAAGAGGTCATTTATTAATGTATACAAGTGAATACACTGATAATGGCTTCGCTTCTGCCCTCTTCCTACAGCGGCATCCTCTTCCTGTCAGTCACACGAACCTGTCTCTGCCTACTGCTATTTCAGTTCTCTCAGCCAGCCACGTGTTTTGGCATTGCTGTGTGTCCTTTCCTAAGATGGAAAGTACTAGCAACATGAGTGGAGATAAGTAAGTTTGAAAACAGACATGGTCACTACACATAGCTGACTAGCTGACCAATAGGATAGGAAACTAACTCCATTGTGTCCACAAGGTATCTGCCTCTTGGAAGAAGACCCCGCTATAATTCTGGTTTGTATCCTCAGAAGCATGTGCCAAGTTGGTACAGAGAAAGCCAGAGGCAAGCGACAAGAGGAGATGTTGACTTTGACTGCATGCAGGACAAGGTCCAGGCTAAGTTTGCCTGCAGACACCTGAGTTGTTGCTCTGTGTCTCATGGGCTGGCTTTGACTTTGCTTTTGCTTTCATTGGACCTGTGAACTGGGGCTCCAGATCCTGACTTTGAGACAAACTGAGGCTGTCAGCACATGGAGAACAGAAGACATCTTCCCACGTCGTGCTGCCTTCTTTTAAACATCAGTCAGCTAGGTACGGAGTCGTTTAACCATGATTTCGGAGTTCACACTCCTTCCTAACAGCTAAGAGAAGCCTAACACTTAGTTCTGGGTGGAAACTATTTACCTGTAACATGCATGCAGGAAGATCCACACACTGGATGCCTGACTGTGGGAGGCTGAATGTCACCCAATACATGCAGCCTTCCTCCTCTTCTATAGGCTACAGTCTTTCACCTGGACCACAAGACTCATTCTCCTCGATGGAACATTATGACAATAGGTAAAACCTGAAATGTGTCCCCACCCCATCACACCGGCTGACTTGCTCTTCTGTGTTCAGACTCCAACAGCAGCCCAGCCTTCCCAGAAGAAATTCTATATAGCAGATCTGATTCTAACCCTAGCAAAAAGAAAAAAAGAAGCAAGATGATCCAGCCAGGTCTACAAGCTGAAGCTGAGATCAGCCTAAAGGACACTAAAGAAACAGTCAAGCTTCAGCGAAAAGACTGAGAATAAACACATGATATTGCGAGCGAGTGGCCACTGATGAATAACTGAATTCATGGTGTGAGTGGGGCCATAAAGGAGTGGTCAGCATGCCTCTATAGGATTCAAATCAGAAGTAGCACTGTACTTGGCAAACATGAGATTAGAGCATGTGGAAGACATTAACTACACTGGACACTGGACGGCTTTAAACAAGGCATCTCTGTGTATCTATCTAATAACACCAGTGGTGCTTCTGAGGCTAGGAGAGTCAATACGGCATGACTGATACTCCTTGTCTGCACACAGAGTGCTGGGAAGCAAGGACTGCCCCTGCCCACATCAGTAATCTTTCATCTTTAGAATTCATGGCCTAAATCCTGATACATGTTTATCTTTCGACCTGCTAATTCTAAAGCAGGTTCCAAGTATTTTTAAAATTCTCCAAGCAAAGGCCAGTTTCTTCAAGGCAACTGCATATTTAAATTTTAAGGATTTATTTTTTTTATTTGTGTGTGTGTGTGTGTGTGTGTGTGTGTGAGAGAGAGAGAGAGAGAGAGAGAGAGAGAGAGAGAGAGAGAGAGAGAGAGAGAGAGAGAGAGAGAGAGAGAGAGAGAGAAAGAGAGAGATATGAATCTTTGTGTACCACACATATGCCTATTGCCCTCAGAGGCTAGACAAGGGTGGTAGACCCCCTGGAACTGGAGTCATAGATAGCTATAAAAACCAAGTGGATGTTGGGAACTAAAAAGCAGGAAGTGTTCCTAACCACTGGAGCAATCTCTCTAGCCCCTACAATACCAATTTATGTAGATATGATCTTTTTTCCAAACACTCAGGAAATGACGCATTTCACTCATAATGGTGACAGATGTATTTGTCAACCCCCATATAATGATGAAGAGACCATGGCTTTAAACTAATATTTGACACCAATATTCAACAGCAGAAAGCTCCTGGAAACTGAATGTACAACTCTAATCATGATATAATCCAGCAGTTTTTCAAGTCAAGTATTTCTCAAATTTTCTGGAAATCTTTTAATAATATTTTGTAGTTTGAAGCCAGGAAGAAACAACTATACAGTATAAGCCATGCTCTTCATGGCAGAGGGCACTGTGGGATGTGATGGAGAGAGAGCAGAGAAGGCCACAGTGTGAACTGTGTGAAAACCTCCCCCTCCCCACCAGATAGCACTTCTAACAGCGGTGAGCTCAATGTCCATAAACACTCTACTTAAAGAAACAGGAAATATCTGGTTCAGTAGAGAGTTGGTACCAGACAGGTCAAATTAAACTTTGAAAATAATTAAGTTGCTTAATACTTTGAAAGGTCAATCTTCAGTTGGCATTTTGACAGTTCCTGAGGTGAATGGGAATGCATGCGTGGGCTGGAATCAGACTGGTGTGTAGGTCCACTGCAATGGGCTGAGCAATGTGGACTGCGTGTCAGGAAAGCTTGGGCTTAGTCTCTGTCCTGTTGGGACCTTTGCTAGTGCATTCACTTCAGGATGACAGATTGGCGAATTCATTAGCTCTTTTAGATTCTAATTCTCTCTTTCCACAGTACTTTGATTGAGTACTCTGTTTTGTGCCCCCCCCCTTGTTTCCTCATCACTAATATCAGTGGGGCTGATGTCTTCTTATATTAGTTATTTTTCTCATTGATGTAACGGAATAACTGACAAAAGCCACTTAAGGAAGGAGAGGTTTGCGTTGCCTTGGGGTTCAAGGGTGCTGTCTCTCACTATAGGTATGTCATGGTTTCAGGAGCATGAGGCAGCACACTGGACCCACAGTTCAAGAGCAGAGAAAGGTAAATGCTGATACTTAGAGTTCACTTTCTCATTTTAATTCATTCTGGTACTCAAGTGCATGGAATGGTGCTGTCTACATTCAGGGTGAGTCTACCCATTACAATTAACTCCATCTAGAAAGTCTCTCACAAGATTTAACTCCTTGGTGAGTCTGGACCCCGTCAACTTGACAATCAGTGTTAACTATCACCAACACATATGTTGTTTTTCAGCATTTTTTTAAATTTTTATTGTTTTAGATAGGGCCTTATTGTTTAGCTGAAGCTGGCCTCCAACTCTCTATTGTACCTCAAGTTAGCTCAGCCTCTGATTTTTCTGGCCATAATTCCCCAAGACTAGAGTTACAAATGTGTATCACCATGCACCCTCACATCTTCATTCTGCAGTGGAAGGAATTATAGCTCAGAGAAGACACAGGGATGTTGACAGCAACACATGTTTCAACTAGAAACCAGACCAAGACAAGTGCTCCTGACCCCCAACTCTGGATGCAGAAAAAAGAAGAGTGGTTTATGTGAGACAGGCGTTTAGGAAGAACGAATGCCCGTGTACGTGAATGACAGGTGCCATTACATAAGCTTGGGGGGGGGGTCACCGACAACATTCTACATGGTAATAAGAACTCACATGCTTTGTTCTCTACAAAACAAATATTTTGACCATAATAAGAATGTAAAAAATTCAATTCATTCAAACATAAAAAATAACACCAAGAAAATTCCTACCCTTCATATAATTTCTAAAGAAGAAAAGAAAAATCTATTTGCTTTTGGTCTTCAAACACTGACTTAGGATTCAAGTTGCTTCATTGCCTCTTTCCCAGGAAACTGCAACTATATGCAGAGTACAAACCCAAGATAAATGTAAAAACAGAAAGCAGCTGTGGAAAAAAATTATGTCAATGTTAGTACTGCTGATGTACATAAAGTGACCCCATTGCAATAATTTCATCTAGCTAGACTCCATCAGTCACAAAGGGAAGTGCATTCTGATGCCTAATACAAGTATGGATGTCTTTCTTCTTTTAAGGAATGTGCTTCTGTATCACAATGCAGATTTCTAGTTTGTGTATCATTCAACTTTAAAGCCAACTGGTATAAGAAAGTAAGAGAGATTGGGCCTCTTCCTGGGCCCAAGCTCGCTCTTTGCTCTTGCCCATGTTACCAATAAAAGATTTCATATGGAAATCAGTGCAGACAATGAACTACATGTTACAAGGGAGCATGGGATGAAGACAAGAAAATATGTTTATATTGTGCTGAGAATACAATTTACTTGTGTTCATACTTGAGGAAAACAATTTTCTCTGTCAAGACACACATATCCACAAAACATAGATTTGCTTCCTGTTGCATGATAGTATATAGTCTATATATTTGATGTATGTGACCTGAATGAGAATATATGTACCACAAGCATGCAGTAGTCCCAGGGGGCCAGAAGAGAGCGCCAAAGGATATCCTGGAACTGGACTCACTGGTTGTTAACCACCAAGTGGGTGCAGAAACCTGAACTCAGGCCCTCTGCAAGAGCAATAAATACTCTCAGCTATCACTCAAGGCCTAGGAAGATAATTTATCATGAGAAACTATAAATACTTGATAAGTCTATGCTTATGAATTATGTGGATAAGTATATTTATAAAATGAGTTTCATATTACAAAGAAGATATGGGTTTGTATTAGTTACTTGGCTTACTTCTTTGTCAAAACACCTGGCAAAATGGACTTCAGGAAGGAAGGGTTTATGTTGTCTCACAGTTCCAGGGGACGCAGTCTATCGTAGTAGGGAAGGGATGGCAGAAGGCAGCTGGTCACACAAGCCCAATAGACAGAAAGCAAAGAGAGATAAATGTTTGTTGTCTGCAGATTTCCTTCTTTTTATTCATTGGGACTCCAACCCCTAAAGTGGTTCCAGCCACATTTAGAGTGTGTCTTTCAACCTCAGTTAACCAAAATACAAAAATTGTTTTACAGATGGATCCACGTATTTGTTTCCATGGTAATTCCAAATCCTGTCACATTGACAGTCAAAATAGCTCATCACAGGGTCCGAGTCCCAGGAGGTAGACACAAGTCCTCTCAAGGACATACAGTCATGCATCAGCAGGAGGGAAAGCTTAGGTCTGTGGACATAATACTGAACATCTCCCTGGAACTTCAGTTCTGATGTTAGACTTTGGAGTGGTTGGTCCAACACTTCTCTTGAACAAGTATTGGACAGATTGCACTTCCCTAAGAAGGAAATATCAAAATACATGACAGAGAACATGCATCAGGCATTGAGATGGTGAATGCAGAGGTTTCATGGGGCTGTGGAAAGTCAAGACTCTACCTCTTCCTAGCTTTTGCTACATCATTCTCTTCAGAGGAACTTCATCTTCAAGCTGAACCCAGGTAGAAAAGAACAACTTCCATAGCATAGAGTGTCATCTTCACACGTTTATCCAGAAAAGAAGAATGGTCATCTTTCTAAACAACTCCCCATCACTTCAGTATAATACCTAAGAAAATAATCTTAAAAGACCTTTTTCTTTTTTAAAAGAAAGGAAATATTTCTTTTGACTGACAGTGTCTTAAGTTCTAGTCCATAACTCAGGACCCTGTGAACTTTGGGGCCCATGGGAGGTAATGTGTCACAGTGGGACCTGATGTAATGGAGGAAGTGCTTGCCTCATGGAAGCTGGGAAGCAATGAGAGAGAGGAGGGTGATGAGGTCCCAAACTCCCTTTAAAAGAAGTGAGCTAATGACCTCATTTACACTCCAAGCTCCTGAAAGCTCTCCAAGCAGTACAATAACCTGAAGCCAAGCCTTCAGGACCTAGACATTAGGGAGAAATTTAAAATATGAGCCATAATACCCTCTCTGTTTAAGAGCAAAGGAAAAGTACCTAGTAGTGCCTGTCCGTGCAATGTGGGCACCCTCCAAAAACATAACTCGTCAAGAGATCTAAAATGGGCTTAGCACATGTTGGTATTGATGCTGAAGCAGTAGGGTACCATCTTTCCTTGGAATGCCTGTATTGGAAGGGTAAACATAGAAAAAGAAATTAAAAAGCCAAAAAGAGGCAACTAGATAGGGAGCAAATGACTGTCTAATTCAATTCTATATTACAGATATTCTAAAACAGAACATTGAAAATTCATCTACATTGTCTAGTCAAATGGAGGGCTTAGAAGAGCATGTTCATTTATGAATGGTTTTTGTGTTATTTACTTTCCTTATTGTTGCAACAAAGTATCAGACACAGCAGCTTGAGAGAAGAATTTATTTCAGTTCTGTCACTTAGTAGGGGCTCTGTCCACCACGAAGGAAGGCATGGTGACTGTAGCATGAAGCAGCTGGTGACACTACATTCCCAGCCAGGAAGTGGATAGAGAGGAAGGCTGGAGGGCCTTTCATGTTCTTGGTGTTTCTTTATGTCAACTTGGCATCCAGGATGATGGGACCATCAGTTAGAGTAGGACTTCTTTCTTCATATGCCTCTCTGGGAACAAAACATCCAAAGGTTTTTTCTTAGGTGATTCTCAATTTACACCAGTTGAAAAGGAGATGCATTATCACAGGTCTCTCTGAGAGTTAGACCAGTAGACTAGTCATAGGCACTGTTGAGTCCACACCAAAAGGATTCTTTGGGAAACACAACCCCAGCATCTGTAGGCTGGTCACACACTTGGTCTGGTTTTATTATGGCTGCTTTCCACACTGCCAAAGAAGCCAGGAACATTGCACAAATATATATAAAATATAAGTATATATAATCCCCTAATTCCTCTCCCCCAACATGATATAAAAATACAAGGTTTTTTTTTTTTTTTTATCTCCAATACAATGTATCTTCCTAGATCTGAAACCCACCAGTTGGCAAACATATGAGCTATAGAATTCACTGTTTTCTAGATAAATACAACCTGACCCTGTGTGCCTCTGGGACATTCTTCTTCCTGGTGCCTTTTCTCAGAAGCAGTATCTCTCCTTCTCCCTCTCCAAGAGCTCTTGTTTATTTCCTCTGAGGGGATGGTGGAGATTATGGTTTTCGGACTTTGACACACAGTGATTCCTAAGAGCCTCCATGAAAGAATCCTGTGTCTCCAACCCCATAGCATCCCACTCTGAGTCTTCCAAATCCCAACAAGGTAGGACAGAATGCCAGGCATGAGCTTTGAAAATCTCCTTTCTCATCTGAAGGATGCAGGACTGAGGGTGGCTCAATTTTCCTATCTCATTTGTCAATCATATGAAGGTAGCAATTCTGACCAGCAGTTACCAGTTGGAAAAATGGAACCCAGAATACTGAAGAGGGAGAATCAGGAATTGCATCAGCATCTGCCTGGTATATCCACCCCTATCTGACCTTGAGGACTTGTTCACTGACTCCCATGAGAAAGCCAGGGCCTTCATCAAGAGTTTGCTTCTCCATTTGCTGCAAGAATTCTCCCAAAGAGATGGTCCTTCACTGTCCTGTAAGACTGTAGCCTCAGGACTTGGGGAAGTGTGTGGTTATTTCACATCTGGCCAAGGATCCACTCTCAAGTTTACTATGAACAATGTAGGGACCTTGACAGTCTGTCAAACGGAAGTAAGAATTTGTCAGAGTCCCAAGTTATCATGGGAAGAGGCAAAGCACTACTGATTGACAAGTGAGACAGAAACCATTTTCATGCTGGCACTGTCTTTGTGAAAGGACTCCTCTGGGCAATTGCCAGTGGTTCCACAGCATTCATAAAACAATCGAAGACGCAGCCAACCCCTCAGAAGGAACACCACCCTGCGAAACCACTGCTCTCACACTGCACCAGGGAGAACCAGCCAGTAGGCTCCAGGAAGGGAGTGAAGTGTTCACAATGCAACTTTATCAACAATGCCCTGTTACTGTTGTCTTCTCGACTGAGCTTTGGGATAGCCTGCCTGGGGAGGCAGGAGGCCACTGTTCCCATAAATGGAAATGTGTCGATAATCTTGGGAAAAAGAATCCACTTCAAGAAGCTAAAGTGGAATGCCTGATGAAAGAGAATTGAAGATTAAAAAGAGACCACAAGGGAATGAGGTTACTACGACCTGACCATGCTGGAAAATAAGAAAGTTTGGAAGCTGCTGCATGATGCTCACACAGTGGAACGATTCGATTTAATTTTCAGGAAAATAATTGGCGAGGTGTCTGAGCATGGGAATCCCCACGCCAGGCTGAGTTGTTTCACAGCAGTCTGAAGGGAATGTTCCTTGCACGTGGGCAAGAACCGTATCCTCAGTGGCTTTCCTTTGTTCTGTTCTTAATACATTGATGCTACATGTGGCTCTTCAGTAAGCACAAGCCTGCCAATGAAAATGAAGATTTTATTTTTTTACTATTGTTTATTATTATTATTATTATTATTATTATTATTATTATTATTATTATATTTGTGTTTTAATTTTAAACATCAGCTGTGGGTTCCCCTGTCCTCCCCCTCCCACCCCCACCCCCACCTTCTCCCATCCCCTCACCTCCATTCCCATCTGCTCCAGGGCCAAGATTCCCCTGGGGATTCATTTAAACTTGGTGGATTCAGTACAGGTAGATCCAGTCCCCTCCTTCCAGGCTGAGCAAAGTGTCCCTGTGTAAGCCCAAGGTTCCAAACAGCCAGCTCATGCACTAAGGACAGGTCCCGGTCCCACAGTCTGGATGTCTCCCAAACAGTTCAAGCTATTCAATTGTCTCACTTATCCTGAGGGCCTGATTCAGCTGGGGGCTCCACAGCCTTTGGTTCATAATTCATGTGCTTCCATTTGTTTGGCTATTTGTCCCTGTGCTTTTTCCAATCTTGGGCTCAACAATTCATGCTCTTTCAGTCCCTCCTCTTTCTCGACAAGTGGACACCTGCAGCTCCACCTGGGGCCTGGCTGAGGATCTCTACATCCACTTCCATCAGTTATTGGATGAGAGTTCCAGCTCGACTGTTAGGGTGTTTGGCCATCTGATCACCAGACTAGGCCAGACCAGGCTTTCTCTCGACCATTGCCAGCAGTCTACAGAGGATGTATCATTGTGGATTTCAGGGGACCTCTCCAGCACTCTGCCTATTCCTGTTCTCATGTGGTCTTCATTTATCATGGTCTGTTATTCCTTGTTCTCCCTTTCTGTTCTTGATCCAGCTGGGATCTCCTGCTCCCCTAAGCTTTCTTTCCCTCAAACCTTACCCTTCATTACTCCCACCTTCGTCCAGGTTGTTCATGTAGATCTCATCCATTTCTCTGCCATTGGGTGATCCCTGTGTCTTTCCTAGGGTCCCGTTTTCTAGGTAGCCTCCCTGGAGTTGTGTAGCAGATTTTAATTACAAATTATGATAGTGCTTCCTTTACCCCTACTGTGTTTCCTTTTCTAATGTACTATAATCCCTACTAAATGTTCTTCAGCCTCTGTCTCTTCACCCACCTCTGTCAGGCTAAGCACTCTACAAGTTGGAAAAGAATAAATTCAATTATCACAGGAAAAGCATATTAAAACACATACATAAAAATTAGAATGAGAGGGAGAAACTGCTTCTGACATGTTTGATGACCTGGGTTTGAATTACAAGCATTAAAAAATTTAAAAGATAGAGCTATGCATTTGAGACCAGAAGATATCAACTCACTGGACCATCATGCTGCCTTTCTAAGGTGGCATGTAAATGTGAAGGTCAGGACTGGGGAGATGGCTTGGTGGGTGAAGGCATCAGAATCTCCAGGGGCCATGTTGAAACCAGACATGCTTCAAGGGCATCTGTCATCCCAGCATTCCTACAGGGAGGTGGGCAGTAGACACAGGAGAATCCCTAATAGCCCACAGGCCAGTATTCCTGGAATACACAGTGGTGGGGGCAGAGGAAATAGTCTCTGCTTCAAACAAGGCTGAGGGTGAGTCCCAACAGTGTGACTGTCCTCTGACCTCCACGGTGTACCACAATGCATATACACTTGTACTTACACATGAATGTGCATGCACAGAAATGTCAGAGTTTCAGAATATTGTGGAGGCCAAAGCACCACTGATTGTCAAGTGAGCAAGACAGTAGGATGGGTATAGATGATAGGAAGAGAACAAAGTGTGGGGACTCAATCATTCTATTGTCCTTTAACTTAAAAGTAGACATGGAGACTAAGGAAGGAAGTTTCAAGTCAGCTGGAAGGTTTCAACAAAGATGACTTGAAGGAAAGAAATTACAAGTAGGGAAAAGAGGGCAATTTTACTAGAAAGACTGTGCACTGATCTAAAATGGTTTCTACATAAATCACAGGAAAGAATGTTGAGGACTCCCAAACTGACCATCTTCTACATATTCAAGGCAGATGCAGGATTACTTGGGACACATAGGACTTTATCTTGACACAAACATAGAGAATATACCTGAGGTGACTCATTTCAGCTGCCTGTGGCTAAGGACAACAAGAAGTAAAGAAGGTTGAAATCATTTTCCATATTTAAAGGGATCCTAGGATGTTCCAATCCCGACCACGGCAGGAAGAATTTGGTTGGCACACATTCCTCTCTGGCAATATAAAACCCATTTGGTTCACTTTTAGATGAGATAAGAAATAGGGATTTTTATTTCTTGATGTAGCATTTATACACTTCTTTAAGCTCCCTGTGAATCCACCAAGACCACACACTGCTATCCCACAATTCAAAGTCAGAGTTCTATAACAATAAGGCTTTCCAAAGAAATGCATTCTAATGATAATTCACTGACATTTTCTAAAACAAATCCTTGAAATAACATGCATACTTTGCTGTATTTCTAGGATATATGATTATAACCAAATCAGCAAAAACAAAATGCCAGCTTTATTATTGTTACTAACATACATATTCTATGAAATATTGGGTGTTAAGTTACCTCTCAGACATAATTATCCACTTCAAATAAAAAAGAAAAGTTGTATATTGTTTAAAATTTTATCTATATTTTTACACAATACCTGTTATCAATATTTCCAGTTGTTTCAGTCTTTCCCCATCATATTAAAAAATATCATGACTTTGTTTGAGATTATATTAATAAACAGAAGTAAGAATAGTTCATTCCTAAGTCTTGGTAGAACATATAAAATATTATTTCAGTAGGTTGCTCAAATATTGATGTAATATCTGTTTTTATCACAGTCTAGTTATCATCACACAGTCATTAGTAATTTTTGTTGTTCTTGTTCATTAAAAACTTACATTGATTTTTTGTTTGTTTGTTTTTGAGCTGAGGATCAAACCCTGGGCCTTGTGCTTGCTAGGCAAGTGCTCTACCACCAAGCTAAGTCACCAACCCTGGAGAGATGGCTAAGATGTTAAGAGCACTGACTGCTCTTCCAGAGGTTCTGAGTTCAATTCCCAGCACCCACATGGTGGCTCACAACCATCTGTAATGAGGTCTGGTGCCCTCTTCTGTGAACATAATAACTAACTAACTAACTAACTAACTAAATAAATAAATAAATAAATAAATAAATAAATAATGAAATCTTTAAAAAAAAACTTATATTGAGGCTAGAGAGATTGCTCAGTTACTAAAAGCACCTATTATTCTTTCAGAGGACCCAAGTTAGGTTCCCAGCACTGACTCTGATCAGCTCACACCTGCCTTAACTCCAACTCCAGGGAATACAACACCCCTGTCTGGTCTTCATAGGCATTGTACTCACATGCACAAATATGTATATACATAATCAAAAATAAAAATTTTTATAGGTTTACACTTCTATGCTTTGAGACAGCCCCAAATTAACATAATAAATTCAACCATTTCCTCACCTGACTGTGTATATCACATTCTATGCTGAACACAGATGTTCCAGGTAATGAAGAGTTAAATAGAGAACACAGACACAAGCATGAACATTTAAAACAAAATGTACTGAATGCAGGAAATTGCTAAGTAAAGTTTGGAAAACTGAATGAGTAAAGGTAGAAGAGGAAATTGAGGCTACCTAGACTTCAGGAGTACTAGAGTTCTCTCTTGTCCATAAGCTAGGGTAGGAGCATGCTCATTATAAGCAAAGCCTATCACTTCTGTGTATGTGTAGAAATCTGTGGGGAAAGTGACATCCCATGGGCAGTAGCCCTGGACTAAATAAGAGAGTGAGTTTAACAACAGTATTCACTGCCTCCTGATGTGGATGCAACCTTGACCAGACAGTGACCAGCCAATGAGGAACAATGACCAGCCAGTGAGCAGCCAATGAGGAACAGTGACCAGCCAGTGAGCAGCCAATGAGGAACAATGACCAGCCAGTGATCAGCCAATGAGCAACAGTGACGACAAGCCAGGAACCATCCAGAAATATACCACCTTTAACTCCTGTTACTATGACTTTCCTGCCATGATGGATCATATCCCTTCAAACTTCAAGCTGAAATAAAGACTTACTCCCTTGACTAAGGTGGAAACCTAATAGAATAGCTAAAAGGAATGTTTATTGCCCTGAACAGTACTCAAATAGCCAAATCAAGGAGAGAAACAAAAGCTGTTGTTATACAGGTTTGAGCCATTGCTGTATTATATCTTCAAATAATTTTAGACAAAAAGTTTATGATATGATAGAAAATTGACAAACACTACTAAATTACCCTTCAGGATTATTTACCTGTGTTATTTAACAAAAATGCACAAGAGTGATCTTGGCTTCCTTACTACATATATGATGTCCTGTTCCACTCACACATAGTGGGAGCACCAAGGCAGCTCTCTAGGCAACTTTTAAAAGGACCAGAACCCTTGTGACCTAAAATCCATCCACAGGTACAACTGCTAACCACATTGTATTGGGGTGAGATTCCAGCATACAGATTTGGGAAGAAGGAGAGCAAACGTACATTCAGACTCTAAAACCCTCTTCCTTAAAATGCTAAGGTGCATTTGCTGAATGCTATCTACCTTGAAGACAGTACTCTGTATGAAGATCTCCTATGGGCTTCACTGACACCACAGTAGCCGCCATCTGTGAGGTTCCTACATTCAAAGACCTCCCTTGGATGCTAAAACACAAGTCCATACACACTGTGGCTCTTTCCTATATACAAAACATGTGATAGAGTTTAATCCAGAAATGAAGCATAGTACATGCTGAAATTGACAAAAACTAATAATGTTTTAGTTCTGTGGGATTTTTGTTATTATTTGACTGTTTTGGTCTACTTGACACAAGCTAGAGACATCTGAAAAGGTGAGACCATAATTGAGAGAAAAAATGCCCTGTAAGCAAGGCTGTGGGGCTTTTTAAAATTAATAATTAATGTGGAAAGGTTCCGCCCATTGGGAGTGGTGCCACCCCTAAGCAGGTAGCCCTGGATGCTATAAGAAAGCAAGTAGAGCATGCCAAAGGGAGCAAGCCAATATATACCACTCTTCCATGACCTCTGCTTCAGTTCCTACCTCCAGATTCCCGCCTCAAAGGATTGTAACCAGAGAGCTGTAAGCCGAAATAAACCCTTTCTTCCCCAACTTGCTTTTGGTGAGGGTGTTTTATCACAGCAATACAAACCCTGAGACAAAAGATAGCATACTTATAGTAATACTGCAAAAAAAGTTGTCACTGTGCCCTATTTCTCAAAATATCTTATTCTTCTACATTTAATCTTTTCTGGAAGTAAGAGCAAAAATAACACAATTTCCTTTGACCTCTTTGTAATTTTCATAGATCAAAAATTAGTTCTTACTATAGGCAACTTTAGATTATGAATTTTCCCATACTTTTACCTTTTCACTTATCAGGGAATACTTTTGTGTTTCTGTTTGATGCATAAAAATGGCCAGAGTCACTGTTTTTGAACACTGATGTCATTATTATTGAACATTGATGCTATTATTATTGAACATCATGACTTCTTGAACAGAATCTCTGGCATATAGTGACAAGGATCTGATCACTGCAACACCAATCAATTAATGAGTGGGTGGGGCATATCCTGGCATGCTGGACAGAGGGACTGGCCTCACTCATGTCTCCAATAGGATAGAGCAGGTAGGGGCCAGATTTTATCACAGTACTTACAATAGCATGGAATTTTACGCTGTGAGAGATTCTGGAATCTTCCATGTAATATCACAAAGGAGAGTGGAGACTGGAGACTGGATCTGAAAGAAATTAAACTACCTATAAGTAGGAACTGGTATGGCTAAGCTCTGTGGAGTTGAGCTGTGTAGAACGGGGATGTGACAGGGTAATTTTGTCACCCTTTGAGGGTTGTTGTTGTTGTTGTTGTTGTTGTTAAACTGGAAAATTAATGAATATGCTTTCCAGGTGTCATGTCAGCATGTCATCAAATCCCACCCCTGCCTCCTCCACTTTGCAAAAACATCTGATTTCAGAGATCTGTGAGTACACTTCTCCAGAAACTCCCAGATGAAATGCTGTACTTCTAGCAGGAAAAATGATTGCTTTGTGTTTCTGCTTTGTTATTGTAATCACAAGGAGAGAAGTTATATCTTACACTCTCCCAAGACACCTACCTGTACATGTTAGTCTGCCTGACAACACATAAGGAGGGCACTGAACAGCCTGGTAGAGGTCAGTTGACTGTCATGTAGAGAAGCAAGAAGCTCAAAAAAATCCCCTGGAACTATTAGGGAGATGAGTATATCAATGGTGACTTCATGAGAGTCTGAGACCTTAAGACAGTGCTCACGGTTTTCTCTGAATGCTCTTAGGGTCACACACTCTTTATTCTCCACATTTTAACCAGGGTGCGAATAAAAGTGCATTCCTTGTTTGTCTCGATAAAAGAAACATACTACTTTCTATTTATTACACTTTATAGTAAGAATTCTCCAAGCGAGGGTTTTTCTGAACCACTCACGGTGGCATCAGGTAAGAAAATGTCACATAAAGTATGGGGAATGTGTACATTACCAGCACTACTGATTCTGAGACATACTGTGTATCTCAGATCCTTGGCCTTGATTACAAGATGTTTTAGTCTAGGGTTCCCCTGTGAGAAAAGACTTCTGGAATGTAAACATATCGATGGGAATGCAAAAGCATTTTCAGTTACTAATTGCTGCAATCAAGGCAAAGCTCATAACCATTAGCTTTGATATAGTATAAACAGAAATAATAAGTTGATTAATCATCTGCAGAGGTATTAGACTATATCCAGCCCTTCAGAGCTCAAGAGCTGAGCTGTGCTGTGACATGAAGTTAGTTAATAGCTGTTTTCTTATCTTTATTATTCATTTGTTTATAAAGAATTTGTTTTTCAACAGGTGTTGGAGATTGATAAGGAGCCTATAAGAAGGAATATCCCTGGCAAATTCCAGTGTAGGAGACATTAACAGGACTGCCTCCAAAGACCTTGAGCAAGCTCACTGCATTTAGAAATGAAATCAGAGTGATAATCACTGAAATCATCAGAAAGAAGAAAAGTGAATATTCATAAATTTGTTTTTTTATATATTTTTACAGTGAGCCCAAGCATTTCTTCAGATATAGGAAGTGTAAATTCAAACTTCTCAAAGAAACAGCAGAATTCCACACATAACATGACATGCCAGGAGAGTGAAGTGTGACTAGTGTTCACTAAAGAGATAAACACGAATTCCCTTGTTCTCTTGGAACTAACAATTTAAAAAAGAACACGTTACCCCTCTCTCTTCCCAGCCAATGGGTCCATCCATGGATCATAGTTAAGCTGCAGGCCTGGAAGGTTGGAATTAGAAAGCTGAATGGGATGAACTTGGCTTGAGGAGATCTGTCAGTGGAATGTTCAGGGCACCTCCTGGCTGAATGGACAAGGAGAAGAGAAGTCAAGCCAGGACCAAGGAAAGGTGATTTGGCTCAGAGACTGGCTGGATTTTCTGTTCAGGGATTGGCAAATTTTGTGCTCAGGGATTGATTGGTTTTCCTGATCAGGGATTGGTTGGTTTTTGTGCTGAGTTGGTCAGGATCCAAGTGTGTTTCTTTAGCTCTAGTTTCAGGGTGAGTGTGTGTTTCTTTCACTGGCTCTGGTTTCAGAGCCAAAGTGTATGGTGGTATTGTGTTCCCAAAAATATTGTGCACTCTAATAAACATATCTGGGGCCAGAGAACAGAACAGCCACAATATTGAACATAGAGGTTAGGTGGTGGTGGCATACACCTTTAATCCTAGCATTCCAGAGGCAGAGATCTACCTGGATCTCTGTGTGTTCAAGGATACAGCCAAGCATGGTGACTCACGCCTTTAATCCCAGGAAAGTAATGGCAGGAGGCAGAAAGGTATTTAAGGTACGAGGACCAGGAACTAGAGCTGGTTAAGCTTTCAGGCTTTCAAGAAGCAGTTCAGCTGAGATTCATTTGGATGAGGACTCGAAGCTTCCAGACTTGTTCTGCTTCTCTGATCTTCCAGCATTCACCCCAATACCAGGCCCTGAGTTTGTTTTATTAATAAGACTCTTTAAGATTCGTGCTACATCAGTGTGTTTCGTTGGCTCTAGTTTTAGGGTGAGGGTGTGTTTCTTTGGCTCTAGTTTCAAGGCTAGGGTGCATTTCTTTCATGGGCTTTGGTTTTAGGGACAGGGTGTATTTCTTTGGCTGGCCCTTTTACCCTACCGGAGGGAAAATTTCACAAGGCTCCACCCCTAGATGAAGAGCTACAGGTGATCAATTACTTAGTCTATTGCATGAAGAGTCAGTCTGCTCCATATATGAGCCCTCTGGTAGGTTATCTATCCAATTCCAAGCAGTTAGCCCTCAGCACATATACATGTGAGCAACACTAAATGAACTCAGTAGGTTTTATGTGCATATATGCACTCTGTGTGTGTGTGTGTCTCCATAATAAAGAATAAGAGGGCATGAATCTGAGGAGTCAGGAGAACATGGAAAAAGTTAGAGTGAGGAAAGGGAGAGGTGAATGATTTAAATACAGTACTCATATAATTATCAAAACACAACTAAAAATTTAAAATTTATACAAGGTGGGACTGTTTCCATCCTTTGGGGCTGAGGTAACAAGGAGAATTTAGATGAAAACAATTAAATGTGAAGTCATAGGAACACATCTACATAGGCAGATGCTTAAATAGGTTTAATAAAATCTAACATGCTAATGTGCTGTGTTATAATATATATAATTATCTAAATCTGCCATCTCAAAACTGGCATAATAATCATTAATAATTATTCTAATAAGGCATCTACATACGAATCACATTGCTGAACATTTTAAAGACATTACCTCATTCTATTATAAAATATCCTTTTATAAGAATTTCCTTTAACAGACACATTTTTCAGATAAGGAAACTGAATTGGAGAGTTATGTTAACGTGTGGGCTATCATACATCCCCTGAGTGGCTGGACTGGAAGGCAGGCTATCTAACTGACTCCAGACCTCATTCTCTGATTTCCACACCAGTATTTTCTAAATATTATATGCCTTCTACTCACTTTATTCTGTTTTTTTTTTTCAATACTGAATGTGACCCATTAAACTAATTTCCCACTAATTTGATTCACTGAAAAATCCTGCCATTGGCGATAGGCTTAATTAAAGAGCTGTTCAGCATTTGGGAAATGCTTTTATGTATCGTTATCTCATTTTATTCTTGTATGACCACTTTGAAGTCCATTGGGGAAGATTGAAAGCTAAAGGTGGAATGGCATGGCCAGGGTCTCTCAGCTAGTACATTACAGAATTAGCACCAAAGCCCAGGCTTTGGCTCACACTCAAGGACTGCCCAGTGTCTAACACTGGCACATGGAAGCAAGACATGGCCTTTCTTTGCCTGGATTATTATGCAGGGTCCAGCCTATCTCCTTCCCAGCAACTGTCCAGTTGCATCATAGCTGCCACACCATCCAACACTGCATAGTCAATATCATGTTAAGCTTCACCTCTGTGTGAGACCTAGCAACTGCTGCAGCCACCATAAACACCTAAAAACTGCACAAGCTTGCTCAGAGGCACGTGCACATATGCACACAGACAGACAAATATATGCAAACACTCACGTTCCCTATGCAGATTCACACACACACACACACACACACACACACACACACACACACACACCCCACAGGCTTGTATTTTATTGTAATACTTTGCTCTTGGTAAACCTCTATAATTTATTTTCAGTGGAGAAGTTCTGGGATTACTGAGTTGAAACTAATCTGATACCTTGGAGTATCTAAGTGTCCTGGAGAAGGGGGAGACTGGTACTAAGACCAGAGCCTGGGAACAATGCCTCATGTGTCACAGGCAGCATGTTAACTGTATTTGCTATCACAGCACGAGGTGTGCAGGAAAATTCCCCCATGCGCTCAAGAGAAAACTGACAGCTAAAGAAATCCAAATTCCATTCCGTATTCCTTCCTTCCCAAACATCATGTGCTTTCCTAAATCTCTTGAGAGGCCATCGGTCTCCACCTGCTCTTACACCATGCCCGTGTGGGCTCTGTATTTAGCAGACAGCGGTCTCAAAGGACTAGACTGGATGGCTGCGTGATGAGAGGCTGGTTGGAACACCTGAGTCACCAGGATCCCTGAAGTGCCTTCTGTTTATAGACTTGTTTCCCCTGCAATGGTGCCCAGGCCAAGCTGGGAGTCTGTGCAGTCTCCTCCCTACCTGGGAGATACTTCCCTTGGTGTCAGCAGCACCCTCCTGTCTTTGCTCCTTGGTCTCACTACAAACTTCACATCATCACTGACGAGCAGGGCACACCCCTGCCCTCTGCCCAGTACTCCTGTAGTGCTCCTCAAAGCTGACACTTTTCTTCTGACTTGAAGGAAGGATGAAGTGGACCAGCCCCTGGTCCCTTTCCTTATCTGAGCTAAAGTCTGTGACCACCTCCCAGTGGCCCCCAAAGAAAGGAGTGTTGCAAGAATGAATGAGGTCATTCATGTGTGCGTGACAAAGTCATAAAAGTCAACACTAATTCACATTCAGTTTGCCTGGTTTTGGTGTACTGTCTTTTAGATTCACCTTCCCCTATATCATAAGCAAAAGCCTTATTAATACACACATTAAGGTGAAAGTGCTCAATGAAAGGGGACCACTTCTCTGAGTCTGCTTCAGGTTCTAGAGGAAAACACTTGGTTCTATTGACACATTCCTTCTGAACACCAAGAGGTGTATTTAAAGCAAAGGTTAACTCCCCCACCTTCCATTCTTTCTCTGAACATTTCCCTGTAACAAAACATTTTTGATAGATAATTTGCTATTCTCTCCAACACAATGCCTGTTTTCCCACCTACAAAAATAATTTACCTCTCCCTGTTAATAGGCTAGTAACCCTTCTGACTGATGAAAGATACAAAATTAAAACAAGTGCCCAATGTCAAGGAGGAGCAGATAAAATTTTTAAAAAGGAATGACCATTGCACACCCTTCATGTTCATTTGTTAGTTCATCTGCTGGAAAACATGCATCCTGCTGAGCTCTAGCATTGTGACGTACACAATAATGAATTAGAACTTGGGATCAAGAAGTCCACAGCTTTAACACCCCCACCCCCACCCAAGGAAAACAGAATATTTTAAGAAAATGCACTCTCAAAAGACCCTTGAAATGTTGGATGGATACTAAAATAACAAAACACACTGGGTTCCCATTTTGGTGAGACCAAAACCAAAACAAACACAGCCAGAAGTAAGAGTGGAGGATTATTACCTAGACCAGGTGAGGAGGGCATGGGAGTTGTCCTGTCCTGTTGTAACTGTCAACTCAACACAGCCTAGAGTCATCTGAGAGGTATTTCTCAGATCAGAATTGGCCTGTGGTCATGACTGTGTGAGTATTGCCTAGATTGTTAATTGATGTAGGAGGGTCCATCCTACCCTAGGTGGCACCATTCCCTGGGCAATAGTCCTGGGCTATAACAAAGTTAGAAATTAGTTTTCCTCTATGGTTTCTCCTTCAAGGTCCTGCTTGAGTTCCCACCCTTATTCTCTCAATGATAGACTATATCTGCAAGCTGAAATAAATCCTTTTCTTCCCCAAAATTCATTTTGATCACAAATTTGGTCCACAAATTTGGGATTTATCACAGAAATGGTAAATATATTAGAAAAAGGAGTGACTTCTAAAGCAGTGTCCTTCTTAAACACTGAGATTTTGTTCCTGAAGTCCATGCACATTCCTTACAAATACCTATCTCTGAGGATGCTCAGTTGAAGCTCTTGGCTCAAGAAAGAAAGATGGGACACATGACTGTAGCACATTTAGAAGTCAATGTTGTGAGTGTTCACCAAGTGTTTCAATAGTAGCTTGTTCTACCACTGGAGAGTTCTAGAACCTTTAAAATCTGGAGCTTAGTAAGAGAAAGTTAGTTCTTTTGCAGGAGAGCCTTAAAGCCAATATTGGGCCTTTGACTTCTCCTCTTCTATGTTTTCCTCCCCAGCAGGCATCCATGAGGGAAGCACTGCCTCCATCGTGATGGTCTGCTTCAGGCAGCAGGACCAAAACTCTGCAGCCATGAGCCACATTCAACTTTCTTCCTTATAGCTTAATTGGCACATATGTTTTGTCACAATGTCAAAAAGCTGAGCAACACACTATATAGTGCCTAATGCAAAATGATTAACTATGATTCGAAATATGATAAGATTTTTCTTCGAGTTATAATACATATTAAACTCTTAATACATATTCACAGGAATTTGAAATATTTACATTACACAGGCTTGAACCTCATCCCTCAGCCGTGCTGCACAAGCACTGTACCATTGAGCTAGACTCTTAACTCTTGTGAGTTGGGAAGCTACGTGTGTGGTGTTGTGTGCGTGTGTCTTATGTACATGATAGTGTGTGTGCATTTGTGGGTATATGTGCATGTATGTGAACAGTCATGTAGAAGTCAGAAGTCATTCTGGAAAATCGTCATCAATCACTTTCTACCTTGTGTTTTTATGGTGACCTCTCAAAAAACATAGAACCACCTACTCAGCGAAGCTGGCCAGTCAGTGAGCTCCAGGGATTGACCTGTCCGTGCTTCCCAGCACAGATGAAGTCCATCACACCTGACTTTTTATGTATGTCTTAAGGATCTACAACCAGGTTCTCGGTGCTTTTTTGCTTGACACTTTGCAGACTGAGCCATTTCCTCCACCCTTGACAGTTAACTGAAAATAAAAATATTTCAGTAAATTCTGGATTTAGCTCTCATTGGTTAAGGTATGTGATATCTTTCTTCTCCCAACCAAATTCAATTCCTCATTATACCCAGTCCTGGTACCATTCATCTTTCTTCTACTGCACTTTATAATCATTGCATAACAAGAATTCCCCTAACAAGAGAGCCTTTACCTCATCATGCAATTTTCCCCCCATGAGGAACAGAATTTTCCTAGCTCCAGTAAGCACCCTTACCTCAAGGAGCTGCAACAGTCATTTTCTGTGCTAGCTACAATCACTGTAGGTATCACTCCTAGCCTCTGGACCCTCTGGGATGACCTTCTGTCTAATATCACAGCATTGCTAGCTTCAATGAAAACTTTCTTTTGATGACGTCTATTTACCTCATAATCCAATCAGCCTTCTGTTTCCATTGGCCCCACATTTGCAGACTCCACCAATAGCAGGTCAAAAATATCAAACTAAAAAAAAATCATATCTGCACTGAAGTTGAAGCCAACTTTTCCTGCCATGATTTCCTAATGATGTAGGACAACTCTCTCTTTAGTTCTTACACCATGTTAGGTAAATGAAGTCACCAAATGACTTCAATTACACAGGAACACATGTACAGCTCAAATGTAAATATTGTAATATTGAACATAAGGGACCTTGCCTCCTATTTTGGTATTGCCAGTCATCCTGGAGTCAACCCTTGTGGGCACAGGAGTGCCTTTAGGAGCATATGGTACCTGCCTTTTCATTCTCTCCTTTTCCTATTTATCTCCCTCATTTTCAACGTAAAGCAAAATAAATTTGGCCAGTATTTCTACTTAATAGAATAACATAACTGAATTGTAATCACTTTGTTCTTGGCTTTCAGTGATGCTTCAACAATGTTCCATTTCATTGTGTTAAAATCATCAAAGTAGAGAAGGGGATAGGAGAATAGAGTTCTGAGGCCAGTCTGTAGGTCTTTTGCTAGACATGGGCTTGGGAAGTTTGTCTGTTGTTGTTCAGTTCCATACTTCCTAGTATCACATGAACAGGCCTGTCTGCTTAGAGGAGGCTCACAGGAAAACGAGCTGAGAGATCTGACTAAAGCTCCACAAACTTCTCTGGAGCACTATTCAAATACAAAGTCATATTATTGTGGCAGCATTTTAAAAGGAAGTATGAGCCTTGTTCTGTCCAGAGTACTGAAATTTATTGTAAAATGCAGGATTCGTACAAACAAAGGAACAAAACTATTAATAGTCTAAAGAAATAAAAACACTGGGCTTCATGTTGAACAAAAAAGAGAAGACAGCTTTTTTCTTCAAACATTCTGTCACCTATGTTTTCCCAAAACCTGGTATCAATGAATGCACAGTGCTCGTCTCTCTGCCCTCCCTCCATCCTCTGTTGTTAAATGCTGCACACCCTTCAGTCACAAGGCCACTCCTGAGCACAAGTGCCTGTGTGTATGTTGCATCTTCCCCTCCACTCCACCCCTGGTATCATATGCATTCCTTCATTGTGCTCCTTACATGTTCCTTCTCTGGAATGCAGCCTGCTCTTTTGTTTTGCTTTCCATTTGTTTAGAGGAAGGGAAAGAACAGACACAATCAGAGGGTATGTGTGTACGAATGCACATGATGGGTGGGGGTGCTTGCCATGGCACATGTGTGGAGGTCAAAGGACAGTTTTGTGGAATCAACTTTCTTCTTCCTCATTTACCAGGGTTCTTGAGTTTGAACCCAAATCACTAGCCTTACACAGCAAATGCCCTTTCCAGCCGAACCATCTCCCTGGGGCCTTTAGGTATGTTTTGATACATACACAATTTCGTGATGATATTTACAGACTCCCATTCCCATCCTTTATCTCCCCCAGTCTATTCCTTAGAGATTTCCGTGCCTCCACGGTCAAGGGCAGTGACTTGCATTATTGGAACTCACTCCACCATGAGTGTCGTTCTTCACACTGCAGCTGTGAGCACAGCAAAGCCTTCTGGGTCAAATCTCCCATTAGTTCCATGGCTTTGCGGACTGTGCTGTACTATCACAACTGTTCCTTCAGGGCACCTGTGCCACTCCATGGGGATCCTTGCCTCCCTGACCTGAGGCAGAGCCTACTGCTGCAGTATCTTCTCTAGATGGCCTTGGATTTCTGTGAAACCATGGGGGAGAACTTGACAGATGGGGTTGTGAGAGTATTTCAGAATTATTCCTGAAAAATGCCAGATCTAGTCCTTCTCTGTATAGATCCTGACAGTTCTCAGATGTATGAGAACCTAGAACCTTCTATCTGTGTGGTGAACTCTCTCTCTCTCTCTTCTTATCCCCCAGTTAACCAAGTGTGGTTGGTTAGTATTTGGTGACTCTTTCCTCTGGAAACAACAAGATATGTAAAATATCTTTACATGCCCTTCCATATCCCAACCTCTGATTGATCATCACACCAGCCTTATTGACCTTTGCGATAACTGTATCCCCTTTGTCTCTGACACTCAGGCAGTACTGCTGGTGTACTGGGTGGTTTTGTGTGTCAACTTGACACAAGCTAGCAACATCAGAGGAAGAAGCCTCAGCTGAGGAAATGCCTCCTTGAGAACCAGCTCTAAGGTGTTTTCTCATTTAGTGATCAGTGGGGGAGGGCCCAGTCCATGGTGGGTGGTACCATCCCTGGGCTGGTGGTCCTAGACTCTATAAGAAGGTGTGTTGAGCAAGCCGTGGGAAGCAAGCCAGTAAGCAACACCCCTCCTTGGTCTCTGCATCAGCTTCTGCTTCAGGAATCCTCTCCTGTTTTGAGTTCCTGTCCTGACTTCTTTCAGTGATGAACAGCAATGCTGAAGTGCAAGCCTAGTAAACCCTTTCCTCCCCAACTTGCTCTTTGGTTATGGTGTTTCACTGCAGCAATAGAAACCCTAGCTAAGACAGCTGGCATGTCCCATTTGGGTTGAGAACCTATTCAATCCTTTCTGAAATCCAGGTCTCCTGCTTCATCAACTGTTTCTTATAAGGAGACATGAAGCATGTAGCATGCAATAATCCTGGCTGTGTCCTTATAGATCAGATTCTGAGGCAAAGGAATTGTACAGTATCAATTTATTTGAAAATTGGCCAGGTAAAAATTATGTAGGGATAAATACAACCAAACAGGGAGCAGACACATGCAACTACCAGTACAAGTTATATAACTGGCTACAGGTAAATGCTACACAGGTATGTAGGTCACAGAGGTACACCTCGGAGAAGTGGTACAGATACAGAGTGGGTGATAGACATAAATACATCAACAATGAGCTCCACATCACATAAGTCAAGGCTTGTTCTCATTGGACCCTAATCACAGACCTTCAGATTTGCATGTGAATCAATGTGAACAATTACTGGGTAATTTGTCAACTGAAAAGCCATAGTGAAGGGACAGAGTGTACTTTGCAAGAATGAGGCTAAGGACTGCTAAGATTTGTGGAATCAGTCTGGGCTCAGGGAGGGCTAGCTACTGTCACAACATTTGGAACAAAAAAGGTCTTCAGGTGGGATGACACCAATAGAGTGTTTGATCTAAGCAAGCTGACATCAGATACCACCATTGCCCTATCTTGCAACTAAGAAAACCTATAATACCCCTGCAGCATCACCAAAGGGACAATACTTTTTAAAACAGTTTTTGTAAGAGCACGTTTTTTCACAAATGTTTCAATTCACAATCTGAAATTTTCATAGGATTCAGGCAAAGTTGGCTAGATCAGGGCAAAGCTCAGAGAGAGTGTGTACACACAACTGTGAACAAGAACATACCCTCTCCCTCACCTGCTGAGGCCAACACCGAACTCACACATCCTACTGGATGCAAAAAATAGTTTGTGCCTCATCATACTTGTCAGTCCCTCGTATTCCCACAAACCCTTGCCTGCTGGTGTGGCAGGCCTGGGGAGTGGTCTCCTGAGACCTTCTCCAGTCCTATTCTTCCCCTCTGTGTTATCAGAGACAGAAAGTTAAAATACTCATCTCTCAGGGGCCATGTGACCAATGAGCATTTGCTGAGAAATTCTGATGAACCAAAGTGAAAGCCTGATAAGGAAATCTTGAAATCTTGGACCCCTGCACCTCCCTGTCTCATCTAGCATCTTATGATCCTAGAAATAAAAGCCATCCAATAAAAAGTACAAGTGGGCAAACTAAGTGTCATATAACCTTGGATGGTATAGCTCAAGGATTCAGACAACAAACCACAGCCCTTGGTTCCAGTTGGAACAGACAACTGCATTCTGAAGATGCCCATGCTAAAACTTGACTCTTTCTACTTGACTATCAGGGACACAGACATCACTCACTACTACACAATGGTCCTCATTTCAACAAAGCATTGTCACACCTAAAAAGAGTAAGATTTCACAGGTACTTCATTGACCTGGGGTTGGTGAAGCACACAAGGGAGTGAAGAGATGAAGAAGACATTCAGTGTCTGTCCTCGTTAGCTTTCCTCTGTTGCTATGCTATAAAACACTGGCTAAAAAACAACGTGGGAAGGAAAGGACTTACTTTGTTTACACTTCCATGTCACAGTTCATCAATGAGGGCCATCAGAGCAGGATCAGGCAAGAATATGAAGGCAGGAACCAAAGCAGAGCCAACTTGCAAAGCACAATGAGTTTGACCCTCCCACAACAATCACTTGCTGTGGGATGTTCTGTATGTTAAATGTGTTTTTCTGATTGGTTAATAAATAAAACACTGATTGGCCAGTAGCCAGGCAGGAAGTACAGGCGGAACAAGGATAGATGAGAATTCTGGGAAGTGGAAGGCTGAGGCAGAGAGATGCTGCCAGCTGCCACCATGAAAAAGCGCAATGTAAGGTACCAGTAAGCCACGAGCCACATGGCAACTTATAGAATAATAGATATGGGTTAATTTAAGATATAAGACTAGATAACAAGAAGCCTGCCACAGCCATAAAGTTTGTAAGCAATGTCTCTGTATGTTTTCTTGGTTGGGTCTAAGTGGCTGCAGGACTGGTAGGTGAGAGAGATTTGTCCTGACCATGGGCCAGGCAGGACTGGAGAAAACTCTAGCTACAATCGCTGATTGATAAAATGCCCCACAGGCTTTCCTATAGACCAATCTGATGGAAGCTTTTTCTCAGTTGAGGTTCCCTCTCCCCCATGACTCTAGCTCGTGGCACATTGACAAGAATCCTTGCCAGCACAGTGTCCTGATAGAGTTTCTAGTTGGGGAAAAGCAAGCCAGATATCGGCACATGTTCATGATGATAAAGGTACCATCAAAAGAGCCATGAAGTGCTCAGAGAGTAAAGTGTTGAGGAATAAGTTGTGAGCATACATTTGAAACAAGCTCAGAAGCAGTGATATTGTAGGGCAACTTGATGGTTGCTTATGTCATGGTCAAAGGGAATAACATGTCCGCACATAAATACAAATGGGCTTCATGAACTTAGAAGGAAGAAAGCTACTGGAGAGCCTGGTACTTTACACTGTAGCTTTCCTTCTTTCCCTCATTTTCACAGCCCATCACTAGCCAGGTCAGGCAGTAGCTAAGATATCAAGTCTCAGTTGAAGGCAGAGGTTTGTCTGTGATTTATTCACACCTCCCTATATGCCGCTCACCCTCCAGAGAGGTGCTGCCTAGCGGCTGGAAGGCTTATTCAATAAACTGGCCCTCTGACCTCCAATAGTAAGTCATTTCCACTGAGCTCTAGAGGAACACGCCACGTGTTAATTTGCTCCGGGATTTTGTGCTGCCTGCTCATTGTCTTTCAGACTAGGACATCAGAATAGTCCACCCCTGTGCACCGTGCACATAATTACTCTCCTTCTACATCTCTGTGGGAACCCCAAGCATTGTGGAAGCCTGGCACCTGCCTGGAGGGCACAGAAATAGAAAAAAAAAAAAGAGAGACAAAGAAAAATACCCAGCTATTCAGGAATACAAACTTTAAAGCCTCAAGCCAAGGTGGGGAGAAGACAGGAAAACACCCTGGACCACACTAGGTGTGTTCTTCCTTATTTTTTAACTAGTTTTTAAATTTTTCATTCTATTTATCTATTCTATGAGAATCTAATACACACACACACACACACACACACACACACACACACAAACACACACACACACATACCAGGTGTAAGGAAATTCTAATTCCCCAAACCTCAAATGGAAATCCAAATATCCAGAAATGTGCTTAGCCTGAATGATAATAGGATTCTGGAGGTTAGGTGAAAGCCAGCATTCCTCGGGAACTTGTCTCTCAAAAGAGGTCATTTCCCTTACCTCCAGCAAAAAGTACATATGGCTCTCCAATCAATATATGCCTGTGGCACCTAACAGCATACTCAAGGTCCATGCTAGCCTGCAGGCTCCCTTAGTCCCTACTCACAAATACATGCTATACATTTCAATGACCCCATGCCAGTCTCCTGGCTCTCCCCTCCCCCCATCTACTCACCCTTCTTATAACCTGGCTATTCGTACTATTCTAGGCTTCTGGTATTCTCACTAAGCTCTCTCTATTCTCTATCCACTGTTATTATCCCCTCTCTCACAGATAGCTCTGGCCATGCCCAGTCTGTTGGCCATGTTCAATCTAGTCTTTGTCTCTGCTCTAGACTCTTCCAGACACCCCTAGCTGTTCTCTCTCTTACATCTACCATAAAATCTTCCCGTACCATGGAGCAATCATGTCATCAGTTTGTACAGTATACAATATATTTTCATAATCTTCATCATTACCCCTACTGATCTCTCATAATTTTTATTAGAAAGTGAAGTATTTGGTTTAATTACAATATTTTTTATCAAACTCCATTTTTCTTGATTCTCCTCTCCCTCTCTCTTTATTCTTTTTCCTCATCTCCCTAATTCTTTTGTACTCTTCCCACCACACTTCATTCCCTCCTTTCTGTTTTCATGCCCTGTGTCCCCATTTCCCCCTCCACTTCAACACCTCCTTTTCCACTCTATCTAGTTTCATATTCTACACCCATACTCACAGTGCACTTACATTTTCCTTTGTGAGGGTACCTCTTTCAGAAAACTAATATAATGTGGCTTTAGCAAGTGCCACTGATGGTCAAAGAATAAGAAAAGTGTCATCAGTAGTCAAAGAGTAAGAAGAGTGTCATCAATAGTCAAAGAGTTAGAAGAGTGTCATCAATAGTCAAAGAGTAAGAAGAGTGTCATCAATAGTCAAAGAGTAAGAAGAGTGTCATCAATAGTCAAAGAGTAAGAAGAGTGTCATCAATAGTCAAAGAGTAAGAAGAGTGTCATCAATAGTCAAAGAGTAAGAAGAGTATCATCAGTAGTCAAAGAGTAAGAAGAGTGTCATCAGTAGTCAAAGAGTAAGAAGAGTGTCATCAATAGTCAAAGAGTAAGAAGAGTGTCATCAATAGTCAAAGAGTAAGAAGAGTGTCATCAATAGTCAAAGAGTAAGAAGAGTGTCATCAATAGTCAAAGAGTAAGAAGAGTGTCATCAATAGTCAAAGAGTAAGAAGAGTATCATCAGTAGTCAAAGAGTAAGAAGAGTGTCATCAGTAGTCAAAGAGTAAGAAGAGTGTCATCAGTAGTCAAAGAGTAAGAAGAGTGTCATCAGTAGTCAAAGAGTAAGAAGAGTGTCATCAATAGTCAAAGAGTAAGAAGAGTGTCATCAGTAGTCAAAGAGTAAGAAGAGTGTCATCAATAGTCAAAGAGTAAGAAGAGTGTCATCAGTAGTCAAAGAGTAAGAAGAGTGTCATCAATAGTCAAAGAGTAAGAAGAGTGTCATCAGTAGTCAAAGAGTAAGAAGAGTGTCATCAATAGTCAAAGAGTAAGAAGAGTGTCATCAATAGTCAAAGAGTAAGAAGAGTGTCATCAATAGTCAAAGAGTAAGAAGAGTGTCATCAATAGTCAAAGAGTAAGAAGAGTGTCATCAATAGTCAAAGAGTAAGAAGAGTGTCATCAGTAGTCAAAGAGTAAGAAGAGTCTGCTCACCAATGACCAAAGAGTCAGATGAGTGTCACTAAAGGAGGGGATGTATAAATGTCTATCATGGGCACAGAGGATAGTGGCAAAGAAGGTTGGCATATGAAGGTTCCTGGAAAGATGTAGGGGCATAGTTGCCATAGAGAGACAGGCACTGGAGAAAGAAAGTGGAAAATTCATATATATGAATTTATGTGTGTAAATACATACATATATATACACATACTATATGTGTATGTATATATATATATGAATTTTTACACACATATGAAAATATGCTATCTTGTCCCATTATTTCTAAAGAGTCCTGATACATTAAGGCAGAAATATGAATTTCCTTGAAGACACACAACCCTACTCTCCTGTCTCACCAGCCTGAACAAACACACATAGAAAATATTCTTCAACAGGCCTCAGTTTCTTCACTGGCTCAGTAGTTTTGCTTGCCCAGAGGACTGTTCTGCTTTGCTACACAAAGTTTGCTTTACAGAGAAAAGCCTGGGCATGGTCAAGCATTTACTTCTAATAAGTCTTTGTTAACCTCCAATGTTGACTAGTTTTCCAAGGGCAGGAACTGTGGCAGCATCATTAATCCACTGTCCCAAGAGTCTAGTCTAACCAATGCTTCATAGTACATATTTGTTTAAAATTGGTCAGCCCAGACCTAGAAACTGGTAGTAGGCCACTCTAAACCAAAGACCTTTAAAATATCCAGCATAAAAGAAAAGGGAGAGAATCCACACAGTTTCAACTGACTAGACCCAGGGTGCTAATAAGTGACAATTAGGCTGAAATTTATTCAGACTTGACTACAAGGACTTTAAAGGAGCTGTAAAGGAGGATAATTGCTCTATCAAGACCTAATCTAAATACCCCCACCACATGCCCTTGGCCACAGAGAGGAAAGAGGGGCCTTGTAAAGAGGAGATCTTGGAAAATTTTCTTATTCAGGCAAAGCTGTGGCCCCCATCCCTGCATGTTGAGAGAGAAGAATGTATTCCAGACCCCAAATAGGAGGTCAGTGCTGGCATGAATCTATGCACCAAAGTTGATGGAGGAAAAGCCTGTTTGAGAAGAAGGGCCTGATGACATTGCTGAAATATTTACATAGCTGGAAGATGAACCTGGAAGCACCATATCCATAGAAAAAAAAAAACAGAAAGAGAATAAGCACACGGATCTTTGCTTGCCTATGCTCAGCCAGCTTTCTTCTCTCTTACACTGTTCAGGACCCCGTGCCTAGGAAATGGTGACACCCACAATGGGCTGGGTCTTCCCACACCAATTAAACAAGCAGTGCCTCAGAGACACACCCACAGACCAAACTGATCTGTACTATTCCTCATTAAGATTCCTCTCCTAGGTGACTCTAGGTTGTATCAAGTTGACAGTTAAAACCCACTGTCCAGCATCCATGGATGCATCCACAGATGATATATATTGGAGAAGAAATCTGTTTGTATACTGAATGTGTGTACATTTCCTTTCTTGCCATTATTCTTTGAGAAATGCAGCATTACAGCTACTTTATAGCATTTACAATGTGTTGAGTAGTGCACATAATCTAGGGATTGTTTAAATCAAATGCCAAGATCTGTGTATATTCTATACAAATATACCATCTTACATAAGACACTTAAACATGCACAGAATCCATAGTGGGTTCTGGAACCCAGACCTTATGATGCTTATGGAAGACTGTAGTCTACACATCAATTCACCTCATCTTCTATGGAAATAGATAAGCAAATGAACTAGGCAAAGGCCTTCCCCCTTAGAAACACTTTACTAATGCCCATGAAGATAGCCTTGAAGCTGGATCTAAGATAATCTAGCAATATACTGGGTGTTTTGAGTTGAACTGTGACTCCAAAAGTTTATATTGAAATCCCCATCCATCTCCAATGCTTATGAAAGCAGTCATATTTGGAAACACAACTCTTGCCAATATAATTGTTAGGATGAAGTTGAAGTGTGGTATTTTACTGTGACAGGTATAGACATGTTAGTACACAGAGTCAGGCATGCACATAGGGAAGAGGACATGGAAACACTGGGAGAATAAATGTGCTTGAGTCAATGGGGGTTGGGATTATAGTGATGTGTTTCCTAGAAGAAGAATGTCAGGGATGGCAGTGAACAAAGAAAGTCCTAAGAACTAAGAAAGATTTATCCCTCTGACATTACAAGGAAGAATGTAGCCCTGATGAGCCCGTGGCTTTATACTTCTAGTCTTCAGGGATGTGAAAGAATATGAAGGCATGATTAAGGGTGATCTCAGGGTGGTGCTATCTTCAGAGGCCCCAGGAGAAACACATAATGAGACCACAGCTATGACCCAGAACCAAGCACTACTGTCCTCACAGCACTGGGTGTGAGCAGCCTCTTGGCTTTGAGTTGAGAAAACATTTGAAGTGCACTCTGCTTATTCTGCTCCTCTGATCCTGGATGTACCTCTCAATGGGACAAGTGTTAGCTGTATATTCTCCTTTATTCTGGCTCTCAGGGATCAATAACACGTTTTTTACGATGAGTTTCAGTTACCAGACAAGTGTCTCATGTCCCAAGTTTAATCTGATGCCAGAATAAGAAAGGGAAACCTGTTCTTCAAGTGGAGAGCAGTTTAGGAGTCAGGAGGGCAGATCTTTCCCGTGGGGCTGTGCTCTAGCTCCTATCAGAGACTAAGACTCCATCATCCCCCTTCTGTACACACTAAGGCCTATGTGATGGCTGTGTGGATTCTGGCAACTACAGCTTCTGAGCCCTCACTAGAATGGGATCTTCTGGTACCATGACCTCCACAACCATGAAGGATTGGATGCATCAGTTGCTTAAGCCCCCTAGTCTATTTTGTTTTGGCGAACTGGCCTAAGACAGAACTCATCACAAGCTCTGAAAGGAGAGATGATACCAATATTGTAGTCAGCAAGATGCTCTACGGAAACTCAAGATGATCAGGTTCTGTGTGAAGCTGATCGGGGTGTCAATGATAGTGATAGGGTTATGGGATGGAAGACACCTAACAGCACCCATCCATTACAGTAACAATCTACCATGTTGGGCTGTAAGGATTGAAACCACAACCATGATGCCTGGGTCCATGAGGAGCTGTGCAATGGTTAGAACTTTACAGTGTCTTTATTGCTAGATATATGGTCAGCCCGCCAAGTATCATTCCACTTACGTTTCAGAAGAAAGTCTGCCAAGCAGAGGATTGACATCAGCTTCTGCAGAGGACCAGTGATCTCTAGCCTGTTTTATCAATTCTTGACAATCCACTGACACAGAGCCCTTTGAAGGAAAAATCTGTGCCCCTGAGATAAACCCCTGTGGTGTTTGTTCAAGATGCTTGTTCCTACTCTACTTATTTCCTGGTTCCTTGCCAGGAACTGCACCGGGATAGGAAAGGGTAAGATTTTTATGATTAGTAGATATGGGGCCTGAGCTGCTACTGAGTCAAGAGACCCAAATATCATAATCATCCTTTACAGTCTCTATCTGCATTGTTCTATCCATGACCAGTGAAGATGTCTTCAGGGTAATGAGGGTATCCTAGGCCTCCATGGGAAATAAGTCAGCAATGGTGCTCAGGTTCACCTCACAAATATTCCCTGAATTTTATTTCTCCCTCACTAAGATGTCTGACTTTCTCTTCAATCCAATACCATAAAGCTTCTGGTATCATTCTCTTTCCTCAGGCCAGTTTGAAGTTCAGGCTTCAGTAACTCGAACCACAGAACCCTTAAGAACAGCTCCACTTGTCTCAGTAAATGTAGAAAACCCTTCCTCAAAGTGCATGTACCTTTGAATAATCCCAGAATCACCTTCATATTCTGTCCCTTATGACTAACACCACATGATTCAATCCCAACAGTGAAAACCAACCGGGCTCCCCAGTACCTGCATCACTTGGCCTATGTTCTTCTCTCTGATGGGAAGACAAGAGTTTGAAGCAGGTAGACACTACAGTGTGATGTTCCTGTTAAGTGACATCATTGAATGTTTTCAGGAAAGGCAAGACTCTTTCCTTCTGGCAACTTGGGGTGTCTGCTTCCATCCACAGGAAGGGTTCAGGGGAATTAGATGTGCACAGTCCCCAGGCTCACCCTTCATGTAGCATTAGTCCAGCTCCAGGGGCCTGCTGCAGTACTTAGCTTTGATATATGGACCTTTGAATTCTGTATACTTAGGCTTTTCCCAGGTATTTTATGCTTTCCATCAGATATAGAGTCTGATGTTCAGTATATTGCCTCCTCAGGCTTGATGACACAGTCACCCTCAAAGGCAATGTTAAAGCTCTGAACTTTTTTGCTATTTTCTATCCAAAATTCTTTAAATCTATCATATAAAAAACCTACTCTGCAGATCCTGTGATCATTATTGCTTGATTATTTCAGAATGCACTACAGGGACTCATTCTCCCCAACACATCTCACCTCAGTACTATATAAACTCATAATGTGACCGCTGCATGGTACGGTTAAGGGGGCAGTTTTTAGTGTAGATATCAGAGAGAAAATAGCTAGAGGCATCTGGAAAAATCCAAGACAGAGAGAAAGGATAGACTGAACATGGCCAGCAGACTGGATATGGCCAGGCTATCTGCAAGAGAGGGGAGAGTAACAGGGAACAAAAATTTAGAAAAAATATGGTAAGATAAGCAGGAGCAGAATATAGAACAGCAGGGTTATAAGAAGAATGAGAAGCGAAATCCATGAGCTGGGTGGAGTTTAGGGAAGGGGAAGAGGTGAGAAGGGCTTGGGTGCCAGCACCAACTTTGAAATATGTAACTGCTACTTGTGATACTGAGCAAGCCTGGAGGCCAGCATGGGCTTTGATATGCTGATAGGTGCCCCAGGCAGCCCTATGGCCCTTCTGCCAGAGGTTAGGGAAGTTACTCCTTTTGGTATATGTGAACAAGTTTCACAAGCTTCTGAAGAATGCTGGCTTTACCTAACTTCCGGAAGTCCTCCTATAGTTCAGGTTGAGTCCATTTATGGATGTTTGGAGTGCCTTTTGGAGTTTGGGGGATGGGTAGAGTTTCTTTTGAACCTGACAAGTATCCACAAGAGGACTACAGGTATTGGTGCTTCACTGCATCATCACTGCAAGGATTGCTTTTAGACAGTGAACAACACAAGCCCCACCCCTCCCTTTAGCAGCTTCCTTTCTAGAGCAGTTAAGGTTCCTTAGAAGAGAAACATGAGGCAAAGCTTATAAGCCAGCACTGTATTAGGAGGAGTAATCTCAAGAATTAAAACTGAAAGAGAGTGCGTGTGGAGAGGAAACACTATGACCCATCACAAACTACCTAGAATGTATCAAGAAATACTATGAGTCCTGAGGGTCTATGGGATATTTTCTGATAAATTCCTTAGATGCCATGCTTAGGACAGTCTGTAAGAGAGAGGAAAGTGCATCCAGTAGTTTTTCCTACCTGTTTATTGGACTGGTTAAGTTCTCTCAATGGAAATCTGTCCTTCTCACGTTCACTGTGTCTCCTAGCACGGGACAAAGAAGGTTCTCACCATATCAGTTCACTTACCAGGTACTTGAAGTGGGATAAGACAGAGAACTCAGGCTTCAACTTGTAGATGTGGCCACAAGTGCCCAGTGCATTCAGCATCACCAATGGATGCAGGGTGGAGCAGCTGTCCAATGGACCACAGGAGGCATGAGGTGATCACAGTCTAAACTGATGTTCAGTGTCCTTCCACAACTGTAGAAAGCGAGAGGGTTTTAAGAAAAGAGCTATTAGTACCTGGTTCCCTCTGTTGCCATGTGATGTGATCATGCTTCTCTTTGTTTCCAAGGATCCTCAGAAAGGTATAAGCCATGAAACCCCTAGGCTGTAGAATGAGACTGTTTTCACACTAGAGCAATGTGAGGAATAGAGAGAAGAACAGTCACAGAGAGAAGACATTACTGACACCAGTGTCTGGTACTCCGGAAACCGGAATATGAAGACCGGGATCACATGGTGCCTTTTGAACTCTGAGCTGCTGCAGGACTCTGCAGAGTCAAGGGATACTGAAGGAGCATGCAGTCCGCAGTGGCTCAACCTTAAGGGGTATGTGCTATCACCTACATACAGATGCCAGGTGGTGCCACCATATCCATTACTTGTGCCACAGGACAGAGGTTTTGTAAGCCCAGTCCACGCCATGGCCCTGTGGTAACCTAAGAAACTGCTCTCACCTGAGTCCCAATTTCCTAAAGATACCTTTAGGGAATTTATTTCTGTAACATTCAAACCTTCCATTTCTGTCGGAGGCTCCAGTTCTGATCGTCTGAGAATGTTGGCAATCACATTTAAGTAAAGATTAAAGAAAAATGAAAAATAATTTGAGCCAATTATCTCTCTGGGCCCAATCATATCTCTCAGATCTCATTAAGCTTCTTATCATGCTGGCTAGTAATATAACTCTTCCCACTGCCCGCTGCACTGCTGGATTTGAATTAACTGGTCTTGTTCAAAGAATGGATCGTTACTTTATCAGTTTCATTAGTATAAATTACATAGTGTTGTAATTTATACTCTGGAAGCTGCTGCAGGTATTATGAGAACAAATTTGATCAAAGTTGATGCTAAGGGAAGGAAAATATAGGATACTCAGCACCATTTCCTCCATAGCAGTGGCTAAAAGAATGGACATCTTTTAATGAACTTCATGAATATGCTGACTCCATTTCTGAAAGAAGCCAGTACAAAAGGCTTTGAGGGCTGAGACATAGGTCAGTGTGCTTTGAGATGGGAAGTTCATCCTTGTGCGGGCCCACGAGCTAGACATTGATGGCTTTCATTTATTTTAGCACCAGAAACTACCTTCTGATGGATGTGAAGGCTCTTTCCTTGCCCAACTTTACTTCTCTGAATATTTGGCCCAGATATTGCAATGCCTGCAAGGTTCAAGTGCATCCCCCCTTCTTTAATTACTTTTCCTCACTTTATGGCCCACTTTTAAATAGGCTGAATTGGGTGACCAAAGTTTAACTACCCTGCTGATAAGGCTTTACCCCTGGTGGTTCTCTTGTAATTGCTGTCAGACTTGTAGTGATCTTTTTCTAAATTTGGGGGGAAAGGTTCAAATTTTTAGTTAACCTTCATAATCTTACATTTAATATATATTTCTCACGGATGGATGGAGATGACTTTGTGTGTATTTTCTCACGTGAAGACTGGTGTGGACAACTTTCTCTTTTAGGTTTTAGACAGAAAAACTCATCCAAGCTGAGTTGACTGTGGATGGAGCAGAGGCTCATGAGGTCCCACTGTTATGATTCATGACTAATCTGGGGGGACCCTGAGGGTATCCCACACCTGCAGGGAACCATGCTGGGCAGATACAGCAGTGGGGCGACCCACTCCATGCGAGCATGGTGGCACGTGGACATTCACATCCCAGAGGCTGCATCCACATGGAAATGATTTATTATAATGAGGAATAAAAAGAAAGATAGGAAAAGACAGAAAGGAAAGGTAGAGAGGGGGTGGGGGTGCAAACCTCACGGGAGTGAAGAAGGAGAGAGAGAGAATTAGAAATGGGTGGGGTTTTTCCTGAAGAAGAGGCTTCTACATCAGGACACCTGCCTCTCTCTGCGACACCGCTGACAGTCAGTTATTGTTGAGACAGTAGCTCTTACTTTTCTCCAGTGGTGTAGCCACTGGTAAGTTGCCCATTCTTTAGTAAACTATGACCCCCACAATTGCTCATGAAAGTGATACCAGTAAAACTCAGTAGGCTGCAAATCATGTGCTTGCAAGTAGGAGAGGACCCACTGGGAATGAGAAAGGTCTCAGTAGACAGTGGAGTAGTAGGGCTGACCCTGGCAGTGCCCGCTCCCCTCTACGCTCAGGTGTCAGGAGTCCTGCTATCCTGAAGAGACTTTGAAAATATTGTGCACGACTCCAATGTCATGGACACAATAATATGATGAATGATAAAAAATCATATAAAAAGGCACAATATAAAAGAAAAACAGAAGACAGTGAAAGATAAAAATGGCACACCTGAACTGCTGGATATGAACACCTTTATTAAATATTCCTTTGTACATGTGTACCTGCATGCACACTGGTGAATTCAAAATACTGAGAATCATACTACACGTGAAAAATAAGGACCCCGTTACATGATCCCTAAAGTGTTCACTTTATAAAAAGACATTATTTGAAAGGAAAATATTTTTAAGGTGATAATATGTAAACAGTAATCTTAAGAAGGCTGGAGAAGTTTTGTTTTTATACTGACAAAGTAAAACAATAGCAGAAGGAGCTGCCACATAGAAATGGGGCATTTTATAATAATAAACTGAGCACCTTGCCACCACAAATGTGTATGCCCTTAAGAGACTGTCAGAATACATAAAACATGAACAAACAGAAAGAAAATTACACATACATGTCAGGAGCCCATGGAGGTGACAAGCATGATCTAGAAATGAACTGTGCTTGTGACTGTATGACTTGGTACATTTATTAAAAATTACTGAATTTGTCAGGTGGTGCTGGCTTATGCCTGTAATCCCAGCACTCAGGAGGCAGAGTCAGGTGGATCTCTGTGAGTTCGAGGCCAGCTTGGTCTACAGAGCTAATCCAGGACAGGCTCCAAAGCTATAGAGAAACCCTGTCTCAAAAAAAAAATTACTGAATTATAAAAAGAAAGTTATAAGATTGACCATATTAAGTGTCACAAGCTATTAATCACAGATCTGCTGGAGAGTAAAGGAAGAGAATTTAAGTTCAAGGCCAGCCAGGGCTAAAGAATAAGATGAAGGCTAACCCGAGCAATTTACAGAATCATTATTTCAAAATAAATCATAAACATAATAATTCAGGATTCTGTGGTAACATTCACAGTGCTTTAGGTTCAATCCCCAATACAAAAACAAAAAATGAAAAAAAAAAAAAAACAAAAAAAAAAAACAAAACAAAACCAAAAGCCACAAATTTCAAAATTGTTCAGATTTTGACACCTTCCCGACAACCTTCTGGAAAGCCATGTAAAATTAGTAAAGTCATAAAGGACTGAAAAACTACTGTTAACCACATTAACTAGTGTACTGCACCCATCAACTACAGAGTCAATTGTATGGGCAGTCAACTGATAGGATTCTGGAGATAGGCCATAAATTGCTACCAAAAACTTTTAACAACTAGAATTAAATATAGTATATTTACAGGACATATTCCATAAGAGAATCAAAATAGTAGCTTTAAAACTATATTTAAAATGGTGCATTTACTGATGAATGTGACTGATTATGGCGTGAAGGAATAAAAGTATATTTATATACAATTTGTAAAATAGAGGGATTTCCCAACATGTTTCTTGAGGATACCAATATGTAGATATCAGAAGCACATAGGTGTTAGATGAGGAAAATAAATCTTACAGGAATCTATTGCCTGTGTAGAAGGAAAATTCTGTCATGACTCACTCAATATAACAGAGCATTACATAAACAACATCTTCTATGTCTGAGGTTCACCATTAAAAGACCAGTCATGCCTGGAAGCCAAAAGATGGCTCAGTTGTTGCGAGCACTGGCTGTTCTTGCAAAGGACATGGGTTCAGTTTTCAAAACTGGCATGGTGGCTTCCAGCAACCTATTTCCAGTTCCAGAGAAACTGATACCATCTCCTCATTTTCATAGGTGCCAGGCACACAATTGGTGCACGTACAAACATACAAGCAAAACACTCATACAAATGACATATAAGTATGTAAGTTTTATTGTAAAAGTCTTGTTACTTAAAATGGAGCCAAATCAAAGGAATGAGGATCTACTGTAGGTATTTGCCTTCCATAGTTAACTAAGAAAGTATACAAAAATGGAAAAAGCTACAGAGCTTGAAAATGATAGGGGTCTACAAGGAAGGAAAACCAACCAGGAGTGCTGTTCATTCACACCATTGTACATTCAGGAGGCATTTTCAGCTCTCAAGGCAGAGGGTAACAGAGTTAGATAATCTCCAGGAATTTGGAAGACATATGTTAACATTTGGGATGGAAGCGTGGCTAACATTTCTAGTCCAAAAAGAGTGGGAAGTTGACAGAGACAACTTCGGATCTGTACAGAAAAGTCCCGTGAGTCTGATAACTCACATATACATTAAAAAAATACCCAATAGTGAGCAAGAATAGTGAGAAGGATGAAGCTGAACAATTCCCAGGGCTCACATATGACTCCAACTACCAAGGAAGAGCTTTGCCAAACTCGGTAGAGCTATCAGAACACACTGACTAAAGTTCTTCAGCCTCGCTGGACAGGAAAATTCCCCCTAGACTGAGGCTTCTCTGGACCTTCTCCAAGCTGACAGGCACATCTTGAGAGGACACTAAGTCAATTAAGCCCAGGTCATAGTCAACTCTGACAGCATATTAATGAAACACAGCCAGTGAACAAACAGCATAAAATTCTCTTTCTGCCATCCAATCAAAATTTATGAGGCATGCAAAGATGTGGGGCAATATAACTCATTGACAGTTATAAGTCAATGTATAGAAAGAGACCCATAAATGACAGGGAGGAGAGACCCCAAAGAACACAAAAGAACACTAATTATGCAAGCTCCATATGCTTCAGAACATTGAAATGAATATGAATATCCCACAAAGACAAATTTCAAAACAGAACAGAACCTGTAGGTAAGAACAGCCTCAGAAGAAAAAGCATGCAGGCTGTAGTGAACAGACAAGGCCCTAAGCAAAAAACCAGTAAACTGGAAGACATGGTCCCCAAGATGATTTCAAAAAAAGGCACAGAAAAACACAAAGATTAAAAACAATAAACAAGTCATTCACTACTTCTGCATCTCCAGCACATCCTCTAAAATATATTCAAAGAAGAGAAGAACAAAAATTCAATAAACAACGCCAAAATATTTCCAAGATTTGAGAAAAAAATTTTAATTCCATGAAGCTGAGAGGTAGCTCAGGACTGGCCTAGAAAGCCCCAAACTCTGGTTTTGATCCCCAGAACTAGATAAAACTGAGTTCAATAATTCATGCCTGGATTCCTAGCACTAGGTAGGTGGAAACAGTAGGTTCAGAAGTTCAAGGTCATCCTTGATCACCTACTGAGTTTGAGAAGAGCCTAGGATTCATGGCACTCTCAACAACAACAAACAAACAAAAAGCTCACCAAATCCCAAACAGAATAAACACAAATAACCTCCACAGCAGCCACAATCATACTGGTAAACTCTAATCATGTAAAGAGAAGTCTTCCCAGCATCCAAGAATGAAGGAATGGTGGGCACATCACACATCATATAGAAATCACTCCTCCGGCATCATGTAGCAGCAGCTAAGAGTGAAAGAGAAAGACAGGACAAAAGAAAGATGAGCAGGCAGGTATGCATGAAAAATCATGATAGGGGATGAGAAGAAAAGGAAATAAACTAGATTTAATGAAGAAATGACACCTTACAAAGTTGTTACAATTGTATCTCATGTGTTCTGGGAATTGTGGGATGGCCAAATTGGCTACATAGAGGCAGGGGAGAGATGTTTTTCAATGAAAATAAATGGCCTGAAATGAAAAAAAAAAAAAACAGTAGGTGAAATTAATTGGATCTCAGATTACAAAATAAACTACTAATAAACCTTTAAACACAGTAACAAAATCGACAAACCATGAACAGAGAAAGGAGAATAAAAGGTACAAATCATTGGTGAGGTGTGCAATAGTTACAATAGCTTGAAAGGTACATAGAGGTGTCTGGTAAAGAAAAGAGAAGAGAGGAGATGACAGAAAAAAAACACATGAACAAATAATGGCTAAGAATAAACAGGATGCAATGTATGAAACTTTTAAAAAGAAATAAATGAAGCCCACTGCAGTACAGCACACCTTTAATCCCAGCACTCAGGAGGTAGAGGCAGGTAGATCTCTGAGTTCAAGGCTAGCTTGGTCTACAGAGCAAGTTTCAGAACAGCCAGGGCTACACAGAGAAACCTTGGGTTGAAAATAAAAGAAAACAGGACTCTTTGAGCACCAGATCCAAGATGGTGGGAGGAGCTTGAAGAGAGCCAAAAATGTGGAATGAAAAACTTCCCTAACATTCAGGTTGATGAAGCTAATTTATGGACTTGGCAAGGGCACACCATTCCTGACCACCCTTCATTTGATAAGGAGGACTTCAGAATTGAAATCAACTTTCCAGCATAGTACCCATTCAAACCACCCACGATCACATTTAAAACAAAGATCTACAAACCCAACATTGATGAGAAGGGGCAGGTCTGTCTACCAGTAATTGGTACTGAAAATTGGAAACCAGCCACCAAGACAGGCCAAGTTGTCTAGTTCTCCAGTCCCTCATAGCACCAATGAACCACCCAGCCTGAGTACCCACTCCCAGCTGACCTAGCTGAAGAATGCTCTAAGAACAAAAAAAAAAAAAAAAAAAAAAAAAAAAAAAAAAATCTGTAAGAATGCTGAAGAGTTTATAAAGAAATACAGGGGAAAAAAAGAGACCTGTGGACTAAAATCTGCCATGAATGATTCCAGCAAGTTTGACTCCATGCCACTACCTGGTATCTGATTGGGGCAGTTACTAACTTTCTATAGTTTTCTTTATCAAAAGTGGTATAGGCAACATGTAAAGAAGGATTTAAAAATTTAGATGTTATAAATAAATAAATGGATAAATAAACATACAATATCCTATTAAAATGGATAATTTGTTCACTATAACACAGCTAATATTGGGAAGAATTTCCCCCTTCACCTCTCAGGAGGACAGTCTGTCCCTTAAAATTTAAATGTGGGTATTGAGCACTACCTATTAGTCAAGATGGTTTGCTCTGAAAGTCAACAATGAATAAGAAGAGTCACTGTCCTGAAGGAACTTACAGTCCCAGTCTGATGGTTGAAGACAATGGCCCAAGTCATCCCTATCACAGGAGTATAAAGGCAATGAAGGGAGATCAGGGCCCTATGCACCATTACCATATGACAGGACAGGTTACACTCATAAGACAAGCTATCCAGAGCTGACCTGGACTCACTCAGGTATCCTCTGGCAGACAAACCATACAGGAAAAGCATCTACACATGTTTGACATGCATCTGACAGATTCCATCCACAAAGGCAGAGTGATAGGAGGTAGCGTGGTGGAGTGGTAGAGTGTCTTTTCTCACAGATTGCATTTCTCTGGCTCCAAACCTCATCTCTTCACAACCCTGTGGTTTAAGTAGCAATGCTCATCATCACAACTCTCCTGCAGAGCTCCTGGAGCTCCCCTGGAGAGTAGAATCAACCTTACCAGGATGTCTGTGTTATGGTTGGGGTCTGAAGCAATCTCAACAAGCTCACGTTTGAACACTTGGTCCCTAGCTTTTGGTTTTGTTGTTGTTGTTGTTGTTGTTGTTGTTGTTGTTGTTGTTGTTGTTGAGGGGATGCTATGGATCCTTTCAGGCAGGAGGTATAGCTGGCAGAGATGGGTTACTAGGGGCATGGCTTTGAGGGTTCTGGCCTGAATCATTTCTGACCCAAGTTCTCTGCTACCTGGTCAAGGCCATGTGAGAACTGCTTGCCAATGCAAACCCAATCCTAACATGCTGCACTGTATTCTCTGAAACTATTTATCCTCCCTTATATCAGGTTTTCATTCACAGCAATAAGAAACTGATAAACAAAGAACCAGAAGCCACCTTCTGAACTATTTGGCACAAGAATGGATTCAGGTTGACACATAGCAACAGCACCATCCCAGGTCTTCCAACCCTGGCTGTATCCTAACCAAGCTCCTCACATATTTCTGCTCACACTGCATTTCAGTAACTTGCACAATGATCTTGAACCAGTAGTATCCTTTGGGATTTGTCTTTGTTGCTGTGTTTGTCCATTTTTTTTTTTTTTTTGTGAAGACTTTTTTGTTCCTACCAAGACACTTCTTGCTCAGTGCAGGGACAATATTAAAAGCTACAGGCTATGATGGCAGAAATGAAGAAATTGTGTGCCCTGCTGCGGCTTCCATTCACTCCCAATGTAGTAGTTCAGACACCCAGGAAGTCTCAGGGCCCTAGTGTACTGATCTTAGGTCCTCCCCATAGTGCACAGTGGTGTTCATGGAAGAGGTGTGGTCAGCAACAGGACCAGAAGCTATACATCTAGGCTAGTTCAAGTTATCCAGGCTGTCAATTCAAGAATATGGTCAATGGCATATAAGCACACAACTATAAAAGTGGCTAGAAATGTCCTCCAGTCTTGGTGGGACATCCACTCCTCAGAGTGGCATCAATGGTGAACAGAAGGGTCTATGAAAAAGTCTTCTCCACCAGACAAAACAGCACATGGAGCTTTGTATCTGAGACAAGCTGATTCCTTAGAGAAGGGACCCTGCCTGAGGTCTGGACTGTGCCAGCCCCAAGAGTGCTGCACTGAGCAGCACTCTATTCACTCAATGAATACCAACTAAAAATATGAAACCAGAAGAACTAAGAGTTAACATATGCAATTAAAATACACAAAGGAGAAGCAAAGTCCAAAATAATAATTTAATATATTTTACAGTCACCCTTCTTAGACAAGAAGAAATATGTCCACAAATGGAAAGCAATAGGAATAATCACATAAGCAAAGACAGTATATTTACCCCAGGGTCTTCTAGGCTGCCTATAAGCCTGGAGTAAAGTTATATTAGGCTGCAATGTCCAGAATTTATCTGAAAATACTCCAGGGAAATGCCACAAGAAAAAATAGGCATACCATACTACAATCTGCTTCAAATACATCTGTAAGTAATAGTACTGATGAATGGTCCCATCCCTGACCCGATTCATGCTTTCTCGTTGAATGTGATGAATTAGGAAGAGAAAGTGACTGAGACATGGATGGAATTATTTGGTACTCGAGTAGCATATTTTTGAGTTGATTTTAGCTTTGACCTACAAGAACACCCTTGACCATTCATTCGGGAACACAACTCTTCCTCAGGTGCTCTGTCACGGGTTCTAAATTTTTGGCGGTGCTATGTCAATTTCATTTGCTATTTCTTGTTTTAAAAAATGTAAAAAGCCCATACAAAAGAAGACTTGACTATAGCCAGCAACTGAAAAACTTGATCTCATAAAATGGAGAGAAAATGTGTGACTAGAAAACACGGGATTGAACTGCAAGGTGAGTTTGCTAGTGGTTATGTAATCTGTCCTTCAATATGCAGGCTGTACAAAGCAGTCACAGGTATCAGATGAGCCTAGATGGACAGGAAAGACAGCCAAGCATTGACACTTAAGCTTGGATGGAGCTCACAAAGATGTGAGTGTTGACCTCCTTCTAAGTGTGTAATTCCCAACAAGTACAGTGGAAACTGATGGGACCATGACTACAGAAGAAGACCATGTGAGCCACACATGTTACGTGATGCTGACCATCATTATCATCCAGCCAGCAAAGGGAAGAGCTGAACACATACTTACTACATAAATAAAGAGGCTTAATTGAAAAATATGGGAGCTCACCATAAATAAATGTTGTTAATTATGGATTAAATGATACCATAGCTATCATTCCCAAGACAACTCTTTTGTGATCTTTGACATTTAAAAAAAATTTAAACTTGAACTGTACCCTAGTTATGACCCCATGTGATTTGTATGATTTTTGTTAGTTGGTTTTTTTTTTCAAAAATCTTGTGAATTTGGTAGTCATTCCTGGAATAATCTGTCCATCTTCTATTCTTTTTTTTTCTTCTCCCACACAAGCTTGAGCTGTACCCAAGACAATAGGGTATTTTCTGAGTGATTGATATGGAAAGGTCCAGTCCATTGTGGGTAAGGCCACCCATAGGCTGATGGTCCTGGGTTCAATAAGAGAGTAGCTGAGCAAGCCAGTAAGCAGCACCCCTACATGGCCTCTGCATCAGGTCCTGCCTTGCTTGAGTTCCTGGCCTCACTGCTTTTGATGTTGAACTGTAACTCTTCTGTTCTTTACTAATGGATGCCTTCATTATATATATACTCTTTCTCATCTCTCTCTCTCTCTCTCTCTCTCTCTCTCTCTCTCTCTCTCTCTCTTTCTCTCTTTCTCTTCTACTACCATCCCTGGAAACTTTAGAAAGTTAGCTCTATTTGCTTTCATTATTCATTCAAAGCAGAACATGTCTGGTACAGCACACCAAAGTCATCAGCTTCTCCCAAATGAAGTCTTGCCTAAGAGACAAAAAAAAAAAGTATTTACATCGCCCTATCTTGAGAAATGCACCTCTGCAGACCATCTCCTTAACTCCAATGAAGAGATTTGGAGATGATCTCTATGTCTAAGAGCGATCATGTTTATCACAGTAGACATGCAACCTAAGGTGGAAAGATGAGAAAGGAAGAGCATGTCTGGACAGGATAAAGAGAGGAAGAATCAATTGATTGTTAGCAAGAAATGTGGATAATCCAATCAGTGGAGCTTTTCACGCATGCTCATGCTACTGAGAGAAATAAAGCCGATAGCCATTAATGCTAATAGGAAGTATATTACCCCCATGGCAAGGTCTTCCCATTTAGCAATAATCGTACAGTATGATAGTTCTCTGCTGGGGACTTTCTCTCCTTCCTGTCTATTTTCCACTTTGGCTGCTGATTGTTTCCTGTTTATCCACCCACTGGGTTCCAGTACACACACACACACACACACACACACACACACACACACACATTTGCTTGCAAATGAATAAGTAAGAAGGTTATAATTTCCTTCAGCTAAGCTGTCACTGCACTATCCCACATGTATTCTTAGGAAGAGAATGTTCATTTCTGCAATGTCCAGTCTCCCAGAAGCAAAACAGTGGGGGAGTCTCCCTGTCTTGCATTATTTTTACTTCCGCATCTTTTCGTCATGGCTTTCTGTTTCTTCTACAGGGAGCAGTTAAGATTCACAGTTCAAAATTCAAGCTTCACTTGCTATCTCAGACACAGGGAGGCTTTCTCTGGCCAGAGGTTTCCTCACATAGTCAATAAATGGAGTTCCATTTGGCTGAAAAATACATTGACCACAGTTGGAAATGAGTGACTTAACAGTCATTTTTAGGACTCTTAAGCAGCTACATTTTTAAGCTCTTGATTTTTGTTTTTAAATAAAAAAACACAGGGCTAATGAAGATACAGGATCACAGAATGATTGGTAACCCTAAGAACTTACAATCTCACCAGTAAAACAACCTGTATTCCAGCACCCTCCCTCCTTTGCCCAATACTACCTAAGAACATGGTGGAAATACAAACAGCTCTGTGAAAGCAGAGTGAGTAAGATGTTACCTGACAAAATCTAGGAATTCTTTCCAGGTGAAACAGTCTCTTGGGTGAACCTCAATTCCATGTGAAATAATTGAGGGTGGGGGAGAGACTGACTGCAGGGGAGCATGCCTTATAGAAAGGTAGAACTATGTGGCCTTGACACTAAAGCTCAGAGAAGCAGGAGAAAAGTAGGTCTTGGAGACAGCAAATAGAGCCAGGTAGCAGGACTTCAGTGGCAGAAGAAATTAGTTCAAACCTCAATAGGTACACATTGACTATATCTAAACCATGAAATAACATAATCAAGTTTGTTCATGGAAGGTCCCTGGAAGCAGGCGTGTTCCTCATGTGTAGTTTTGTATAGGTATAGAATTAATTTCAACTCTGTTACACCACTGATACATCTAATTTACAAACATTGGCAGGGTAGAATTTCACTATCAGAGGACTACTTAATAATACCTTCTATTTGAGGAGTGTTAATTTTCTATTCATTGTCTTATCTTGTCACAACAGCCTTGTGAAGCAAACAGCATGACCTCATTAACAAACAAAGAGGAAACTGAGTTTGAGTCTTGTAACAGCTTTGACATTCACTGCATTAAGAGTAGACTCTAGCAATTCTGAAGGCTAAATTTCCTGTGATATCAACAGCTATGCAAAACGCATGACAATATGTGGGCACTAGAAAAATAGAACAAGGGACCATAAATAACAGTAAACTCAGAAAGCATAATTTAAAGGACATGGTTTCATCTTGGGAATATGTCACTGCTTCCAAGTCTCACTGGAGCATAAGATTTCACTTTAAGGAAAATAACAAAAGTTAACTTAAAAGACAATAGGAGAGAAATTAACCCTAGTCCCTTTGACAAAATTAGTGGCTTTCTCCTTGAATTTTAACATAAATTGAGCCCATTTACCTTAGCTGGTTTTACAGCATCCATTTTTTTTATCAGACACACTTCTTATGGCTGTCTAGAGATCTTGCCTTATTGAAGCTCTCTAAAACTTTAGGGGGATGGAATTGGGGCCAAGGTGACAGTGCTTGCCATAAAGTCCTCAAAGCTACATGACTAGCAAACTCATAGAATATGGAACCAAAATGAACTATAGACAGAGCTCTTTCAGGGAGGCTGGATTTTAAGGTACCCAAATCCCAGAGAGTCTGGCTGGCTCCTTGACTTAGTCACTCAACTAAACCCAGGTCAAATTAAGTTCCCTAGTATGGAAAGATAGGCAGGGTATGGTGGTGCCTTACTGTATTTCTGCACTTGAGAGGTAGAGACAGGAAGATCAAGAGTCCTATGCCGCCTAGGCTACATGAGACCCTAGTTCTAAATAAGTAAACAATCAATTCATCTGGAAAAAATCATGATTTAACCACATGAGCTCTTTAGAAGCTGTTTTCTCTGTGGGCTAGAGAACAAACAATTCAGAGAGACACTTGGCAGTCAGTTGGCTGGGAAGACATCAGGCATATGTGCATTATGGAGGTGCCCAGCAGCTGGAGCTGTAGGCATCTAAAGAGTTGAGTGTGACCCTGGTCACAGCTCTAAAGATACAGGAGCTAGGAGCATCTCCCAAAAGACACACAGAATGAATTCAGACACTAAACAATGATCTTGGCAGAAGGTCCCCAATACAAGGACAGAAGCCACAGCTCAGAGGGCTCCTGATTCCAGGGAATCCAGCTGCATCTTGCCTATATTCTGACAGACAGAAACCAAGGCCACTAAATTTGGATCATTTCAACTCACACACCTGAGTGCGAAAGCCACACAAAAGGGGGTACACCTTCTATTGAAAACATCAAAGCATGCCTAGAAAGGGTCTAGGGTTTGAGTCACGGTCACCAGGCTGACAGGTATGAAAAGCTGAGGATTCCTGATGCCAGCATGTAAAATTTGACCTCCCATCATTACATACTCTCAGGTTCCTGCCTGGCCCGTCATCCTTCAGATGCTCCTCCCCACACTGGTTCCCTGGTGTGGCACCTTCCACTGACATCTCCCCATCTCAGGACTTATTCCCACAGTCCTCCTGTTTGCCAAGACCCATGAGATGTTCCTTCAGCCCTGTCATATTGCCACACTCTCTCCCTTTCACACAGCAAGGCATCTTCAGAGCCATGACATGGAGACACCTAGCTGCCACTATGAGAACCAATACTGAAGCACCTCAGTTAAGAAAAGGCCTTGGGTTCACCCACCATCAACTGTCTCCTTTGAGCTCCAGAATCCATATCCAACCTGCTCCTCCATAGCCCTTCACAAGACCTCATTGTACCCACTTTGTTCCAGTTGCCTTTCTTGGTTTTCAGGATCAGATATCCTTGGGCTTCCACTTTAGCAGTCAGATTCATTTATCAGATCCTCATGTGACCTTAAAGATTTTGACTATCCAGTTGCAGAGCATATGGGGAACACCAACAACCATGAATCTCTACAAACAGCTACTGGTAAAATGCGCTCTAGCAAACTGGAAGCCCAGCACCATATAAAGCAGGTGTGGTAGATTACATCTATGACATCAACACTAGAGAGGTGGAGGCAGGGGGATCAGAAGCTCAGGGTCAATGCCAAGTTCATATGGAGTTTGAGAACATTCTGGGCTACATGAGACTATGTGTCAAAAGAAACAACAAAAAAGGAGAGAGAGAGAGAGAGAGAGAGAGAGAGAGAGAGAGAGAGAGAGAGACTGTAGGGTGTTTTATATTTTCCAAGGACAAATAATATATACTATCAGGTAGAAAGAAAAAAAATCAGTGTTTAATGTATCAATGCCACCAGCCATCACCCACACATATGATGACGGCCCACACTAGAGACCAGCCCTATACAACTGCTACAAATATGAATGCAGGTTCAAATGAGAGTTTATTAACATTATCTATCTATCTATCTATCTATCTATCTATCTATCTATCTTGTTTTTTTGTTGTTGTTGTTGTTTGTTTGAGACAGTATTTCTCTGTGTAGTTTTGGTGTCTGTCCTGGATCTAGCTCTGTAGACTAGGCTGGCCTTGAACTCATAGAGAATCCCAAGTTCTGGGATTAAAGGTGTGTGCTTCCACCACCTAGCTATTATTACTATTTATGAGTAACAGTGCCCCATGCAAAAATCAGTGCTGGAAAATGAGATTTTAGGTCCATGCAGTTATTTTATTGAAGGGTTTGGACGACTCATAAAAGGAATCCAAAGACTACCGCTATCTGGTGTTTAAACAAGCTGCCCTTGGAGGTATGATTGCACCTGTAAATGTATGAGCACCGTCAACTTTAAAAGTTAGAAGCACTGCAAAGAGGCCCACGGAAAAGTAACCAACTTGCTTCAATCAGCACATTTTAAATAACAGCTAATCAAAGGGGAAACATTCATTTTCTCTGAACAAAAGTACTTGCTTCATTAAGCAATGTGTTGACAGCTGATATGATGAATGTAAATAGCACGTGCCTATTTTACAAGGAGCATCACAGGGAATGAAGGTACAAAGAGTGTGCTTCTGAACGGATGACTGTCTCCTCAGACAGCTTCACACCTTACTTTTGATGCACACACACAAAAGGGCACTGGTGGCAAACAAGTAATGCCAGCAATCCAACTTCAATTTCCAATAGAAATGTCAGCCACATGATCAAAACACAAATCATGAACCCCAAATAAGTGAGTGGAAAGAAAGATTAGAATAGATAATTAATATTAACTGAATAAGAAACATATTCAAGCCGGGCAGTGGTGGCGCACACCTTTAATCCCAGCACTCGGGAGGCAGAGCCAGGTGGATCTCTGTGACTTCAAGGCCAGCCTGGTCTACAGAGAGAGAGCCAGGACAGTCACAAAAACTACACAGAGAAACCCTGTCTCAGAAAAAAAAAAAGAAAAGAAGAAAAAAAAAGAAATGATTCAAAAATTCTTAAACATTTGTTAAAACAAAACATCACAAGACAAAAAGTACGAACTCTTCTCCAGAAATGTATACACCCTATTTTTAAGACAGCTTCTTGTTTTCTACAGTTTCTAGAATAAATTATACCCCTTAGCAGCTGAAATCATCACTTCCTCTCCCTGTAAATACAGTGAATATTATATAAATATTTTTAGTGTCTTACAACAGGAAAATATATTAACTTGGTTGATAAATGAGGAAATTCCAAGCAAAACTTTAGCTTGTGAGGAATATATCACTATCTTTCTTTTCATGGTTTTAAATCTTTATTGGAAAATTTCATACATGTAAAAATATATATTTTGACTCTATCTACCTCCATTGCCTTCCTCTAACTACCCCTAGGACCCACAAACCCATCTCCCTCTCAACTTCACATCTTCTTTTCCTTATTACTATTTCATTATAAATAATGGGTGCTTCTGAGTACGTGAGTGCTGCCAGGTATGTATGGTGTAGGGCCATTCACTGAGCTACCACCAGCCACATCCCCAAACAAAAGTGAGTCTCCTTCCTTCAACGACAGGAGAGGCCTTGTGAGCCCCTCCCCTTCCCCCAATGGAACTTAGCTAGCTCAGAATTTTCCTTTTTTCCCCTTATGTTTTAATGTACACAAATCAAGGAATAGTAGATTTGTGGGGAAATCCTTACATACTTTGTTTTCATAATACATAAGAACCATGTCTACAGATGCCTTCGCCAGTGTCATAGTGGAGAAGGGACAGTCCCAGGTATCCAATTGCTTCTTCCTGTAGTGATTCATAGAGCCATGTTTGGGTGGATATGAGTCCCACAGAGAGCAAATGGAAAGTGTAATTGACAACACCATCCCCTCTCCTAAAGACTGTCAGGCTGAAACCCAGGAAGAAGCAAGTCCCAGACAAAAACATCCTTTGGTGTAGTGAGATGCCTCCTATGGGGGGTAAAGGAGGCATGTGCGAAGCAGCAGGTATATCTCCTTGGGTGGCTGCCTGAGGGAATCAGCCAGAGTGATTTCATTTTAGAAATAAATCTACATCACTAGTGACATTGCATCATGGGAATCTCCCCACACTGAGCTCCAACATGTGGTATTTCACTGCCCAGCAGCAGAAATAATGGCTTCTCCGGCATGAGACCTTGTCTATGCCAACAACAGTGCTGATCTTTCTTCCCTCCAAATACCCAGGTCATTTTTCTTTATTTGGGTGCAATTGTTTGTAGTACTGAACACAAATCTTGCTCCTACCATATCATTTTGAATTTGTAGTTGGCACTTAAAACTACTGATTGATGTCCTCAAGGGAAGCCTGTTTGCTTTGTTTTATTCCATAATATCTAAGCATCAAGAATAACATACACTCAGCACTTACATATTGCATAAGTCCATGAATGTCTCTCACATAAGCACTGAGGGTCCAAATATAGAAATTTGCTCTTTCACCTTAGAGTCAGTTCAGTGCTGTGCTTATGAATGCTTAGTGGATCACAGAGTTCGCTTTTGAAGTTACCTTGTCACAGTATAGCTGTGCCTTTATTCTGTTATCTGAATCTGTAAGTTGCTGTGATAAAACAATATGACCAAGGTGGCTTTCAGAAGGAAGAGCAAATTTGGTCTTGTGGTTCCAGAGGGATAAGAGTCCATCATGGAGAAGAGGCATGGCAGCAAGAGGCAGGCATGCTGCCAGGAGACAGGAACAGAGAGATGAGAGATCCCATCTTCAATTGCATGAATCCTTCAGATGAAGAGGCAGCAAGCAGAGAGAGAGAGAACTAAAAGTTGGAGGAAGCTTTAGCTCTCAAGGCACACTTCCTGTAGCAAGGCCACACCTCTAAAACCTTACCAAACAGTGCCACCAACTAAGGACCAAGTGTTCAAATATCTGACTCCATTTGGGGAGGCTTTTTCATTCGAACCACTACACATTATTGGTTCTCTGAGATTACTGTTGTCTCCTTAACACAACAGAATTGATATATTGATGGATTTGTAGGTACTCATTAGAAAAATATCATTAATTTATTCATGCTACAAATGGGAAAGGCAACATGAAGAGCATGTTTGAAGACAGGGCCTTTAGATCAAATAATGAATATAAAAAAAAAAGAAATGCTACTCCATGGCTGCTGGTTGTCCATGCATGCAACTGCTTTCTTTTCTAATTTTATGTGAAAGCCATTTATCCTTGTAACTTCTGCATTCCAATAAGACAAAATAATTTATTCTCTGTAGGAGAAAGATCATTGTTAAAAATATCCAGTAGTTTCCTTTCTTAATCTTCCCACACTTGCTTGAAAAGTTGATTCACTTATTAAAACTCACTATCCTCTCTTGTGAAATAAAGTTGCTCTTGCTGTCATTAACCAAAGTTTCTGTTTCAGAAATCAGACAAAGAAAGTTTCTCTGTGAAGTTGCTTTTGACTGTTATCATCAAGGCGCATTGACCCAGTTGCCATATCAATCTTGCCTCCCTGCTGGAGTAGACCTGCTCGCCCTGTGCCCCGAGTCCACAGAAGCCCAAAGCTTCCTTGCAGGTGTTTCCTGTTTTCCTCCTCCAGTCAGGTCAGAGTGACTTCATCCCCAGTGTCTTTTCACCTGCTGCTTAGTAAAGCTGTCCTCACGTAATTTAGGGTCCATGTGACAGATGCATTTGTAACCCAACAGATGTCTAGATAGTTAAAGTTACCCTGGAGTGTGGTGCCAGGGGACTTGGAGCCCTTTGAAAGTGGTCCAGTATTTATCATTTTTGCTCTGGCATAGTCCCAAGGGATGACAGCAGATGCAATGAGTGCCCACTGGGGCATCTTTACTTGTCTTCGTTCTTTATATCCTTTCTTAACACCCAATAATTCTTAGTAACAAACTACAGGGTCTTGGCAATGCAAGTCAAAATAGCACCTTGAATATAACCAATTCCCTCTAACGAGGTCAACAGGAGTCAGGAATCACACGTTTGCCAAACAACAGACACAGAAGGTAGGAGATGTTGCTTTGCTGCACTGAAGTAGAAGCTTGAGAATTCGTAAGCAACACAGCATCAAAAGCTAATGATATACAAGCTATCTATCCCATTTCACCCACCAAGATGAGAACTCACAAGAAAATAAATATGGATTTTTTTAGTAGAAGTAATTGAATTTTGCTATCCTTCCAACTACTATAAATATCCTCTATGTGTTCTTATTTAAATTTTCTTGCATTATCCCAATTGAGCTGTCAATCATTTCCTTGGAGTGCAACTTTCCTTCCACCCCTCTCATATCTTGCCTTCCTGCTGCTTCATCAAACACACAAGTAGACACACACATAGACATATACACATACACACACACACACACACACACACACACACAGCCCTGAAATTCATATGCATAGAGATGGCAAAAATAAATTGAAGCAGTTACTGATGCCAAGAATACCCTACCATGTTTGCAGGGCACAATATTTTAACCAACATTTATTTGTGGTATGGCTTGTACTTGTTTCATTGCCAAGATGAACAGACTCAACTCAGAAATTAGAATCTCTGAGCATAATGAGAACCTGACAATCTTTTAACAGCAGGAGAAAATATGATCACAGGATTGTAACGCCAGCTCTACAGGGTGAGTCCTATAGATGGGCCAAAACTTCTTGGCACCACTCATCAGCTTTACAACACAAATAGTTCATGCTCGCTAAGCCAGTTTTCTCTTAACGGTCCTATTTACCTCCCAAACACACAAAGTTTTCAAACTCGTGATGAATCTAATTCAACTATTTTCTGTGCACACAATGCAACGTCACAGGAAAAAAATGTGCATTAAAATATTTTTTTTTCTTCTAAGGCTTTTTTAACTTTTATTTTTAACTTTTGTTAACTTGAATTAGAATTCAGGATAGTTTGGGGTAAGTAACCATTCATGGAGTTTTTGTTTGTTTGTTTCTTTGTTTCTTTGATTTTTGCCCAAAAGACCAGAACTAAAGTGAGCCCATATGTTTGTGGAGGTGGGAATAATTGACTAGTTATTTATTAATGAAGTTCTAGAATAAGACCCAACTGACATAGCATGAACATAGGAAATACTACCTTTTAGTAACAAATCATAAATTTAATATTGAAAACCTAGTAGTTATTTGTTTTCAAAAACATTAATTAAAAGAGATGTTTCACTTGTTAAGAGTGTTTGTGGCTCTTCCAGACAATCTTAGTGCAGTGTACAGACACAAACCTACACATAAAT